>NC_061119.1:206826607-206989243 GCF_002878395.1 Capsicum annuum | reverse complement strand
AGGTGGTGTTTGTTTTAACTTATGTCTATTTTCGACTACTATTTTATTGATTGGTTAGCATAAATCGCCAAAGGGCATCATAAACAACAAGTTGCTACAATGGACTAAGGAAAAGCAATGTTTTATTTCTAGAAAGAAAAGCTCTGGTACATATACAGGCAATTTCTTTAGTGATACTTTCAATTGATCTGCTCTTGCCCTCAAAGATTCTTTGTTTGTTTCACACTAAATTGTATCCGCAAAAACCAACTTGAAGAGCTTAGCAACTTGTGATCTCCCTTTTGAGTGTAGGATACCAGTGAATACATTGATCCCATGACTTGGCTGTCAGATTTTCTCTTCGAATCCATGATAAAATTTGGCCCCAAATAGGCTTTTACATAATTCAATGAAGGAAAAGATGCTCCCTGGTTTCATCTTACTGGTTGCATGGCACACATGTAGGAGAAACCCGTATACCCCATTTACTTAAATCTGTCTGGCGTCTGCCGTTAAGAGTTGACCAAGAAAGTGCAGCCACATAGTAAATCTGGCTTTTCTTCTTCTTCATCTTTAAACACCAAAAATTTCCAGATAACAGTAGGTTCTGCAGAGAGGAGCTGGTTGTAAACTTGCCTGATAAAGCTCTTTGATCTGGACATACGGGAATGTAACAGCGCAATTGTATCCCTGGCAGCCATGATCTGTCTGATCATCCAAGTCGCTTGTTGAGGCAACTGAATCTCACACAAGTCCTCCCTTTTATGTAGTACGTATGTATCCATTTTATCCACAACTTATCTTGCTTATGAGCCACATCCCAGCTGTTCTTGGTAATAGCAGCCTGATATAAATTCTGATTTCGCCCTTCTGATTTTTAGTTGGGCATATTTGATCTTCAAGTCACTTTGAGACCAGCACTTTTGATGATCTCTGTAACTATAAATTTCTTTACGATATAATGAATTATTATGTGCTAAACCATTCAATTATTGATGAGTTATGTAATTTAAAATTATTCCTCACGCTAGCATTAGCACTTCAAGGTTAGGCAACTTGCTGTTCAAGTCCTCCCACTTTACACCACTTGATATCAACTTTAACTTCATGATTCTTGCTGGAAAAGCTCTTGTATTTGGAATGGTCACTCTGGAAGTCATGTCGCCTGGATACACTGAAAAATGAAGTGTAAAGATGTAATGTCTAAAGTGATGTAGATGGACAAGATAGTCAACAAGAAGTCCAGTTTCTTGTAAACTTTCATGCTCATTGTGATTTCCGCAAATGTCAATGTTTTTAACATTCCGAATCCCTGAAATAACCTCGTTTGTGTAACTACTTGGAGACAAGCCATAATGTCTTGCATGTTTGGAAAAACCAGGTACCTCGCCTTTCAACAGATACACTAGGAGGTTTTTATAAATGACCTCTAGGCAATTCAAGGTTCCTTAATTGTGTTAAAAGTCCAAATTTGTTCCGGAAAAGTCATAGATATCAAAACATACCCTTGAACAACGAATGTTTGCAGATTCGATAACCTGCAAATTTTTGGAGGTATGAAAAGAACTCCCAAGTTGCAACCTGGGGTACCTCAACAAAATGAGACATAGTATATTTGGAGGGAAAATATCAAGCATTATGGTACTCAACTCCAAGATTCTGAGTAATTTGAAATGCATAATCTCTGATTTGAGATTGAAAGGTGAAGAATGATAATTAATACAGAAAACTGAACAATTTCTTTCCAAGAGATTGTTGTCGGCATCATTTGCCTTCTATGTTATGAAATGATGATGTCTAGAGGTAAGAAGGTTCCTATAAGAACCACAGTCAATAATATCATCGGTCCATTGTCTAGAGGGGCTTATTTTGTACCTAGTAAGAAGATGACATTCTGAAGGAACACAATTTGGCTCGTCATCAAGTACAATATGGTTCGCTTTGAAGTTTTTCTGCATCCGATTAATCTAGCACAATGTCATTCATGATAATGACGTCTTCACTTTGAACTTCTCTCAACCAAAGGTCATATATTAGATCATGAACCTTACATGATCTAACTTTTGTTCCATCCAAACAAGAACTAGACATATGTCGATGAGATCTTGTAAGCACTTCTCAGCCTCTCATTGCAAGTCGCATGCCACTTTCAGGAACTCCTCAGCCATCCGTAAACTCACCAATTTCTCAACCGGAATCTCACTATCTTCTGGAAAAATTCTGAAATGCAAAAGACATGCTTTTAGATCATTGGACGAGTTATTATAACTCAACCCGAGCAGATGTGCACATTGTTCGTCCAGATCATTTGTGAAAGATGACTTGACATCTTTGGCAGCATTTTTCCAATCTTTTATTATCCTTTTAGATTTGACAATCCCAGCAATCACGACAATAGCTAGTGGTAACCCGTGACATTTGTCTTCAATTTGCTTCGCAATAGTCGCGAACTCAGATTGTAATTCTTCATTTGCAAAACCCCCACTTCTGAAAAGATTCCAACTCTCAACTGGACTCATGAGACCCATCTGCAAAAAAAGATTCTCTGCGGCAGCATAACGAGCTACTTCATTGTTACGGCTAGTCATCATTATTTGACCCCCATTGTTTTCACGTGGAAAGCATACTCTCACATCATCCATGCTTCACTCTTCCACATGTAACCTAATACAACAAAATATCTCTCATCCTTTAAACTCTTTTGTAGCATGTCTGCTAGCTCTGCCTCATCATCCATGTCAAATTTGTAACCCCTTTGTAGACCATTTAGAAAATACCTCTCTATATGACTAACTGACAACTTCTTGAGTGTTTCTGGAAAAAATTGGCAGTGTAGATATCTTGCCTGATGTTGCGAAACGTTAAGTTGAAAACTCAGTGGTTCAAGTTGATGGAGATGGATAAGATTGTCAAAGTTGATTGACAACAGAAGAGTAAACTATAGAACACAAAAATCATGGTTGTCATGCTCCAAGTCTACACCTTGGATGTGGTTAGCACCCTATGTCATTGCTAGCCCAATCGTACCCTTCATCTGGCATACTACTAGAACTGACTCTGAAAGATAAGCGGAAGCTTTGAATAACATAAAGTAAGAACTAAGATAATAAAATCAAGTAACAAAATACTTTTATAAAGTGAGACATAACGTCAACTAAAAACCGAATATAACTAACTGATCAACTGATAGTCTATGAAGCCTCTACTGACATGCTGAATAATGTTTATCAGGACAAGAACCCAGTCTAAACTTTATTTAACAAAACTGAACTACGGACTAATCTGCTGACTAACCCTCTGAAAGTAAAAAAGAGCTCACCCATAGCTGAAAGGATAGAGCCTAGTGAAGTGTTTGAACACGGACCTAAGCATATGAATCTACATCATAAAATAATGCAATGCCAAATGACGTCAATACATGGAATGTATGGTATGTGAAAGAGCTAGAGTGAAACAAAACTAATATCTGATATGTTGAACAATTGAGACCTGAGTATGATATGCAATAAAGATCATCAAATAACTGGACAGTATAATAATAAGCATCCTGAATATCTGAATCATAACTGGAACTGAAAGGTTGGAGCAACAAGATAAACTGAATGACTGAGGTGGAGCAACTGTGCAACGAAAACTAAGTAATAAGTAAATTGTATGCAAAGCATTATAAAACGTTTAGAATACTGGTGGCTTGGTGCCATAAATCATATTTTAAATACCCTCTACGAATACAATGGAAACAATGTGGAAAAGATTTTGAGGGCCAACTGTGCCTTTACTCAAGCTAATACATGTATTAAAAACTCCTACATTGCTAATATCATGGTTTCCAATGTATTAGTGTTATGATTTTTAGGGAAGTATCGAGTGACAGGACGATGAACAGAAAAGTCTGAATCAGTTGATTTCGACTTTCCTTTGTGTTTGTTTGAATTCCTAGATCTACCTATTTTGTAGATAAATTCAGCTCGTTAAAGGGAGGCTGAAACCTCAGAGTTCAATGGAAGAGAGAACTCCGATCTCTTCAGCTCGTTAAAGGGAGACTGAAACCTTAGAGTTCATAGAACCCCAATCTCTTGCTTTTTGTTGAAATTTGACTTATTGAATTATTGTTCAAAAACCTTTTTAAATAGGAGTCATGTTACATGCATCATCAATAGTAAATCCCTATGAAAGTAGCAAACATAAAATACTATTCTATAAAGTCTAATCCTTATGTAAGTAGCAAACATAAAACCCTAACCCTAATCCTTATGAAACTAGGACACTTAAATCCTATTCCACAATAATAAAGAAAGCTACTTAAAATATAATTTGATACTTAATTAATTGAGTTCCATGCATCCACAACATTACTCCCCTTATGTTGAAAGAATTTGTCCTCAATCTCGAATTTAATGGCAGTCATCCCAAACTTCTAGAATAGTGGCAACTGAATCATCCAATTCCATCCCTAGCTAACTTATCTTGAAACTGACTTTGATAACTTTCAATTGTACCAGTTTGCCGGCGCATGACTAATTTGCCCATATGCTGATAATTCCATAATTGTGCTTCTCCCAACACGGAAAACTTAACCATTCCAAAAAATTGTTCTCAATTATCTGCCCAAATTAATGGATCATTGTTGTTGTTATAAGTAGAAAAATTCATCTTTGCATACCTTGGTACGGTTGAATGGAAATTACCACTTGTTGGTTAATTCTGATCGACTAGTTGAATAGGTGATGTATTGCCTTTAGTAGAAGAAATTGTTGATTTGTCAAGTGTTGGGGCATTACTCGACTCAATTTTGTGGATTGTTGGTTTTGTGAAGCCACTTCCCAAGCTAGACAATTGTTTTTGGATTACTTGGACAATTCTTTTGTAGAGGAGTTGTTTCATTGCGGCAATTTTAGAGTCCATTAGGGTTTCTATAATCGCACGCTCTTCCTGAAATATGCAATTGACCTCATCGCCCATTATTTATTATTCTAGAACAGGGGTTTATGTTTCCTACTTTCATAAGAATTAGACTTTCTAGAATAAGGTTTTATGTTTCCTACTTTCATAGGGATTAGACTATTGATGATGTAACATGACTCCTATTTAAAAAGGTTTTTGAAGAATAAATCAATAAGTCAAATTTCAGCAAAAAATAAGAGTTTGGAGTTCTCGCTTCCATTGAACTCTAAGGTTTCAGTCTCCCTTTAACGAGTTGAAGAGATCAGAGTTCTCTCTTCCATTGAATTCTAAGGTTTCAACCTCTCTTTAACAAGCTGAGTTTATATATCGCCCTGTGAATTGATACTTCCATAAAGATCCATAGCAATTTTGTACCAGAGCCTAACACAGTGGGTGATGAAATCAATTACAGATTCCAGGAAGAATGTGCAATCATAGAAACCCTAATGAAATCTAAAATTGCAGCAATAGAACAACGCCTTAATGAAAGAATTGTCAAAATCATCCAAGAGCAATTGTCTAGCTTGGGAACTGGTTTCACAAAACCAACAACCCGTGGATCTGAGTTGAGTAGAGCCCCAACGATTGATATATCAACAACTCCTAATACTAAATGCAATAAACCCCCAAATCGACCGACCAATCAATATCATCCAATAATTGGTAATTCCTATTGGCAGTATCAAGGTATACAAAGATGAAATTTCCTACTTATGATGTCACCGACCAATTAATTTGGGGACATCATTGTGAAAAATATTTTGAAAATCAATATACAAAGGAAGCAGAAAAAGTTGAAGTGGTTGGGCTTCACATGTTGGGAGAAGCATAATTAGGGTATTATCAACTTAAACGAGCAAAGGAACCAATGAGTCGGGAAGAAGTACAGAAATATTATTTCCATTGATATGAACCTAGTAAAAGTAGCAACCCGGTGGGAAAATTACTCACACTCCGACAAACTAGTAAAGTTGAATTCTATCAACGTCAATTTCAAGAAAAGTTGACTAGGGCTGGAATTGGATGATTCAATTGACACTATTCCCTGGTATTCGAACTTTAGGACAAGCTCTTTCAACGTGAGGGGAGTAATATTGTGGATCCGTGGAAGTTAATTAATTAAATATTTAATTATATTTTAGTAGTTTTATTTATTATTATAGAATGGGATTTTATGTTTCCTGCCTTCATAAGGAATAGAGCTTCTAGAATAGGGTTTTATTTTTCCTACTTTCATAAGGATTAGACTTTTTAGCATAGGGTTTTATTTTTCCTACATTCATAAGGATTACACTATTGATGTAATACTCCTATTTAAACTGGTTTTTCAAAATAAATCAATAAGTCGTATTTCAGCAAAAAGCAAGAGATTGGAGTTCTCTCTTCCATTGAACTCTAAGGTTTCAGTCTCCCTTTAACGACCTGAAGAGATCAGAGTTCTCTCTTCCATTGAATTCTAAGGTTTCAGCCTCCCTTTAACGAGCTAAATGTATATATCGCCCTGTGAATCGATACTTCCATAAAGATCTATAACAATTAGTTAAGCATAGCATAAAACCAAATAGTGTGTATAACTAAGTTATACATAGGTTAAAAAGTGCATCAAACAAGGTATTAATAATACATACACAAAATACGTGCATTATTTTTCTATATAATGCTATAGAATGGTTTTATAATATGAACATCCACGGTGTTGTTTTTGAGCTCTTCTTTTTCTTGTTGAATTCATCCGACAGACTCCCAAGTTCGGAAGGACACCTTGTTAACTCAATCAGTTGTAGTGAGTGGATATCTACAAACTCAATTGGTAACTTGAAAAGAAAAAGGCAATTGGTAAGCATGAGGCACTCAAGGACAGAAAAATTGTGATTTGTGGCTTTCCAAAACTGGAGAACACTATTTTAATTAGCAAAAGCTTCAATAGATTAAATCCCCTAACAATTGGATTCCATTCTTCTCAACGACAATGATTAGGCATCAGCTTCAACACCTCAAAATTAGGCAACTCAACTATGATGTCCAAGTACGACCAACTTTTAACTTCTTGAGCGTTTCTGGAAAAACTTTTGCACTTAAAATGACTGACAACTTTCAAAAATATAATTGTAAACTCAATGTTTCAAGTTGCAGCAGATGAAAAATATTATTGAGAAGTCCAAATTCCCGTAAACTTTCATAGTCAACCTTATCTCCTATTATTGCTAATTTTACATTCTGAATCCCTAAAATAACCTCCTTCGTGCAGCAACACGAAGACAGGTAAGAAATAGTTTGTATATTTGAAAAATCCAGGTGTCTCCCTTTGTCAACGGATCCTCTTGGATGATTTGGCAAACAAAATGTGTCCATTTCGAGATGCCTTAATTGCATTAGTCCCCAAATTTGCCAAGGAAAAGTTACATGTAATACCCCGTACTTTTACCTAGCTTAAATTCATCCCAAAAATGTCAAAGACTTGATTTAAAGATGAATACACTTTTATACATGTGGAATTTCAAGATTTTGACTTTCTATGATGTGGGAAATTGAATAAGCTTTCCATTGATATACAATTCGCCCAAATCTGATAACCAAGTAAGAAGTTATGACAATTTTAAGTTTCAGTCGTTAAACATCGTCATCCTGGCTTGTAGTGCATTGCGGAGTGTGTCAAAATAGCAATCGTCTATTTTTAGTGTTGCCCCGCAATATTGGCGCATCGCGCCATAGACCCAGTTCACAATTATCAGTTTTCAAGAAGGCAACGCGATTCCACCGCGTCGCACCAAGGACCAAAATTGCATTCAGTGAGACACTGCGATGGCACCGCGTCACGCCATTAGCCCAGTTCCTATTTGTCCAGTTTCCAGTGGCAAGACGCAATAATGGCGCGTCGTGCTAGGTTTTCAGTTCGGAAAAATTTTACAAAAAATTAAAGTCGCGCCCAGGGTTAAAACAGTCTTTTTCCATGATTTTATTCCACCCTGATGTGGGATTTAAGCCCTAAAAACGTGTAAAACCCCTCATTATTCATTCATTTTTTTTCCAAATTAAATCATTTCTCTCAAGAGGCAAAAATCCTAGTTCAAGAATCAAGGTCAATCCTTAAGAATCTCTCCAAGAATTCTTCTCAAGTATGTTAGATGTTCATTCATGGATCCTTACGTTCCATGGAGCCTAAGAATCCCTTTTCAAAATACAAGATTTATGATTTATGATTTCCATGTTTGAATTAGATTGAATTCATGTTCATGGTGTTCTTTGAATTTTAATCCATGATTTAGATTACAAGTTCTAACAATTGATTTTAGTATGTGTGGAATTACATTATATTCATGATAAGCCCTTCACTTTGCAAGTTGGTTGTTGTATCCTTGTTAACCTTGAGTGTTTATGATTTAATGAACCAAGCATGCTTCCCATGTGTTTGACAAATTGTTTGTAAGAATAAAATAATATCATTATAGTATGCTATCATGTATTCCTCATCTATGTATAAGTTTATGCATTCCAAGTGTTTGATGAAATGTCTCTATAAATGAATTATGACCTAGTGAACATTGTTATGCTATTCAAGATTATGTTTTTCTTTACTTTTATGCTATCAAGTCCTGGGATATTTAATACCCGACAATCTAGCTGTTACTTAGAGCCAGTGTTAGTTACAGAATAGTATCAGTCATTTTCCGATCAGTAGTACTCTCAGTGAGTTATAGAAATCAGTAGAACTCAGTCAGTTACAGAACTTAGAAAAAACTCAGTATCTCAGTATCAGTCCAGTCCAGTTCAGTGTCTTTCAGTTGGGAGTAGGATTCAGCACCGAGTGAACCCAAGGATGGGGGCTCACCTACCAGCAGAAAGCGTGATCCTTAGAAGAAATTCTTGCATTCTAGAACTACGTAGCTAGCGTAGATTGAGACATCAAACCTGTCAGTTGAGGGTTGATGAGGTGCTCTACCTACCAGTAGAGGGTACCACTGTTCTCGTTTAGGGAACCTGCCAGTAGAGGGTGACTCTTCAACTTGTCTTTATCCGTGGCTCATGTGTATAGAAAAGTTTTGGCAAAATATGCTTTATTTTATCTCCTTTTATGAATCCTTTCTTAAGTTGTGCTATGTATGCTGCACTATCTTCATATAAAATTATGGATACTTTTTCATATTTCAAACTATATTTTTCTAAACTGAGATGTATCATGGACCACACACATTCTTGATTTGCTTCATAAATAGTTATTATCTCAACATGGTTTAGTGAAGTGGCTAGATAGACTGCTTTGTATATCTTCAAGCTATGATAGTACCACCATATATAAACACGTAGACTATTTGAGGCCGAGTTTATGCTGGTCAGATAAGTACCCAACATCAGCATGACTGATAAGATCGGGACTGCTCGGGACTGCAATCTTTAGAATAATATAAGATCATGTGTTTGATCTCATTTCAATGTCTCCTAGTAGGAGAAGAACTTTACTTTTCTAATAAATTAATCGAAAAGGCTATATCAGGCCTTGTAGTATTTGCAAGATACATGAGTACACCAATTGCACTAAGATATGTTACTTCATAACCAATCTAAATTGGTATGTTCTCATTTCAACAAATAATTTACTGCTTTTGAAAACTCTACAAGAGCTCCAATAATTTTCACGATATAAATTTATGCAATATAAGTATTATAAATAAGTTTCCAGAAACTTTTATATGCTTCAATACACTTTGAATTCTTAAAAAGTTATCATATAAATTTTGTTAAGTGATAATATTCAACATTTCATGTGTGACATCTTCAAGTGTCTGGACTGTAAATTCAATAAGTTTTATGCTTACCAAGATTCGTTATTTCATGTCACTTGATAAATATTTCTATGTCAGCATGCTTAAATAAACGTAGAATTTGGATCCTCGTAATCTTTCATAATATTATGCCAATATTGTATCAAAGATATTGATGATACATCATTTCGTATCTGTTCACAGTGTGACACAACATTTTGAGATCTCATCACTTCATTATTTTCAAGTATCTAAACCTCTCATAAGGTTTCATGAAGTGTTATGTTGTAGGCTCTTTAAGAGCACATTGCCTTCTTATTTTGATTATTTACTCCTTCTTCTTTTCAAGGATTATTTCATTTGAAACTGATTGGTCTACCACACTTCACACATGCATAGACTTTGTCCTTCAAGGATACAAAATAGAAGCACTTGTAGCTTAAACATGAGATGCTTTCCGTATTTGACTTGAATCATCTTTTCAATGAGGATCTTATGATAATTCCTTACATACTTCATAGCTTCTTATAATCTCCCACTTATGTTAGGAAAACTAACATACATTCTCTATTTTCTTTGAGGAATCCATCTTTGTGCATGATGATAATTCATCAATTGTATACCGCACATCAAAATTATTAGATGGACAATGTGTGGTTCCTAACTTAGAACTAACATTGAGAAAAAATTCATCATAATTTATTGATTTGATGCATACAAGTACTTTTATATATAATATATCATATTTCAAACCAACACATGAAGCTTTGTTCTTATTACCAATGGTTGAACTATTTATCGAAGATATTCGATGTCAAACCATCATCATCAAGATGAATTGTCTTGATTACACAATATGAAAACTATGCTCTTAACTCAAATTTGTTGAGCAAGCAACTTTATGAATGTCAAACTAGAGGTTGACAGTAAATGTACATGTGATCATTTTATTGATGCATCTTTTCAACAAATCACATGATAGGTGAACAAGCCCTTATATACCTTTAATACTTTTCAAAATTTAAAGGATCCAACCCCAACATTAGTTGGTCCAACCAACTTATCATGAGAACAAATAATATTCAAAGTTCATGAAGAATTTTCTAATTCTTTAGTATATGTTTAATACTTAATATGCACATCTTTAGAATGTTATAATTGTTCATGTTATCTTATGAACTTATTTGTACTAGTAAACTCCAAGTTTACCATGACATGTGTCTTTTTCTTTAGTAAATTTGAGATTTACTATTACATGGATAAAGTTTAGATTTACTACTTTAGAAGTAGATTTTAAAATGACTTTTCTTAGTTATTCTGCCTCTTTCGGATGTGAGTTGTGATACCATCACAATCAAGTGCACGTTTGTATTAATAAGTTTTACTAAATATTATCGCGTTCACCTTAGGGAATGGATATGTACTTAAAATAATTGAAATTCTCATTTCCCAGGAAAGGAATATAATCATGCCTTAAGCCTATCAAATTTTGAGAGTTTAAAACCTCTTTTGTGATATTGCTACTTTAGGAGCACATTGAGGCATGATATCTTTCAGAGTATATCGTATATTGCTACAACATTCACTTCAAGAATGGAATAATTTGTCATCTTTCAGACTTATCATATATTGCTACCATATTCACTTCTTGGAATGAAGCATATTCAATGGGACAGATTTCCTGTCTTTTTACAAAAAAATAAATATTTTTTCTTAGCCAATATAATATCATCAATATGATGCATCGATATTCAAACTCAACATCTTATCCATATAAAGGAGTCTTAGGCTATAAATCAATGGGACTGAAACTCAACATCTTATCATCGTGGTGCATTGAAACTTTTAACCTAATGTCTTATCCTCTTAATGAGATGAGACTCAAATTCATCATCATATCTTTTAACAATATTGTTCTTCATGGATAAATTTAAAACATAAGTGGTTCCAAACCAATTATTTTTTTCTCAAATCCAACAATAATTATATTATTAGTAGCAAAAGACAAATAACATAAGGAATTACTAACCTTGAAATTACCGTTAGATTTATAATCTCACCTTGTTTGACAGAATCTCGTATTGATGTGATAGCAATTGGTTATAAAATTGTCACATATAACAAACACATTAAAGATTTTTCTGTGATACCATAGTTATGTAATTTATCATGTCTCAGTCAACAAAGTCAAAGACAGACAAAAACAATTGCATAAAGTAACCTCCTATAACATCTTAAAGGCAGTAACAACTGTGCAATCAACTTATTAGTTGATTATTATTTGTCATATACTATGAAAAACATTACACCATATGTTGTAGAAGAAGCTCATGGGTATGTACGATCAATTTGTCAAAAAAAATAAAAAATAGTTAGCCTATTAGTATTTGATGCCGTTTACCTTAACATCGGCATAAATATAGACTCAAAGGAAGAACCTCGTGCTAATAACATGTTATGAAATATAAAGTAGGGAAGAACAAGAATAGAGAGAGAAGAGAGAGTAATTTTATTTATCTTGAGGGATTCTCTTTTGGGATAATTTACAATGAAGAAAGTCCTTCTATTTATTGAGAAAATTTACCCCTAGTTTCTCTCTAAAAGATAGATACTTTAAATCCTGATAGATATCAATTAGATCTTGATAGATCTTATTTGTATTCTTGATCGACATTCACTATAATGTAAATATATTTATAACAATCAAGTAGTTAATATGTTTTGTGTATTCATATTTTATAATTTATAATTCAAATTGACATCAATCTAACTTACAATACATAATCAAAATATCTTAATGTTGGGTCTGTGCTGATACTGGTTATACTTCTCTAGTTATCTCAATGTATATCATTATCAACTCTTAAATAAAACTAGTGGCAGAATTTATAAAATAGATAGTTAACCAGTATCTTTCATTAAATATTTGATGATGAGATACATATGATGTCATCAAACTTTATTTCCATACATACATTTAAGAAGTAAAAATACAGATACAAAACAAAGGAGTAGGATATTGACCTTATCCAACAACAACAATAAACCCAGTGAAATACCATAGGTGGGGTCTACAGAGGATAAAATTATATGCAACCTTACCTCATGGAGGTAGAGAGGTTATTTTCGAAAGACCCTCAATTCAAGTATTGCATATGCAGAAAGGAAAGGAGCATATAGAAGTAAAGAAGACATAACAAATAATAAAAAAGACACTTTATATCATCAGACAAAATGAATAATATTAGTAATAAATAATGCAACAATCGAAGCACAAGAAGATATTGACCTTAGCTTATCCCTTTAATGAAAATTATGTCCATAGTTTTTACACTATGAATTATAAACAAAACTAAGTTTGCATCATCCATGATAAATCTAAACAGTTCAATCAATCTCGTTGATAATATGTTATTTTCAATAGCAAGTTAAAGGGCTTAAGTTAGGGTTATACTCCAATTTTGGATAGGACATATTATAATATTCAAAAAAATAACAAAAATGAAGAAATCCAATCAGCATAAATATGTTTAGTCAATGGCAATATAGCTGGTAGTCTGGCCTTTTTCGAACCCTGCACATAGCGGGAGTTTTAATGTACTGGGTCGTTCCTTTTAATGATAATATAGCTTTTATTCATGTACTGCAAGACATTTCTATATTTTGAGGATAATTAGATCACTTAACAGAATTAGTTGAGATTATGTATAGTCTTAAATGAGTAAGTTTATGTGTAGTAGAGCCTATAATCGGTTACTTAACTCATGTGTATATAGTATAGTGTAGGAAGCATTTGTAACTAACTCAAATATTTTCAATACCATTGCTCTCTCTCTCCCTGAGTTCTCTCTTTCATACTGCACAGTTTCTTTGTTTTTGATTCCATTGCGAGAATTCATCATAGTATCAGAGCCTTTCTCGTAATTATGTTTGTTTTGTTGTTTTTAGCTGGTTTCAGTAATTGATTTTCAGATCAATTTCCTTCTCCTCAAAGCAGTTGTTCTCCAAAGTCGTGATTATTGATCCTTATTTGTCTCTCTGCAAAATTGACTCCTCTATATTCCATTTTTATGCATATATCCATTGATTATTAATCTTTGTGTTTTCTCTTTGATGGCGACTGATGAAGGTGTTCTTGAAAGTTTAGCTGGTACATCTGCTGATCCTACTAGTCCTCCGATTGTGATCAATCACAATCACCCCAGCCTTGTGATTCTCCAGGTAGTAGTCTCATTTTGCTACAACTATCTGGTTCTGGCAATTATACTTTGTGGAGTCGCTATATGAAAATTGGTCTTCTAGGCAAGTGTAAGTTGGGCTTTCTTGATGGTAAATATTCCAAGGATAAGTTTCCCCTTTCCCTTCATGAGTTGTGGGAAAGATGTAATGCCATAGTCCTTTTATGGATTATGAACTCTGTAAAGCTTCTCAGTGGCATTGTGTATGTGTGTAGTGCTCAAAAAGTATGGAAGGATCTACAGGAATGGTTTGACAAGGTGGATGGATCTAGAATCTTCTATCTTCATAAAGAGATTTCCACTTTAGCTCAGGGTACTATGTTTGTAGCAGTTTATTTTTCACACATGAAAGAACTCTGGGAGGAATTTTATTCCTTGATGCCATTTCCAGTGTAGAATCTAAGACCTATGTTGCTCACTTCGAGTATCAATGACCAATAAAGTTTCTCATGGGCTTAAATGAATCCTTTAATTAATATAGAAGTCGGATCATGATGATGGATCCACCTCCTAGTGTGAACAAAGCCTATTCAGTGCTATATGAGAGGAAGGTCTGACAATTCTGGGGAAATCCAACTCTATAGTGGTTGTGTATGGTCATATATCTGATGAGCTTGCTCTACTTAGCATCAACAAGGATGCATCTTATGAAAAAGGATGTACTTCTGTCTCCCAACCTATGCACAGTGCAGCTAATGCTCATGTGTTTTTAGCAGGAGTGGTGGTCGAGGAAATGTGCCTAACAAACAGACCTCACCTCAAGGGTCAAGGTCTGAGAAGAATTGGAATACCATATATTATGACTATTGTAATCTCATAGGTCACACCAAAGCTACTTTCTACAAGCATCATGGTTATCCAACTAACTTTAAAGGGAAAAAGAGACACACTTTTGAACCTCCAACAACAGCTCACTATACATGTAGTGACACTAACAACACAGGGTCCATTCTTGGTTGTTTTGTAGCTCCAATAAAGCCAGATGATGTGATGTTAGGGGTCACTAGTACCATATCTAACCCTATGGAAAGATCAATAGTTGTACGCTCTCAAGAACCGCAATATACTCAAGACCAAACAAGTAAATCATTCAATTGCTTGACAAAGAAAATAATGGCCACTCAGTAATTAAAGCTTCATGTATGATAGTTGGACCTTTAACTCACTCTAGTGAGGTTAAGTGGATAATAGATATTGGTGAGTCCGAACATATGGTTAATTATATAAACATGTTGACTAACACCACCAAGATACTAAGTGAATCAAGTAATGGTAAATTTTACTTACCTATAGGTGATTGTGCAAGTGTTAGCCATGTAGGAAACTCACAAGTGTGTAAAGGGTTCAGGTCAGAAAAGTACTGCATATTCCAAAATTTTAAGTACAATTTGTTGTCTGTGTCCAAGATGACTAAAGAATTGAATTGTTGTTCAATTTTTTATCTTAATTTCTGCCTCAGTACCTCTTCAGTGGGAAAGTGAAGGGGATTGGCAGACTAGAGAATGATCCCTATATTGTAAGTGTTGATTGTCTTGTAAAGACTCAAGGTCCTCAACTACCTACAAAAATCACTAAGTCTTATATAGTGAAAGCACCCTAAGCAGACCTATATCTCTATTTATGGTATAAGAGGTTAGGTCATGTGTCTTTTATTACTCTACTAAAACTGAACTATTTCAAAAATGTAAAAGTTCATAAGAACTCTATTGAACATTGTACTGTGTGCCCTTTGGGCAGGAAATCTAGACTTTCTTTCACTATAAGTACTACCTCTACTACTAATTGTTTTCAACCATTGCACGGAGATGTATGGGGACCTTATAGGGTCCTAACTCATGATGGTAAGAGGTATTTCCTCACCTTGGTTGAAGATTTTTCAAGGTATACCCAGTTGTTTCTGCTTAGCTCCAAGGCGGAAATGGTAGTTTCTCTCAAACATTTCCTTCTTATGGTTCAGAATGTATTTCTTTCCTCTGTGAAAATTCTTAAAATTGATAATAGGAGTGAGTTATGACCTTATTTTTTCCTTGAGCATTATCCACCAGAGATCATATGTCTACACGCCCCCGAAAAAATAGGGTGGTAGAGAGGAAACACAGAGATATTTTGGATGTTGTTATATCTCTGAATTTTAGTCTAATGTGCCCTTAATGTTTTGGGGAGAATGTGTAATAACATGAGTATATTTGATCAATAGGCTTCCATCATCACTTCTGCTTGGCAAAACACCATTTGAAGTATTGTATGGTACTCCTCCTACACTTGATCACTTACAAGTTTTTAGATCCTATGCTACACAAGTAAGACCTAGTGACAAGTTCTCTTTAAGAGTTATCCCAGTTGTATTTCTTAGATATTCAACTCTGCAAAAGAGTTATGAACTATATGATCTACATGCCAGAATCTTCTTTATCAGTAGAGATGCAGTCGTTAAAGAAGACATCTTCCCCTTCCAACAACTATCACCATCTTCATCTCATGTTTTCCTTCGTACACTACATAGGTGCAGGCGACAAATACTCTATACCATCTCCTAGTTAAGTACCTATCATTATAGGATTCAAGGTCCCACTGATTCTTCTCAAAATCCCACTATAGCTGAGCTTACTAGTCCTCCTGCATCTATTGCTCCTCATCGCACTCAAAGTATTGCTGACATGCCTAGTATGGGATCTGCTCATACTGGCTCTGTGTCAACTATACAACCAACCATTGTTGCTGCTAGAAGAAGATCTTATAGAATAAGTAGACCACCCATCTGGTTGCAAGACTATGTGGTTAAACATGGTACTAAAACCTGCATCCATCCTCTCTCCAATCATGTTATATACATATCTTTATCTCTTTATTCAATTTTTCCAAAGCTAAAGTCTTTCTCTAAAGATTTAGCTAATCCAAAGTGGATTAAAGTTATGCAGTCTGAGATCACAGCTTTTAGGGACAATTATACTTAGAGCGTGGTTGATCTCCTGCCTGGCAATCATCCCATTGGAAGTGAGTAGGTATTAAAGGCCAAATACCTAGCATCAGAGGCTATTAAAAGGTACAAAGACAAGCTTGTGGCAAAAGGGTTCAATCAGAAAGAGCAGTTAGACCATACAAAGACCTTTTCTCCTGTGGCTAAAATAGTCATGGTCAGGTCAGTCTTAGCTATTGCAGCCTCCAAGTATTGGCCTATTTTTTAGATGGGTGTTCATAATGCATTCCTACGAGGAGATTTTCTAAAAGATGTGTACATAGTTATCCCTTAAGTATTTTGCAAATAGAGGGAGTCTGGTAAAGTCTTTAAGTTGCACAAGTCTTTATATGGGCTTAAACAAGCTCCAAGGTAGTGGAATCTTAAGTTAACTATAGCCTTATTGCAACTGGGATTTTTTCATAACCACTAAGACTACTCACTCTTTACAAAGAATAAAGGGAGTGACTTGGTAGTAGTCTTGGTCTATGTAGATAATCTCCTGGTAACTGGTAGTAGTGACAGTTTGATACTCAAGACAAGAAAGGATCCAAGGATGAGGTTCAAAAATGAAATACTTGGGTGAGTTGAAGTTCTTCTTAGACATAGAATTTACCAGATCTAAAGTTGGTATTGTGATGAACCAAAGAAAATATGCTCTAAAGTTTATATCTGAAATTGGATTAAGTGGATCAAAACCTACTCCATCTCCTCTTGAACAAAATTTGAAGCTAACCTCTATACAGTATAATACTCATGTGCAGGACTGCAGAACTTCTGAAGAAAAGCCCTTGTCATAAATTGGGAGCTATCAAGGAATTGTAGGAAGATTGTTATATCTTACAATGACAAGAATTGATATTGCCTTTGTAGTTCAAGTTTTAAATCAGTATATGCATGTACCAAAGAAGTCGCATATAAAGGCTACATTAAGGGTAGCAAGATACATAAAATCTGCACCAAGGCTAGGATTGTTCATGCCCTCTCATAACACTAATATTCTTACTGTGTTCTATGACTCAGACTGGGGCTCATATCTAAAGACTAGAAGGACAGTTACAGGTTACTTGGTGAAGTTTGGAGATGCCATGGTATCATGGAACTTAAAGAAACAAGAAACTATTGCAAAAAACTCAGCTGAAGTAGAATTCAGAAGCATGGCTTCAGCTGTAGCTGATTGGTTGATAGGAGTATTCAGAGATCTAGGAGTAGAAGTTAAGCAGCCTATAGGCACCTATTGTGATAGCAAGGCTGCAATTCAAATAACAGCTAATTCAATTGTAATATCCCACAAGTTCCAAGATAAGTTTTCAACTATCCGTCATAAGTTTAAAGACCCCAAAGTGATTATGTCAAGCCATAATTAAATTTCATGATTAAAATTGTGTATAAAGTATTTTGATGCAAATCATGGCCATAGGAAACACCTATAGAAAAGTCGAGTTGAGAACTTTTCTATCGATGATTAAGTTTTAGTGAATGTTTCAACTTGGATCAAAGTCCAATGACCATTACTCCTAGTATATAATGAGTTACGTATCCTACTTTATACCAAATAAAATATATTCAAGTCTTATTTCCAACGCAATTAGTTTCACCTTAATCCGATATCAGAGTAGGAAGTTATGCTTATTTTACATTAGAGTATCCATCTTTCAATGAGGTGATGACTTAAGGTGATAAGCCATCAACAAAGTGACGGGTTATCAACCTCGTCGTCATCCTTAACTAGAATGTGATCAAATCTATATGCAAGGTGACGACTTGAGGTGATAAGCCATCAACAAAGTGACGAGCTATCAACCTCTTCATCATCCTGAACCAGAAAAGGGCAACACCCATCTAGAGTTGACGACTAGGATGACGGGACGTCACCAAGTTGATGTCCTGTCGACCTAGTCGTCAGTTGAGGAATTATTGCATTTTTTATTGGTTTCTTTAGGGGTATTTTGGTCTTTTTCTCATATTAAACTCCTCTCCCATGACTTAAGTCCTCCAATAAATGTTTTTACCCATAAAAAAGGATCAGTTTTCAAAGCTTATTTTTCTCTCCACTCTCAAGGAGAAAAGAAGTGTGGTTTCTCTCAAAAGTTCAATCCCAAGCTCTAATTCGAGTTTTCTTCAAGATAATCACCAAATTCAGGTATGTGGGTGTCACGACTCAAACCGAGGCCCTGGCTGTGATGGATATCCAGAAACATAAAGGACCGAGCACCCTAATCTATTAGGCAATCATACACACTTTCATATTATATGAAGGAGAGTGCAGAAATATAAAACAATATGGAATCATGGTCAACTTTTATTCAACTGCTCAATACCAAAATGAGTTTATAAAGATAAAAATCATCTAACACTAGTCCGTGAAATCTTTACTAACTAAAAATAAAATCTTTCTGAAGGTTGGAAAAAGGCCCTAGTCGGACCATGAATCAAAATAAAATAACAATGACATATAGATTAGGCCTTCCGAAAGAAGGGAGGATCACTATCTGCAATCTCTGACAGAATTCAACCTCTTAGCAGAACCCTGGAACTGTGGCTCAGACCCTGAAATATAAGGGGTCAATACAGATGTACTGGTACGCAGAGAAATCCAAAATAATGTACATTTATATATAACATAAGTGAGAGCATTTCATAAAATGTTGTGCATGGAACAATTTAAAACACATGGGCAATCTCAAATGTTCTTAAAATAATTCTGTAGATGCAATTCCTTTCTTTTTTTTAATTTTAAGCTAGGTGGTACACCCTAGAAGTCTACGACCCATGGGCTATATGGAGTCCGCCCTTAACTCGGCGTCCAAGCCCCCAACCCAAGTTTGCCGCAAAGGTAGGAGTTTTTGATTCTGATATATCACAGGGCACTAGACCAACGTATAATCCCTCTTAGGAACATAATAACCCATATAGGCAAAACACAATTTCGGGTGATGAGTTATCTGAACTTGTGCCTTCTTCAGATAACCACCTAACATCTCTTAAGCCTATTTTTAGCCTTTTATAAGATGCATCTTTCTAAAATCATATTCTAAAAGAAATCTGAATGAAATCTGACTTATGTTCTATTCTGAATCTGTTATGGCATTGTCTAATTTGGTATCATCATACCAAGACTTGCAAGTCGTAATACATTATCATGTTACACTATTCTCTTCCAAAACATTATTTTCAGACCACCAAACTAGTCAAACAGTATAAAAGGATATGTATAGTGAAATTCATAAAAACAGAGTTAAGGATCCTCAATTCAATTCACAAACACATGGTGGTCAAGTATCTTGTAACAAATCATGCAGTCTCTTTAAATCATCACTTTTATTTACGTAATTAAGAAAACACCCTCTCTTCAAGTCATCATCAAAACCAAGTCAACAAATAATAGTAAAGACATTTATGTCATGCTTCTCAATTTGCAATCAAATAATTCATAACGAGAGAGGGAGTATAAATCTTCATGCTCTCAAATCAAGTTTCAAAACTCAAGCCACACATATAAATATATATGAACAAAAAGCGAATTTAAGGGGGAAGGCCTCAAGACCAAAACGTTTATCACCAATAAGGTTTCAAAAAGCATAATTGTAATTGTAAATCCAAACCCCTTTGTAAATTCATGATTTCTAAACATTTATTCACCATTAAAATAATTTCACAATGTCTATGTAGTTTAGGAAAACCCCACGTACCTTAAGTTTCTTATCTTGAAGGATGAAACCATATCTTTGATACTTTCTTGAGACTCTTGAACTTGAAAGGCTTGAATTCTAGATCACTTGGAGGAGAAAAGTTGAATTTTGTTCTTGGGTAAAGAGTAAGGTTTTTACGTTAGTTGATTTGAAGAAGATGGGCAAATAGGGTGTTATAATTTTGGCTTTGGATGTTTGCGGTTGAGGGAAATGGACCAAAGTGACCCTTGACCCTTAAGAAGCTAAAACTGTGGGGCAATATCCCCACATCGTGACCCTTAGTTGGGTCAAGCAGTCCTCGCATCGCGGGGCTATCCCGACCCTTTACTGCCTCACACGAAAAATGGCATAACTTTTCACTGGGTTATCGGATTTAGGCAAAATTTGTATCGTTGGAAAGCTAATTCAATTATCTACAATTTGGTAGGCCTTAAGATGAAAAATTCTACGTGTATCCAAAGTTATACACATTCAAAGTGGACCCTTGTAGAATCGAATATCAAACTTTGAACGAATGAAGAATTCTTAGCTCAACTTTGCTTTAAGCATTTTCTATGAACATTTTTCACCTCATAATCACTTCATCTACTGGGAGAAAGATCATGACACATGAATTTAAATATAAACCATGGAATTAGAGCTTATACACGTAGAAACGATGGTTCGAATTTATAGCTCAAAAATGTGGGGTGTTACATTATCTCCCCCTTGGGATCATTCATTCCCAAATGATGGGTAGGGACTTGTTGAAGCTCTAAAACTGTAGAATAAAGAATGAAACCTCGCATTGAACATTTTTCCTTAATAAAATATACAATAGCTTCAAACGAGCTTCATGATAACCCCTAGTGTAACATGTAAGCACGAAGCGCGAGGGAATGAGACTTTTACATAGGGATAATCTTGCACATAAGTTCTATGAATCATAATAATCACAACACGAGGCATGAGTTTATTTGGTGATAAATAGCCTGACTTACATCGGTACTAATCATGAAATAAGGTTTTCACAGAACATAGCATTAGAAGCATTCTCTATCTTACAAGGTACAATAAATAGACCCAAAACTGAGAGACACTACTCAACTCTGCCCCAAACTACAAATAACATACTTCATCCTTTCCAACTTACAATTCTCCTATAACAATTCCCTGTATAATACTTCTATCTTGTAACCTAACTCGGAGAAACAAGGTGATAACTTAAGCTATAGGACCATGTACTTTACATCCCATTAAGAATATTACCTCACCTTATCACTATCATCAAACACCCTCGGATTCTAATTCAAGGGATACCAACCACATAGTACATAGGTTGTGTTTTCATCAATAACAACATTCAACCCTATCATTACTACACCTACTTCATGAACTTTCCTCACTAAGGCCAACAAATTCAATCACATTCATAAATATTTTCGCCATATCTCATACCCAACTATTTCTCATAGTAAAAGTCCATCTCCTTCTTTACCCCATCTTTTATAGACTTTGCTCAAGAAATCACATAAAAGTTTTGACCTTCAAGAACATCTACTCACCTACCTAACATATTACTATGCTTCCACCATTACCATCATACTAACATGGGGAGGGCCACGAGGTGACGATACAATACTATCACCAAGTGCTTCCTATATCAAGTGTCTAGATCATAAGTAGAGAGTCGTTCGGAAGAAACACAATACAACATGAATTCTTAGGATAGAACACAGTGGAAAAATATTGGTGCACATATCAAGATAAAATAAAGGAAAAAGACTGAATCACACTCCTGGACCCAAAAATTAGTAAGATGAACTGGGCACCCAATGCATTAAGCGATAAGCCGTGTTGGTCCCTACCGGTACGATTCCTAACTCGATCAATTGATATCGTGTTGGCCCACTGTTTTGATAATCCAAACATGCCTCAAACATCGTCTAAAAAATTCAAAACTTTCCTATGACACCCTCTTTTTACCCATGATCAGGAATTAACTCAAAAATCTATGTCTCGGGGTCGGGAATATCAATTTGAAAAATCATGAAAGTTAAGAGCTCATAAATATGACTAAGTCTTTTAACAATTAGAAAAAAAATTTAGGTTGTAAGTTCTCCATACATGAAACTAAGAGTGGTATTGAGTCGAGAATGCTACAGGGTGTTAGATTATAACTAAGACAAAGATTTCCACTTAAAGCGATTGCTTCTCATTTAAAGAACTGAGATTTTTCATGAGTTTGCATAAACTTTATCATTTCGGCTAAACCTGACATAGAATGAATTGGTGACATATAGAAATATATTTCCTTAGGACCAAGCATGCTGAGAGACATAGATTTCATGGGTCAAGAGCAAAATAACATATGACTTGAATACATGAAAGACTGGATTACTAAGAGACATTATTGCTTCTAGTTCGGAGGTCAGATCATGAACATACGTCCATAGAGGACTTGAACCATAGGCATAGGCATGACTTGAATAGATAACTTAAGACATTAGCAAGATACTCTCCTAAATTGAAGTAGGAGGAGTATGCTTGAGTAGAAATAGGTTTATTATTGTTCCTACCCACAACTTGCCACGGTGAGAACATTCGGGAACTACCTTAATTTACCATCTCCCCCTTAGATCAAAGTCACAATCCTAGACTTACGGACGTACCCCCTTATAAAATCTCTATCCACCGGTAAAGCATGCCAAATACTATACTAGTCCATCAAATTGGGAAATCAACCCAAATACTTCACTACACTAAGCTACTACCTACAATCACAACTCCCCCATAACCTCATTATTACAACTCAAAATCCACTACATACCTTCTCACCTGAAGTACTAGTTTACTACTACTAAAGAAAAGCCCATCAAAAGGGTAAAGTCATATAATAGGATTAGTCGATCTTAATCTTATAATATAACCCATTTCAATCTTATCAACATATTCTAATTTCTCACCTCCTACTTACTTACCTAATAATACATCATAATGATCTTCAAAACTCAATAAACACTAATGAGTCTCTACCTACAACTTATTAACTAATATACCCCTTTCCATTCATAACCTATAACTGATTTCTATTACCACCATAACTATCCACTCTAGGCTCCTTCCCTAATTTGAATAAATAAAAATCATATCCAGTCACTTCCTTCACAGACTACCATACAATCTACAAATATTGCTACCACATTAGTTTATCACTAAACAATGGCAACCCACTCCTCAACCCACGATTATACCGCTAAAACTATTTATTTATGCAAATGTCACCCTCACTCTGACTGCTAACCTTATGACTTTATGTCACCAACTTCTGGATTATCTCACTACCAATAGGTCATGACATTTTAACATATATTACTACTCGGGTGGAAAAATAGTTCCAATATTTTGTTACACATCATTATCCTTGAACATGACTTCTGCAACAAGAATTTTATTAAAGGAGACTAAATACACTCCATACCTCAGGCTCAATCACACAAATGATGTAAATAGAGGTAGATGCTTAAATCAATACACTTTAAATCACGTATGGACTCCTCTCAAGTCCTTGTGCATATTCATAACTTTATAGAGAACTCAATTGGAGAGTACTACGTCGCTGAGGGAGCTAAAGACTTAGACTTTTAGCGCCTCGACAATGAGATGTGGCCCATGAAATTTGAACAAGGAAGGATTTGGGATAACTTCCTTATGGACGATGCTATAGGATGAACTAGAGTAGGAAAGAAGAAGAAACAACTCCTAAATGCCTGGTAGACTCCTGATTATAAGTGTGGTGCACAACACACCCATAAGCAAGACTCTACTAGATAGGATTTCGTAGACACCCTAGGACCATGAACCATGCTCTGATACCAAGTTTGTCACGACCCGAATTGAGGCCCTATCCATGACGGACATCCCAAATCATGAAGGCCCGAGCACCCTTCTCTATCTGGAAATCATACATACTTTCATATTATATAAATGAGAATGCAAAAATATAAAACAATACAAAATCATGGTCAATTTTTATTTCAACTACTCAATCATAAAGATCAAAAACATCTAACACTAGTCTACAAAACTCTACTAACTAAAAATAACATCAGTCTGAAGGTTGGGACAAAGACCCAGTCGGATCATGAATCAAAATAAAATAACAATGACGTATAGATTAGGTCGTTAGGAATAAGAAAGGCTCACCATCTGCAATCTCTGATAGAATTCAACCTATTAGCAAATCCCTGGAAGTGTGGCTCAGACCCTGAAATATAGGGGGTCAATACAGATGTACTAATACGCAGAGAAATCCAAAATTATGTACATTTATCTATAACATAAGTGAGAGAACTTCATAAAACGTTATGCATGGAACAATTTAAAACACATGGGCAATCTCAAATGTTCAGAAAACAATTTTTTAGATGCAATTCCTTTCTTTATTTTACTTCTAAGCTAGGTGGTACACCCTACAAGTCTATGACCCCATGGGCTATATAGAGTCTTCGCTTGACTCTGTGGTTAAGCCCTCAACCCAAGTTTGCTACAAAGGTTAGAGTTTTTTATTTTGATACACCACAGGGCACTAGGACAACATATAATCCCTCTTGGGGACATAATAACCCGTATTGGCAAAACACGATTTTGGGTAATGAGTTATCTAAACTCGTTCCTTCTTCGGGTAACCATCTAACATCTCTTAAGCCTATTTTTAGCCTTTTCTAAGTATACATCTTTCTGAAATCATTTTCTAAAAAAAATCTGAATAAGATCTGACTTATGTTCTATTCTGAATTTGTTAAGGCATTATCTTATTTGGTATCGTCATACCAAGACTTGCAAGTTGTATTTCTAAGCCATACATTAAAATATTACAATCTTCTCTTCCAAAACATTATTTTTAGACCACCAAACTAGTCAAACAGTATAAGAGGATAAGTATGATGAAATTCATGAAAACAGAGTCAAGGATCCTTAATTCAATTCACAAACCCATGGTAGTCAAGTATCTTGTAACAAATCATGCAGTCTCTTTAAATCATCACTTTTATTTATGTAATTAAGAAAATGCTCTCTCTTCAAGTCATCATCAAAACCAAGTCAATAAATAATAGTAAAGACATTTATGTCATGCTTCTCAATATGTAATTGAATAATTAATAACAAGAAAGGGAGTATAAATCTTCATGCTCTCAAATCAAGTTTCAAAACTCGAGCCACTCGTATACATATATATGAACGAAAAGAGAATTTAAGGGGGGGGCCTCAAAACCAAAATTTTTATCACCAATAAGGTTTCAAAATGCATAATTATAATTGTAAATACAAACCCCTTTGTAAATTCATAATTTCTAAACATTTATTCATCATTAAAACAATTTCACCATGCCCATGTAGTTTTGGAAAACCCCACTTACCTTAAGTTTCTTATCTTCAAGGATGAAACCCTAACTTTTCTACTTTCTTGAAACTCTTGAACTTGAAAGGCTTGAATTCTAGATTACTTGGAGGAGAAGAGTTGAATTTTGTTCTTGGGTAAAGAGTAAGGTTTTTACGTTAGTTGATTTGAAGAAGATGGGTAAATAATGCCCTTTTGGGTGTTATAATTTGGGCTTTGGATATTTGGGGTTGAGGGAAATGGACCAAAGTGACCCTTGACCCTTAAGAAGCTAAAACTCTAGGGGAATAGGCCCCCGCATCACGAACCCTAGTTGGGTCAAGAAGCCCACGTGATGCGACCCCTATTTGGGTCAAGCAACCCTCGCGTCGTGGGGCTATCGCGACCCCTTACTGCCTCTCACGAAAAATGGTGTAACTTTTCACTCGGTTATCAGATTTAAGAAAAATTGGTATAGTTGAAAAGCTAATTCAATTATCTACAATTTGGTGGGTATTAAGATGCAAAATTCTTCGTGTATCCAAAGTTATACCCATTCAAAGTGGACCCTTGTAGAATAAAATATCAAACTTTGGATGAATGAAGAATTCTTAGCCCAACTATTCTTTAAGCGATTTCTATGAACATTTTTCACCCCATAATCACTTCATATACTGGGATAAATATCATGACATATTAATTTAAATATAAACCATGGAATTATATCTTATCCACGTAGGAATGGCGATTCGGATTTCTAGCTCAAAAATATGGGTGTTACTGTTAGCAAATAAAGTTTTGTTTCCAGCTTTGTCCTAGTCTTTTGGAGAATAGTTTATTGTGAATTTTTTCCTATTTTTTAGGAGTTATCTTAGTTATTCATTCCAATTTTTTGGTTTATTTTGTTACGTCTTTCTGCCTATAAAGTCAACAGCCACAAACTATGAATAACAATCAAGAGAGTTCCATTAAATCTTTCAGTGTATTGACTTCCATGTCTTTTACTTTCTGTATAAACTTCTCTGTTGTGCATCTGTTTACAGTGGTATCAGAGCAAACTGAGATCCTATAGTGAAAAGAAATACAGCAACAATTAAACCTCTCTTCTCTATTCTGTAACACTCATGGCATCAGATAGTAATTTTGTATAAGCAGTAATTCCTCACTTTGATGGTCACTATGACCATTGGGGCATATGGATGGAGAATCTTTTACGGTCAAAGGAGTATTGGCCAATTGGGGAGGATGGCATCGATACTCCGGCAGTAGGCAAAATTTTGATGAATGCTTAAAAAATAGAGTTGGAAGTGAAAAAACTAAAATATTTGAAAGCAAAGAATTATCTCTTTCAGGCTATCGATCGTTCCATCCTAGAAACTATTCTTTGCAAATAAACTTCTAAGGATATTTGGGACTCCATGAAAAAAAAATATCAAGGCACTGCTAGAGTGAAGCATTCACAGCTTCAAGCCTTGAAAAGGAATTTTGAGACTCTGCAGATGAAGAAAGGAGCGTCTGTAATAAGTTATTGCACTAGACCAATGGAGATCAGCAACAAAATGCGATTCCATGGTGAGAAGATGACTGATGTCACAATTATTAAGAAAATATTGTGCTCTTTGACGCCAAAGTATGATTATGTCGTTTACTCCATTAAGGAATCAAAAGATATAGATGAGTTATCACTGGATGAATTACAAAGCTCCCCATTGGTGCATGAACAGAAGATGAATTGTAGTTCAACTTCTGCGGAGCAAGCCTTAAAGGCTTCTACTTTTGTTCCTTCCAATTCTAGAGAAAGGGGTAGAGGTATAGGAAGAGGAAGAGGAAGAGGAGATAGAGGAAATAGAGATGGCTGCACAAATTTTAGAGCCAATGATGATGGCAAAGGCAGGGGGAGAATTTTGAAAAATCAAAATTCAAATGTTATCGACGTCATAAATTTGGTCATTATCAGTAGTGCTACACTAAGCTGCCTAGCGACAAGGACGAGAAGTCAAATTTTGTTGAAAGCAACAAAACCAAGACCTTGTTGATAAACCCATGCAAGATGTTTAGTATCTGGACACAGGCTGTAGTAATCACATGAGTGGGAGTAAGTCTTGTTTTTCTTTTTTAAATGAAGGCTTTCGTTCTAAAGTTACTTTTGGTGATTGCTCCACTGTGAATGCAATGGGAAAAGGTGATATTAAAATTAAAGCCAAGAATTTTTTTGAAGAAATAATATCAAATGTGCTTTATGTTCCTGCTTTAAAAAGCAACTTATTGAGTGTTGGACAATTGCAAGAAAAAGGATATTCTATTTTCACCAGGAAAGATGTTTGTGAGATTTATAGTCCTACTAGAGGAGCTATTACTGTTGCAAAATGAATTCAAAAAGGTTGTTTCCCTTGAATATTGAGAGAATTCAGTCTTTTTTAAAGGCGGAAGTAAAAGATCCCTCATGGATGTGGCATTTTAGATAAGATCACTTGGGTTCTGATGGATTAAAAACTCTCCAACAGAAAAATATGGTGACAAGTATTCCAGAAATCATCATCCCTTCCTAAGTTTGTGAAGAATGTGTAGTTGGAAAACAACATCGTTCTCAATTTCAGAAAGGGAAGTCGTGGAGAGCGAAGAGTATTTTGGAGCTAGTGCATTGAGATATCTATGGCCCAATTAAACCAATTTCTAATGGAGGTAAAAGGCATTTCATTACCTTTACGGATGATTATTCCCGAAAAACTTTGGTGTATTTTTTATAGAAAAAAACAAAAGCTTTTGGAGCATTTAAAAGCTTCAAGGCTCATGCAGAAAATGAAACTGGAAGGGTCATAAAGACTCTTCGAACTGATCGTGGGGGTGAGTATTTCTCAAAACTCTTTGAAGATTTTTGTGAATTTAGTGGAATTTGAAGAGATCTCACCATTGCTTATACACCACAAAAAAATGGTTTATCGAAGAGGAAGGATAGAACCATTCTCAATATGGTACGGAGTTTGTTGGCCAAAGGAAAAATGGAAAAGACTTTCTGGCCAGAAGCGGTAAATTGGAGATTTTCTGTATTAAATAGAAGTCCAACATTTGTTGTTCAAAACATGACTCCAGAGGAAGCTTGGAGTGGAAGAAAACCAACTGTGGACCACTTCCAAATATTCGGTTGCATTGGCTATGTGCATATTCCAGTTGAGACGAGGAAGAAGCTTGATGAAAAAAGAAAACAATGTATCTATCTCTAGTGAAGCATCAAAGGCATATCAATCGCTTAATCCACTAACGAAGAAGATTGTAATCAGTAGAGATGTTATTTTTGATGAAGAAAACACTTGGGATTGGAGTATGAAAAAGTCTACTCCAATCATATTTGATACAGGAGCCGAAGAAGTAGATGTAATACCCAAAAGTGCAGTGAATTCAACTTCCGCAGCCGCTGAAATTTTACCAACTCTTGTTGAAAGTTCACAATCTACCAACAGCTTTAGAAGAAACAGATGAAGCAGCTCAGTCTCTTCATCATTCTCGCAAAAATCCCACGTGGATGATGGACTATGAGATAACAGGAATTACTGCTAATAATAATGCGGTTAACCATTTCGCATTGTTTGCAGTTTATGACCTAATAATTTTTTAGTGTGCTGTAAGAGAAGAAAAATGGAGAAAGGCGATGGATGATGAAATTGAAACTATTGAAATAAATGGTACTTGGGATCTTATTGATCTTCTTGATAAGCACATAATTATTGGTTTCAAGTGGATCTATAAGACGAAACTGAAAGAAAATGGCAAAATCGACAAGTATAAGGCGCGATTGGTGGCTAATGGATACAAGAAAGAGTATGGAGTAGATTATACTGAAGTTTTTGCTCCAGTTTTAAGGTATGACACTATTTGAATGCTAATTGCCTTGGAAGCATAAAATTCATGGCTGATCTTCTAATTGGATGTCAAATTAGCTTTTCTACACGGATACTTGGAGGAAGAGGTATTTATCGAACAACCCCCTGGTTATGTTAAGATTGGAAGTGATCATAAAGTTTATCAATAAAAGAAAGCTCTTTATGGACTAAAACAAGCCCCACAGGCTTGGAATAGTCGTATTGAGGCTTATTTTCAGCAAATGGGTTTTCAAAAGTGTCCATATGAGCCTACACTTTTTGTAAAACTTGGGGAGAATGGAAAAATGCTCATTGTGTGTTCGTATGTCGATGATATCATATTCATGGGGAAAAACAAAGGTATGTTTTCTGATTTCAAGAGGTCTATGATGGATGAATTCGAGATGTCTGATCTTGGTAAGATGCATTACTTTCTTGGTTTAGAAATAGTGCAATCTGATGATGGCATATTTGTTTCCCAAAACAAGTAAGTGCGAGAAATTTTAAACAGGTTTAAGATGCAGAATTGCAATCCAACCAACATTCCTGTTGAGTTAGTCTTGAAACTAACCTAAGTTGGGAGCGGAAAGAAGACGGATAGTACTTTTTACAAGCAAATTATGGGTATTTTAATGTACCTAACTGCTACAAGACCAAACATCATGTATGTTGTTAGTCTTATATATAGAGTGCCCAGCTGAAATGCATCTCTTAGCTATGAAGAGAATTCTTCATCACTTAAAAGGAACCAAGGAATTTGGAATTTTCTATACGAAGGGAGAAAAGGCAGATTTGATTGGCTTTACCGATAGCGATTATGCAAGAGATCAAGAAGGTAGAAAGAGCACTTCAGGTTATGTCTTTATGCTAGGCACGGGGGCTGTATCGTGGTCATCCAATAAAGCAAATAGTCATCACATTATCAAGTACAGAAGATGAATTTGTAGCTGCTATAGCTTGTGCTTGTCAAGCTATTTGGCTAAGAAGAATCCTTAAAGAGCTGCAATTCAAGATGGAAAGTGCTACTATGATATTTTGTGACAACAATTCTGCAATCAAGTTGTCAAAGAATCCTGTGAACCATGAAAGAAGCAAGCACATTGATGTTATGTATTATTTTCTGTGAGATCTCAACAATGAAGGAACAATAGAGCTTCAGTATTGCCGAAGTGAAGATCAGTTGGCAGACATTTTTACTAAACCTCTCAGGTTTCTCCCTTTCCAAAAGCTGAGGAGGTCGATGGGTATTGGCACGATGGAAGCGTTTAACTAGCTAATGTTAACCTGAAGCTTGTGAACTTTCAGTTTAAGGGAGAGTGTTAGCAAATAAAGTTCTGTTTCTAGCTTTGTCCTAGTATTTAGGAGAGTAGTTTATCGTGAATTTGTTTTCTATTTTTTAGGAGTTATCTTAGTTAGTCGTTCCAGTTTTTTGGTTTATTTTGTTACATCTTTTTGCCTATAAAGTTAACAGCCACAGACTATGAAAGCTTTTAGAACGAAGTATTATGGCTCACAAAGTTTATCCTTATACTTCATTACTTATGTTTATGATTTTGCAATCTTTGTTTTATTCAAGCTCAAGGTGAGTCATTTACACTTAGCATGCATTATTAAAAGTGTATATGAATATTCAGTTATTGTTTTACTTATGCATTTACCCTCACATACTCAGTATATTCCAAAAGTACTAACCCACATATACGTCTGTGTGGCTACATTGTTTCATAATGTAGGTACCAGTTGTAGGCCACACATCATAATAGACAGCTCGCAGCTTCCAGCCAGCAGGTGATGAGTTCTTTTGATTTGAGGACTTGAGTCAACTATAGTTTTAGTATCATTCTTTATTCGGTTATATTAATTAGGGATAGCTGGGGGTCATTTCCGAGTTACCTAAAGTCAGTACTAGTAGAGGCTTCATAGACGGTCATTCAGAGTTGATGTATGTACTTTCAATTTTGCTTTGTGTAATCAAAGTGTAAATATTTTAAATAGTTTTGTATTGAACATATTTAGCAAAGACATTTCTTCCGCTTATTTCTTTCAGATTTATGTAACATATTCAGTTGCTCATGAGTTATGCAAGTATCATGGATTAGCTTAGAATCACAAATTGTTCTAAGCACCATGTGACGTCCAGGGGATAGTCTCGAGGCATTACATCAATCTTCCATGAGAGGACAAAACACTTTGACATTGACTGTTACTTTTTAAGGGAAAAACTGGTTCCAGGTATGATCAAGACTCATCATGTTTCAACCAAGGAGCAGCTGGCTAATTTTTTCACCAAAACTCTTGGAAAAGCACAACACATGTATCTAGTTTCTAAGCTGAGCTTGAAAGACATCGTTTCACGCATCTTCTTGAGGAAGGGTATTGAGAATAATGAGATCACTTAACAGAATTAGTTGAGATTATGTGCATCTATAAATGAGTAAGTTTATGTGTAGTTGAGACTATAGCCAGTTACTTAACTCATGTATATATAGTATAGTATTGGAAGAATTTCTAACTAACTCAGATATTTTCAATCCCGTTGCTCTTTCTCTCTCTCTGAGTTCTCTCTTTTCTACTGCACTGTTTCTTTGTTTTTTATTTCCATTTTTGAGAATTCATCACCATAACAGATCAATGGCAAAGAGTATGCACTTATAATACACCATAAGTTCACTTTAAGTGGACACATTCAGTCAATAATAGTTGAAAAGAGACTTAAACTTGAAACTTCAGGTAGAATAAAATCTACAAATAGTGCAAAAGCATTGCAACAAATACTTTGAGAAAAAATACAACGAACACAAATATGAATAACAATCCTTACGGAGCTATTTGATGCTTATGGCATACCCGGTAAAATGATTATTTTTATTCTCGTACACCGTATCTTTCCCATCTTTCCCAGACCTCTATTGTGGGATCACACTGGTATGTTGTGTTGCTACTGTAATAGCTCTCCTTCTTTGAAAAGATGGCCAAGATGCCTATGTGATAAGAGATAAAGACGTTTTACACATAGAAAATCTTTTGTGGGAAACCCTTTCAACATAAGGCAGCTCATTGCACTAAAGCTCCCTATGTGGGTGGTCCAGGGAAGGGCCGGACCACAAAGGTCTATTGTATGCAACCTTCCTCTGCAGAAATGCAAGAGGCTGTTTCCACAGCTTGAATTGATATATTGTAGAAATATTTTCATTCAACACTTTTAATAGATATTAACCATCAACAAAGAAATATCACCTACTATATGTAAAATTGGTTGAAATCTTAACAAAACTATTATTTAATTGAGAAAAATACTAGATTTGTCCAAAAGTTATATATAATCTAGTTTTTGTCTCATAGTCTTTATAAAATCAGCATTTTCTAAATGAATTCAAAAATTATTCTTGAAAGAAAAATTAAAAGTTCTCCATAAGTCTAAGAATATCCTTTAGACACTAGTCGAACCTTAAGTCTGGCCACAGAGCCATCTGGATACTTTAACTTTGGCCACAGAGATAAATTAGCAATGGAATATACTGATAGACAATTATGTTTACCTCTGCGGAGAGCAACGAAAATGTCAAGATTTTGTGGAGAGGCATTGACCAAAGGAGGATCCGATGATGAAGAGTTGGTGCAGAACATGTAGCATTGGTCTCTTTTCAGTTGGAATAAACTTTAACAGACGGTAGCTTTGTTGGAGCGGGAGCAACATCAGACGACATATTTTTAGTCGACTGCTCAAAAGAGGCACTAGGAGGAACTTTATCATGAAGTTCTGAGCTCGGTGGAGTGATCTCATAGATGATCCATTCTTCTTCCTCTCCCTTAGAGGGAGAAATGTTGGGAGAGGAAAAGAATGACATGTCATCAGAGAAGACTACGTCCTTTGACACCACATATCTGTTAAGTGTTGGAGAGCAGCACTGATAATAATCCTCATATAGGTGAAAATATCCCAAAAGAACACACTTCACATCATGAGAATAACATCTACTCCTAAACACCGTTGGTTCTAATGGAAATAATGGCTTATTAGGAAAGAGAACACCATAGGGAATATCACCATTAAGCACTGTGGATGGCATACGGTTAATCAAAAAGCAAGTTGAGGACACTGCATCTGACCAAAATTGCTTGGGTACTTTCATTTGGAATGGTGAAGTGCGAGTAGTCACAAGAAAATGTCTATTTTTCCCCTCATCCACTCTCTTTGAGAAGTTGTATCCACACACAAAGACTGGTGATGAATACCAAATAGATTTATGTAGTTCTGAAAAAATGCTGACGTGTATTCCTTGGCACTGTCACTCCTCAATATATGTATAGAAGTATTAAACTCTGTTAATTCAATATGAGCACAGTTAGCAACATATTTGGAGGGATTTCCATATATGAATGATAGATTGGAGTCTAGATGAAGCCATGAAACAACAAATACACAAGGCCATGGGCGATCAAGATGTCATTGGGGCAATCAAGAAGGGCCCTTGTGAGTTATATTTAAAATAGCCACTTGTGGGCTATTTTTATCATATTGTGATTCAATTTAATTTTTCATGCATTTGATTAAGTTTTCTTTCTCTCTTGGTTTAATTGTTGTTCAATTAAGTCTTTCTTCTTCACTTCTCATCTCTTATTTCTTAATTATTCTTTAATTTTATTTTTTAATTCTTCATTTTCAATGTCAATTTTAGATGTATGCTTAGGATCGTTATCATCTTGGTATCAGAGCTTAGACTAAAGAGTTGTTCCAATGATTCTTAATCCTAGGTTCATAAATCTGAAAATCTTATTCAAAAAAATTTTGGGTCAAAAAAATTGATAAATCAAAATTGTTTGATTCGAGTTTTTATTTGCGTTTCCAACGCTAGATTTATATTTCTCAAGTGTTTACGGGTCTAGATCTAAAATTCGAATTGATTTGGAGGTTTTATATAATTTCACTATTGTTGAGCATGAAAAAGCTTGAAGAAGGTGAAATGGATTTGCTATTTGAGGTTAAATTGGAGCTTGAAAGGTATTGAGGTTTCTTCTTCATCCAATGGGGGGCCTAAATCTCGAATTTGGAGAAATTTGGAGTTAAAACAAAGAATTTATGAAGATTTGAAATTTATGGTGTTCTTTATAGCTTGAAGGTGGTGGAAATGTGCTTATTTTTGTCTTGGGTTGAGGGCTAAAAATTATTGGAGTTTGTTCATGATGTTAAAGGGGGCTTGTGTTTAAAATTTCGTGAAGGTCGGAGTTAAATTGAGATAGTTATAAATTCTGAAGTTCATCAATGTTAATAATGTTCTTCATGAAATTCATATGTTCCACGTTAGGATGCGTCGGCAGTGAAGCCATCCAACTTTCTTGGTTCATAACTTGATTTTAATTAGTAGATTACCCTACTAAATATTATCAAGTTCTTTGAGTCTGATTTTTTTCTTATGCTTTTTAGTTTTATTTCATTGTTAATTTTTTTGATTCAAGTTCATTAATTTTATTTGAGTCATCTTTCTTCAAGAGTCATAAGGATCCATTCCTCCACAAGCGTAGATAACCTTGAATTGATTGAGCAAAGCTAGTAACACTATAAATTTGAGAAAAAAGTCATAGAAGATGAGTTTGAGAGTTCATATAAAAAGTGACGTCCGACTTTTATTACTAACTTGTTTGCTAGTTTTGTAGGTAGAAAAGGTGATATAAGGGGGAATGTCATCCATAGATTCAAATTATTGTGGAGTGATATTAGTAACTATGTTTTTGATGATGAGCCATATGAGGGATCTTTGAGTGCTTGTGATCAAGGTAATGAAACTCATGAGTACGATGATGAACCCTATGAAGGATATGATGGTCCAAAAGATTACGATCGACATGGAGATCCACCCTACAATATGGGATTAAAATGTCAAAATAAGTGAGTTTATCCTTGTAAAAAGAAATTGATTCTTAAACGCCTTACACACTCATATCACCTCGAGCTACTGCAGAAAGAAAAAAATAAAATCCAATCCAATTGACCATAATCGATTAGTTAATATGTTTTTTCACTGTATTCGAAAATATGAAAAAAAAATCATTGGTTTATTAAATTATCTTTCCAACTTTGAACAAACAAAACTTTTAAATAGCTTCTTCCAAAAGAACAGATTGAATGTGCAAGAGGTGAGGGCAAGTAAAGAACTATACAAAATTATTTTAGACAAAATATAAATGTGTCTTTTAACTTGACCTCAACTGACATCTATGTCCTTCAACTTTACATGTACACAAATAAGTACAAATTGCCACGTTGATATCACGCAGGACGTGCGTGTCTATTTGTTCAACTTTGTACAAGTGTCTACTTGTGCATACCTAAAGTTGAAGGACAAAATGCTAGCCGTGGTCAAGTTAAATGCTAAGATCTATGATAAAAAATCATTTTTTAGGGCCCAAAGTGCAGCCTTTCTACGCAGATAAAAGGACCACTTGTGTTCAGCATTATTAAAAGGGACCTAAGTGAACCTACTATTTAAAGTTAAGAGATAAGCATCCAGTACCCCAGAATTATGGCTAAAGTTGCTACGACACACTCCAACTTCACAGGGATCTATTAATCCCCACCCCACCCCAAACACAATTTTAGCATATTTTTATCGCTATTTTGTGCTGATTTAGCACCTTTATTGCATAAAATAAGGCCCATAAAAAAGGTGCCACATCAGCTAAAAAGGTTGATAAAAGATGTCACGTCAGCTAAAATGGTTGATAAAATATGTCACGCCAGCTAAAAAAATTGACAAAAATATGCAAAAATTTAGTTCAGGAAGGTAATAGGGCACCCATGAAGTTGGAGTGTGTCATAGCAAATTTGGTTATAGTTAGAAAGGTACTAGAAAAAGATGCTTTACTCTAAAGTTAATGGACTATTTAGGCTGTTTTCGCAAGATATCATTTCAACCACTCAAATGTTATCTTATTTAGGTACTGTATCTTTGGTTCTTTATACATTTGTTTATTGATACTCATAATATTGTCATTTCTTTTATTCTTTTCTCAAATATTTCTTGCAGTGATTTTGAAGTTGTATGATCTGTCATTGAAAGGTTAATTTCCCTTAATTACATTGTCATTTGATTAAAGTTTTAGAGAAAAACAACACTTGTAGTTGCTTATTGAAGAACTGTAGTGGGTCGTTCCACAACTTAGGACATGTTCCCAAACAGACTCAAACAACAAGAACTAGGAGAACCCTAGTAAAAAGTGCAGGAATAAAGTAAATAGCACACACAAGGATTTTTAGGTGGAAACTCCTTGCTCAATAGAGGAAAACCACGACCTGCCTCTAGGATTTCTAAGCTCTACTATATCCAATAAAAGTTGAAGACGGACTCTAAGGATTAACCTCTTAATCCTGTCTCCTAGCTATAACTCTATTACAAGAAGACTCAAGAAGTAACTCTACTTTCACAAGCTCCAGCTAATTCTAATTGGACAACAAGCTAACTCTATCTTGAAAAAATCACCTAAATCTAGATGATTACAAATGACTAAAGTTTACACCACAAAACCTAGTAATCATAAGCAACAGTAGGCAAATGTTTAAGATCACAACACAAAGACTCAAATACAATAAGAAAAGAAAATACAACTTGATGAGCTATCACTTTCCTATTACAAAGTGAGTCTTTGATCCAAGAGCTTCAAGAGATATTTTTGTTGTAAGATTGTAGAAGCTTGGTTTTTTGTTGGAGAAAATGATCAATATATAGTATGACACAAGAAAACCTAGGAGGAATGTCATTGGTTAAGACAAAAAGTTGGCAGCAGTTTTTCACCAACTTTTGTCTTGTGTCCAGCCGTGGGGTTGACAGTGAAGCCCAACCTATTTCCTAAGTAGTAGAAGCTTTGTCATCACAATATCTTTAGGAAATAGTTCCCCAACATGTAGTTTGCCAAAAATCAAAACTAAGGACTTAACAATTTCCCCCTTTTTGATGATGACAAACCCATGCAAGAATTCGGCAACCTCAAGCATCAACACAACACATAGCATACACAATAGGACTCAACAATTCATGCCCTCAAGCCTTTAACTCCACTAGTTCCCCCTTTCTATGATATCCCTAGAATTCTTTACCTTATTTCCCCTGTTTATGAGCATCATGAGAACCTAAAGTTCCCTCTGTCTACCATCCACCTTTCCTGCATACATAACTTTCCCCTTCACACACCATCCACTTACATACATAAATTCCCCCTTCACACACACAATATTATACAAAGAATCAAACACAATGTATTGTAGCTACATCTCAACTTCCCACTTTTACCATCATCAAATAGGTTAAGAAGTAAACCAAGCATACATACATATACATGTTAATTCATAGCCACTGAGGTAACATTACCATATGTAAAGAAGATTAGGTATAAATAAAAAAAGTGATAGCACAAAACGAAAGCAATCATATATCAACTAAGCTAGTATCAAACACTATTCAACCATAGTTACCTCAAAAAAGTAATGATAATTGTACCAATTATATCCCAGAAATAATAATCTTAAGAGAATAAATTTTGACAGGGATTAAAAAGGAGATGGATAAGGGGAAAAGGAGTAGGGACTAGGTTGGAAGGATTTAGAAAGAAGGACCAGAATCATGAGACAGCTTCCTGAGTAGTAGGGTCATCCTTTCACTCTCAGCAACGTCGGCCTTGATAATTTGATGTGTTAATTTTTCATTCTTCTCAGTCAGGATTTTAACTCTAGTTTTCAATTTCTTTACCCTTTCCTACAGGGTAACATTTTCATCTTTCAACTTCCCATTTAAGTTGGTTCCCTCTTCCCCTTCTTTCACAAAAGTTTTTTCAAATGAAGCAATCTGAATATCTTTCACAGCCACCGGATTTGTCATGGCATCCAACTCATCCCTCAATATGTTTTGAGTATCTACAAATTCTGAAACAATGGATTTAGATTTTCCTCCACCCCCTCCATAAAACACATTTATTATCCTTTAAAAGGGTCATGTTGAATACCTGTTTGACAGAACCAGCCTTCCCTTGTTTACTTTTAAAACTTAAGTAAGCAAAAACTCTATTTAACCAGAATCCATAAGCCAAGCCATATTTGGCATCTTTGGTGTCATCACAGTTTTTATGTGTTCAATGATAATAGCGGGCAGGTTAACCTTTTTGTACTTGGACAAGACTTTTATGAGAAACAAATTAGGACCAGTTAAAATAGTCCTCTTCTCTGATCTGGGGAGGATAACCATGTTCACCAACTCAAAAAACAACTGATATTCACTTTTAATTGCCTTTTTGTTGATATTTTTAATGTTCATATCATCCAACACCCCACAAACTATCAAAAACTTTTCAGACCCCTTTTCTTTTTTCGTAGTCTTAATTCCTATTGTTGGTGATCCTAGGATCTCTCATAGCACACTCTCATCTAAAGCAATATTCACTTCATTTACTTGACAAGTCAAGTATACCCTATCTTTAGAAATCATTAGGTTGTGATAAAATATGCTCACTTTCTATTCATGCAAATGAGAAACAGGTCCCTCAAACAGATACTTCCAATTTTGAAACTTCACCCAGGCAATCAATTTTTTCATCCCAGGAAACTCAGCCACAGTGGGATCAAACATTCCCCCTTAGAACTTCTTGAGTCTTAAGAATTTCTTGTCTTACCTCTCTAGATAGACCTTTCTCCTTTCTAGTTAAAGTAGCAGCCTTCTTTGAAGAACCAATTCCCTTTCCAGAAGTCCCAGGGTATCCTGAGGTTCTAATTGATTTAGCACTAGACTTGGTCCTTTACCAACATCTTTTTTTGACCTCTTTCTTTTACCAGTAACTTTTGATACTATTTTTTTCACTAATAACTCCTTCCCGTTCTTTGTAGATGCAGTTCCCTTTTCTCTCACCTTTGCCTTGGTAAAAACAACATATTTCTCAATATCATAATCAAGAGACTCATCCTCATAGTCACTTAGGCTTTGAAACATGTTATCAAAATCATTATCCTTACTTTCCCAACATTCATTGAATAGACTTTTAGTGTCTTCATCTGATTTTTCAACATCCACCATTTTGTCATCAGTAGGCTCAATTACATTTATCTCCACCTTCTTTGGCCATCTTTATTTTTCCACCTTCTTTGGCCATCTTCTTTTCTTAGTATTTTCCTTACTTCTTTCCAAGGATTCTCTTATCAGGTTCTCAAGACTTAACCTGATTCTTAGTGGTTTGATGGTTTCTGATGAGGCTTTAGCTGAATAAAAAAAGCCCTTCTTGGACATCTTCCAAGACAAATACTTTTTATCATCACTATCAGAGTCACTCTTTGCATCATTATTACTTGATAGATCACGAATAAAAGGGAGTACTATATTCTTATCATCCATATTTTTAGGAGGGTTGTTTTGACTTCTGGTAAATGATGTTGCAGAAGGAGTTTCCCATCTAGGTGGTTCAACACTTAAGGCAAGCAGTCCTTGCACTCTTATTTCTTCACTCATGGCTTCGATTTTTGAAGGAGTTGCCTTAGAAGTGGGTAAATCCTTAAACAAATTTTCATCTCTGAAGGCACTTCCTAATTTGCTAGGAGACTCAGATTTGTTAGATGAAGGGGTTTTGGAAGAAAAGTCTAAACCTTTATGTGAAGGAAAAGTTTGGTTGAGAACTTAGTCATGGGGGGTTGTTTGAAGATCATCTTCACGAATTTGGGTTTTAGATAAATTAATTTTAGGGTTTTTTTTTTCTTTCAGAGAAGGGGTTGGTTTGGGGTCAACACTGGCATCAACAGTATCCCTCTTTTCAGAGAGTGGATAATTTGGAGTTTTTATCTTCTCTTGAGAACTGTAATCCTTAGCAATCTTGCATAGGGAAAGTGGAGTAAATTTTGTGATAGAAAACAACTCCTCTGAGCCAGAAAAAATGTAAGGAGTGTCTATTACTTTTAATTAAATGGGTTCATCCTATTGTTAAGAAAAAAAAGATTTGATATTGTAATGATTGAATAAACTGTAAAAAAGGAAACAATATGGGCCTTTTCGAATGGTTTAGGAACTAATGAGACTGTGTGAGAAAAGATTTTTCAAAATGAGAGACAGAAAATATGATTTTTTATTTTAAATAAGATATAAAGGGGTGGCTCAGATTTGGTGAGGGTATGTGTCTGATGAGACATGTCCGATTAGATGGACGCATCCCTTAGACTTAAAGTACATGAGATAGACTTTTGGAAGAGGTGGGATAATGATGTGGAATATATCATTAAATGTTTACTATGGTCATTTTTGAGGAATAGTAAATGATACTAACCTTATTAGGAACCCAGTCCCTAAATGATTCTTTGAACTCAATTATTTTGTACTGTCTCACCTCTCATTTTTCCATCTTCTCCTCCTTACCATGGGTGTATATCTATAGAATATATGAGACTAAATTAGACATGTATAACATTATCTAACAAAGATACCTACTTACCAGTTCATAGCCATGCAAGGAGAATTATGGAAGTAGACAACATCATCTGGATCTCATCAACTCCACCCCTTCTTGTTTCATTCAACCAGTTACCTACAAACATTCTTCAAATATACATATGGATATGACCTCCAGAACTATGAGAATATTAGTTTGGTCAACTAAGTGCACAACACCACCAGCATCAATACACTTTAAATTCTTCAACTCCATCACCAAGGAGTCATTGCCTCCTTCAAGGGCCTACTACAAGAAGTAATCTTTCAAGCCTTCAGTCATATGGTCTGAGCAGTCATCATCAACATACCTACAGTGGATGCTTTGTCTTGCTTTGCTCTGTATCATAAATCAGCTGTTAGTATTGAGAACTTATTTCATTTTAAGCTCCTAATATGGTAACAATGCCTTATCCAGCTAGGTAGTTATTTTATCTTTGTTCTTGAAGCAAAAAGTTCTATCAAGCCTCTTTAAGTTATTTCTTTGGATGGACACATTTATCTTGTGTGACCATCTTTTCCACAATGAGTGCATAAAAGATTATCTTTGCTCCTTTCATGTCTAATAGAGGAATTGGAAGCATCACTTTGACTGGGACATCCTAAGTCTCTCCTACTATTGGACCCTTGATTGGTAAGGGAAGTCAGAGCTTGTGATGAAATAGGTCCTAAGTCTCTCTTGCTACTGGACCCTTGGTTGGTGAGGGAAGTCAGAGCTTGTGATGAAGTAGTCCATTTGAGAGCTTTCTCAAGTTCAGTCTTCACCTGAACTAATTCCATTTCAAGGCCTAAGTTTCTTTCAAGTGAAACAATCATATTAGACTTAAATTCAGCTACTTCTTCATCCAGCTGAAATTGTATTCTTCTTTCTTCACCTTTTCCCTCTAAATCATGCTTAGATATTTCACTAATCATCTCCTTCAATTGATTATTTTCACAAAAAAAGAGTTTTGCAAGTTGTTTGATGTTCAGCCACTTGCACACTCAGCTCAACCATTTCTTCCTCACACTTTGTAAGATCTTCCTTCGCTTTGCCTTCTCATTGGTGAGTTCAGTCATCTGGACACTCAACTCAATTACCTCTTTTTCATATTTTTTTAAAACTTTCTTTAGATTTTCCTTTTCCTTAGTAAGCTTATTTGCAGAATTAATCAGCACAAAAGCAAGAGATCTCAACTTACTGAGGAAGTAGTCCTTTAGATTTTCTTTAATGTCTAGAAGAGGCACTGGTTTATCTTCATCATCATTAGTATCTGCCATTAGAGCAAAGAGTGTATCAAAATCTTGTATACCTCATCTTCCATCACCATCATAGATACATCATTTTCTTTCTCTAAATCATCTGAATCATTTGCAAAACTTGATTAACAACCTTTTCAGCTTCAACTTTCTTGTTGTACTTTACAGGGACCTGGTCCTAGCCTTTTTCTTTACCAATAGCTTGCTTAGCATAATCCTTTTTCTCAACCTTATGCATTAGGCAATCCTTAATGTAGTGACCTAGATTTCCATGTTTGTGACATATGTCACTTGCCTTTCCTTTCTTGAAGTGCTTACTAGACTCTCCTCTCTTAGGTAGAGCCCTTATTTTTCGCAAAGCTTTAAGAACCCTTTTTGCAATACAGGTGGTTTTCTTATCTTCAGTACTTAAAGGTTTCTTTGGTAGCATTTAAAACTAGGTTCTTTTACACCTTGGGTTCTTCCTTTGACTTCCATAGCTTCTTCAACATCTCATAGGTTTTGAGATTGCCAATAAGCTCATCTATGGTCATTGTCTTCAGGTTCCTAGCTTCAGTGATTGCATTAACCTTGTTTTCTCACTGCTTAGGAAGAATGCTCAGAACTATGCAAACCTATTTGGTAGTTTTGATGTCCTTTACCAATTAGTGAAGCTCATTTGTTATGGTTGTAAACCTGGTGTGCATTTCCTGTATGGACTCTCCCTCTTTCATAAAGAAGGTTTCATATTAATTTGTAAGCATATCCATTTTGGAATCCTTAACCTGACTTTTTCCCTCATAAGTTGTCTGAAGACAGTCCCAGATATCCCTAGCATATTCACAGGCAGAGATCCTGTTGTATTCATCAAGACCGATACCACAAGCCAGCAGCTTCTCTACCTTATAATTCTTCAGTATTTTTCCTGTGTACATCATCATACTCCTTCTTTGTCTTAGGAACTAGTGAAGTCACATCACTAACTTTCACTACCCTTATAGGAATAAAAAGGTGATCCTCAATGACATTTCATTGCTCTGAATCTTCAGCCATGATAAAATCATGCATTCTTGGCTTCCACAACACATAATACTCACAATTGAATCTGGGTTGTCTAGTGGTTGACTATCCTTCTTCAAGATTAGGAGGATTAGCCATTCTTAAAATCCTTTCAAGGTGTTAGTCTTGATAGAAAGACCTTTGTCTGATGCCAAATAAAGAACTATAGTAGGTCGCTCCTCAACTTGGGACCTTTTCCCAGACAAACTCAAATGGCAAGAACTAGGACAATCTTAGTAAAAAGTGCAGGAATAAAATAAATAGCAAACACAAGGATTTTTACGTGCAAAATCCTTGCTCAAGGGAGAAAATCCACGACCTGCCTCCAGGATTTCTAAGCTCCAGTATATCCAAGCAAAGTTGAATACAGAGTCCAAGGATTAACCTCCTAATCCTTTGTCTCCTAGCAAACTCTATTACAAAAAGACTCAAGCAATAACTCTACTGCCACAAGCTCCAGCTAACTCTAATTGGACAATAAGTTAACTCTAGCTTGAAAAAATCACCTAACTCTAGATGATTACAAAGGAATGATGTTTACACCACAACACTTTCTAACAATCATAATTGGAAGTATTTGTTAAGAATTGAGAAAACCAATATTTTTGGGGAAATAACGGATTTTGAAGTAGAGGTAAAAGAAGTTGCAAATGCTGTTGAATACAAAATTCAACTGAGACTAGCATAAACTGTACTGGGAGAAAATAAAATCCAGAAAAAAAGGCACGTCGAAGGTTTCATCAAAGACTGTAACAAGTAGCAGAGGACACTAATCATGTCTAGAAAGAGTCTGCAAATATTCAAAATAAAGGCAAACAAGTAACAAAGTAATAAACAAATGATATTATGAATGTTAAGAACAATATGGTTGGATGTGATGATCAAAGGGAACGGTTGTTAGAAGATCTGACTAAAAGCTACTCTGGTGAACCTAAAGTCATCTCGGTTGTCGGGATAGGAGGCAAAGGTAAAACAACCTTATCAAAAGAAGTTTACAATCATTTGTCAATTCTCTATCATTTTGATGTTCGTGCATGGGTTACTGTAGCTCAAAAACATAATGCAAAGTAAATTTTGTTGAACGTTTTGCATTCAATAGAGGGTGACAAATTTTGCACGGGCAGTGAGGTAGAGCTGGCAGATATGCTACAAAAGAGTTTAAAGGGTAAGAGATATTTAATTATATTGGATGAAATTTGGAGTAGTGAAGTGTGGGATGACGTGAGACTGTACTTTCCAAGTGAAAACAATGCAGGGATTCGAATATTATTGACGACTCGTAGCAATATAGTAGTTTGTTATTGCTGGTACAGAGAATCTTTCGATGCAGATAGACTTCACGAATCAAGATGAGAGTTGAAACCTTTTTAAAAGTGCAGAATTTTCAAATGAAGCATTACCATCTGAGTTTGAGACTATTGGGAAGAGAATTACAGGGAAATATCATGGGTTACCACTAACTATTGTTGTGGTTGTTGGGTTTCTCAATTCTAAAAGTGCAATAGAAGAATGTGAAAATATTGCCAAAGATGTCACGTCATTTATCATAAATGATCCTGATGAACAATGTTTACATATTCTTGGTTTGAGTTACAATCACTTGAATGATCTAAAAGCATGTCTGCTGTATTTCAAAACTTTTTTAGAAGACACTGAGATTCCAGTAAACTAATTGATGAGATATGGATGGTTGAGGGGTTCCTGAATTTTAAAAGTGACTTGGGAGGAGAGGCTGAAAAGTGCTTTCAAGATCTTATCAACAGATCTCTAGTTCTTGTCGGCAAAAAAAGTCGAGATAGAACGAAAATTAGATCATGTAAGGTTCATGATGTAATACATGACCTGTGCTTGAGAGAAGTTCTAAAGGGAAATGTCTTTATCATGAACAAAATTGTGTTTGAAAAATCATATACAGATCATGTTTCTTCAGAATGCCAATCTCTCAATAGCCTTAAAATAAAACCTTTTAAGCATCGGACAGAGGATGAAATTAGTAATTTTCACTATGAACTTTATACGACCCTTCTTTCTCCTGGACATTGTCAGTTGACAGATGATAACAACAACAACCTTTTGAAACAAACTTGCTCTATTTTCTTTGCTGGTAGTTATTCTTCAACTTATATTATCAAGTCAGAGCTTATTCATTTCAAATTACTCAAAACCTTGGAATTAAGAGAAATAGAATCTCTATAGAGATACTAAGCCTCATTTGGTTGAGGTACCTACGTTGCTCTACCATTGAAAATTTTGTTGTATTCGGGTACAAGAAAATTTGTATGTTAGTTCACTAAACTTCAACACTATTTCACGAGTTTTCAAGAACACTTTTGAAGTTTTCCAATACCTTCAACACAAGATCAAAATGACTTTTCAAAGAAGTGTGTTATTCTGTATTTTTTAAGAAAAATAGATGAAGCAGAAATATAGCCAAGTCCTCCAAATTCAAGGAGTGTCCTTAAGGAAATAATTCCCATCAAGTACCCGAGGTTGCAGACTTTTCCTCCTAGGATAAAATGGTTTCACAACCAGAATGTAGCGGTACCTCAAACTTTCTAGTTTTCTTCGAACTCACTCAACGGGAGATATCACATAGAGTTTTTAGAAGAAAGAGAATATTTTTCTTATGCAAAAATTTTTCATCCTAAACCTGTGAAAAAAATGCAGGTTTATATAGCCATAAAGTTCCCCTCTGAAAGGTGGCAATGGTTCATCCGAAAGGTGTATTCTTTGGAAGAGTTACGTCTGTTCATTTGAAACATTGTATCTTTTTCTGAACAGACAACTATCCAAACAGTCACTCTTTTTCCAAAACAATGTTCCTTTCTCCCAAAGAGTTGTGTCCCTTCATTTTTCATTCACACCAATAGAACCCAACAAACCCCCACATGAATGGGGAATGACTATTCTTTGTAAAACTTTATGGACAAGTATGTGATCATCAAGCAAAAACTAATTGCTTCTGGCTAAGTGGGTTTCCCTTTGAACTTTTCATAGTGAACATGCATTGAATGCACTCGGTTAATTGGTCGATTCGATATCTTGGAACCGTCGAGCTTTAATGTACCCCTAGACAACACATGTCACACAATCATCCTTTTACTGTTTATGGTTCTCAAAGTTTTTGTTCGTTTAAGCCATGAACATGTCCCGAACTCAAGAGATCTTAGAAAATAATCCTTTACTAACATTCTCCTTGAAGAGGCTTCGACTTGGCCCTCACATAGGTGATTTCTAAATGTTCAATCCTATAGATTAAACTATTTTGTCAAATCTACCAAATTTAGATAATCATTAAAAGACTTCACTCCAAAAGTCTTATCCGTGTTTACTAAACATTGTCTACATTATGAGAATGGGTCAGATATATTGACAATGTTAAACCTGTCATACACAACTTTGTTTGATCTCCTTGAACCTAGCTCTTAGGATCTCCAGTCTGCTAGGTAGAGTTACTGCCATGATGAGTTGTCCTAGGTCGTAAACCTATTCCCTTATATGTCCTCTCAACTCCTTCTCTAGACAGTTGTAAGTGGATCTGACACATTATCCTTTAAATTTACATAGTCAATAGTGATAATTCTACTAGAGAGAAATTCTCTAATGGTATTATGTCTCCGTCTTATGTGACGAGATTTACCTTTATATATCATACTTCCTGCCCTACCTATTTCCACTTGTCATCGTAGTGTATACATACTGGTGCCACTAGTTTGGGCCAATAAGGAATATCTTACAAGAAATTTTGGAGCCATTCCGCTTCTTCACCATCTTTATCTAATATGATAAACTCTGATTCTATTGTAGAGCGAGCAATACATGTCTGTTTGGATGATTTCCAAGAGACTACTCCTCCATCGATAGTAAATACATACCCACTCATGGATTTTACTTCATTCGATCCGGTGATCCAATTTGCATTACTATATCCTTCAAGTAGCGCAGGATATTTATTATAATGTAAAGCATAGTCTTGAGTGTATTTAAGAGACCCCAAAACTCTTTTCATTGCCATCCAATGAGTTTTACTAGGATTAATCTTTTACCGACTCAACTTACTAATAGCACATTCTATGTCTGATTGTGTACAATTCATGATATATATTAAACATCCCAAAACTCTTGCGTACTCCAACTGTGAGTCACTTTCACCTTCATTCTTTTGAAGTGCAAAGCTCACATCCAATGGAGTCTTGGCAATACCAAATTCTAAATACTTGAATTTGTCAAGTACCTTTTCAATGTAATGAAACTGTGACAACGCCAACCCTTGTGGATTTCTATGGATTCTTATTCCCATGATCACACCCACAACCCCAAGGTCTTTAATATCAAACTTGCTCACACGCATTAATTTTGTAGCATTTATGTTAGAAATGTCTCTACTGATGATCAACATATTATGCACATACAAACAAACTGACTTGGTGATTTGGAGTGTCTTTAATGTAAACACATTTATCATATTCATTTATCTTGAACACATTTTCCAACATGGTTTGGTCAAACTTCGCATGCCACTATTTTAGTGATTGTTTTAGTCCATAAAGTGACTTAACAAGTTTACAAACCTTATTTTCTTTTCCTGGAACCACAAAAACCTCAGGTTATTCCATGTAAATTTCTTCCTCCAATTCTCCATTTAGGAATGTTGTTTTCACATCCATTTGATGGATTTCACGACCATATACCACCGCCAAGGCAATTAACATCTGAATTGACGTTATCTTTGTTACTGGCGAGTATGTATCAAAGTAATCAAAGCCTTCTTTTTGTTTGAAGCCTTTTATTACAAGTATTGCCTTGTATTTGTCAATAGTACCATCCACTTTCATTTCCCTTTTGAAGATCTATTTAGAACCTAAAGGTTTATTTCCTGGAGAAGATCAACCAGTTCCCACGTATGGTTGCTTAAGATTGAATTAATCTCACTATTGACTTCCTCTTTCCAAAAGGATGAGTGAGACCAAACTCCCCAAGAACACAACAACACAAACACCAAAATCAGTCCACTAGTTCAAGAACTATGGACCCTTTTGATGACCTCTCTCAGATTCATAAGAAGAACAAGAAGGGAAGTGATATCAAGAGTAAAACACACTAAAATAGCAACAACACTTGATTAACAAGATGTAATAACAACAACACACGGTTACAAGAAAAGGATACAAACGGATTACACTAGATATAGATAAACGATTACAAGAAAGTAAAGATAGATAGATAGACAAAGGGATGGTATAACATTAACAACCCAAAAGCTTATTCCACTTTTGGACCTTTAATATCACACACAACCTAAACCTATCTCTTACGTGACCTCAAGGGAACCGAAATTCCCAAGCAATCTCTGTTTCTAAGCAAATGATCAACACAAGGATTCCACCTTGTCCAAGGATTCCACCTTACTAAAGACTCTCAAAGAGTCTACAAAATATATTCTCCAAAAAATCTCCCCAAAAATGAACTAATAAGGTTCTATTTATACCTAGGTTAACTTATTACAAATGACTAAAAAACCCTTGCAAAGGGCGGATGAACAGTGAATTGTTTTGGAGCTTGTGGGACTTGTTCTCTAAACTTCAAAGCTTGTTCCTTGGATGGGAAGCCCCCTGAGCTCGAGTATTGACGCATTGGAACCCGATCATGATCATACCCGTATCATCCCCCCCTCCTTAGAAAGGATTTGTCCTCGAATTCAAATCTTGTAAAGAAATAGGAAGGACAATCAAACAAAAGTTCCTCAAGGTATGAGGTTAGGATTAGTGTAATCAATCATAGTATCTTGCCAAGGTGTCTGAAACTTCACATATACCCAAACATCCCTCTTACCCGAATACCCTACCGAGGTAGAATCAACTAGTTTATCCACATAAGTGTGATAAGAAACAAGGAACAAGCGTCGTTTATCAAGTGGAAAACTTAGACTCTTCTTGGAACAACAATTAGACTTGAAAGCCAAGAGAGGACCATGCATATTCAAGTCATTCCAAAAGACATCTTCATCACCACACTTCAAATGATCACCAGAATCAAATAGGTAGAGTGTCCATGGGCACGAGTTGGGAATACACTTCCTTACCCCAATAATACTACAATAATGATCAAATGTCCCCTCTATACTATCATGGTCCATAACAAAAAAACTAGAGGGTCATCCTTAGTCATTCGGCCAACATGTTCAACATCATCATTTTCACACACAAGTTGGTCTTCATGACTTCCATAAGACAATGTACTACCACTTTCCGCAATGGCTTCAACACTAGGTGAATCAACTAGTGTATCCACAATATCAAGTTGTACATTATCATCACAAAATAAAGGCACATTTGGCTCACTTAAAGACAAAATATCATTCATACTTAGTTGGCTATTATCCTCATTCACTAGAGTACAAAAGTTATTTTGATTACATTGTAGCTCATGTAGAGCATGGCCACTCAAGGGAATTTGATCAGGAAGGTTGGATGCTCCATCAAGTTATCCAACTTCTTGCACAGAGAGCCTTTTGTCCCTTCCAATCTTCCTTATATTCTATCCATTATTTGCCTATCTATGGCATCAAGCCTTACCATGATGGATTTAACCCAACTAGGTATTTCAGCTTCATTCACCATTATACCCATCAAGAGATACTAAGCAAACAACACGAAAACAACAAACATATTAAAGATTAGCAAAAATTAGTCCACAATTCATCATAAACAGCTCATAATGCATCTCAAAATAGTCCACAATCCCTCCTTTTCACACTTTGAATTTTTCAGTCTATTGGCCTTACAGTTGATAACTCGCTTATACTCCAATGAGGTTACTTGGTCCCAATTGTGGCTCGAGGTCAGAGTAGATTCTTGTTTGGAATAACACAAATAAGTAATGTATGAACTTGAACCAAAAAAGATACCATGACTCAAAAACGAGAAAAGCACACAACAAACAACGTTAACGCAAAGAACTTACACAAAACTAACTTACAAGCTAGTAGGGTATAACTAGGTTGTCAATTAGTGTCGAGCAAACAAACGAAACTAGGAAACAATAAAATGAAACTAAGAAATCTAAAATTTGAACTCAAAAATGTTGCGTGAACAGTACTTTAGTGACATGGCATTCCACTATTGGCCTCGATTTTTATTAAAATTTTATTTCCCAATTTCAAGTCTTGATCAATATACAGTTTGGAATTGGTGGATTTGGTTAATGGAGGGAAAAGTGGTCTTGGAGCCTTTTTGTTCAAATTTCAAAAGAAAAACTTGACTTCTTTGAACTTTATCCTTGAAACAAGGTCCTTAAATCAAGGAAAAGTAGATGAAAAGTCTTTGAAGTAATAGGGACAAGTCTTTCACTAACAACTACTACAAGTTTGTCTTTCACCTTTTTAGATCTAGTTTACACTTTAAGGATTAACAAGATGATGAAAGGGTGAAGAACTTTAAGAACACAACAACTCCAAGAACAACAATAATTTCAGTTTTCAACTCCACTATAACAAGACCATCAAATCGGTCAAGGTTTAGGTAACAAAAACATCCAACTCGGCCACACTTTGTTCACATCAACAACTTCAACAAGTTCAAGTTCAAGTTCAATCTTAAATTTGTACACTTTTTAGTGTTGATGAGAAAGAAACCAACACTAAAAAAACTCTAAACAAACAAAAGACTACAAGTTCTAGACATACAACAAACAAATCTTGGCCAAGATAACAACACAATTTTCGGCCAAGAACACAAAATGGACAGATTTGCACTTTTCTAGAAATTTTTTTCAGTTTTCAGCTTCTTTTGTTTTTTTAATTTTCGTCCAAGAGAACCCAAGATTGGTAGTGTAGGAACACAACCATCCTTTCTTTGATACCAAACTCCTCAAGAACACAACAACACAAACACCAAAATTAGTCCACTAGTTCAAGAACTATGGACCTTTTTGATGACCTCTCTCAGATTCACAAGAAGAACAAGAAAGGAAGTGATATCAAGAGTAAAACACACTATAACAGCAACAACACTTGATGAACAAGATGAAATAACAACAACACACGGTTACAAGACAAGAACACAAATGGATTACACTAGATATAGACAAACGATTACAAGAAAGTAAAGATAGATAGATAGACAAAGGGATGGTATAATATTAACAACCCAAAAGCTTATTCCACTTTTAGACATTTAATAGCACACACAACTTAAACCTATCTCTTACATGACCTCAAGGGAACCGAAATTCCCAAGCAATCTCCGTTTCTAAGCAAATGATCAACACAAGGATTCCACCTTGTCCAAGGATTCCACCTTGCTAAAGACTCTCAAAGAGGCTACAAAATATATTCTCCAAAAAATCTCCCTAAAAATGACCTAATGAGGTTCTGTTTAAACCTAGGTTAACTTATTACAAATGACTGAAAAACCCTTGCAAAGGGCGGATGAACAGTGAACGCGGATGAATAGTGAACAGTTTTGGAGCTTATGGGACTTGTTATCAATACTTCAAAGCTTGTTCCTTGGATGGGCATCCCCTGGAGCTCGAGTCTTGATGCATTGGACCCCGATCATGATCGTACCCTTATCAATGAGTCTGACGATGACTCACTTCCTTAAAAGTTTGAGGCTCATTTTCTAAAGAAATGTTACAAAATCCAATCCAAATAAAGTTGACGTTCTTTGACGTGTACTATATCTTGGATTATCATCATTATATAAATCCTTACTTAGTTTATCTCGACGTTTTTTAGGACCCCCACTATACTTTTTTTGTCTAGTTTTATACGGATAAATGTGTTCAAAGAATTTAGCATTATCTAATTCAATTACCGTATTTTCATTGATATCCAAATATTTGGATTTATGAACCAAAAAACGATATAATTTACTATTTTAACCATATTCTATGAATACGCAGTCCACCGTCTTAGGTCCTATCCTTACTCTTTTAGGCATAGGAACTTGGACTTTGCTAGACACCCGCCACACATTGAAATACTTCAAGTTGGGTTTCCTTCCTTTCTATTTTTTATATGGAATCCATTATGTCTTATTATGGGGAACTCTATTGAGTATTCGGTTAGCTATAAGGATAGCTTTCCCCTATAAGTTTTACGGTAAACCTGAACTTATAAGTAAGACATTCATCATTTCCTTCAAGGTTTGATTTTTCCTTTTTGCAATTCTATTAGATTGAGGTGAATATGGGGTCATATTTTTATGGACAATTCCATTCTCTACACATATTTGCACAACGGGAGATTCATATTCTCTGTCTCTATCACTTCTTATCATTTTGATCTTTTTCTCTAACTGATTTTCAACTTCTGTTTTGTATTGCCTAAACACATGTATTGCTTCATCCTTACAATTTAGCAAATAGACATAATAATATCTAGTGCAATCATCAATAAAAGTTATAAAATATTTTTTCCACCATAAGATGGTGTTGACTTCATATCACAAATATCAATATGGATTAAGTCTAAGGATTGGAATTCCTTTCAATGGACTTATATGGATGCTTAGCATACTTTGACTCCACACACATTTTACATTTTAATTTATTGCACTCAAAGTTTGGCAAAACTTTTAAGTTAATTAGTTTTTGTAAGTTTTTGTACTTGACATGTCCTAAACGATTATGCCACAAATCGTTTGACGCTATCAAGTAAGAAGAAGCCTCAACCTTCTTTATTTCAACAACCATTACATAAAATTTGAAAAGGCCCTCATAGAGGTAGCCCTTTCCTACATATGTTTCATTTTTGCTTATTACAACTTTCACAAAAATAAACACACACTTAAACCTATTTTTAATGAGAAGTGTTATCGACACTAAGTTTTTCCTAATAGTTGGAACATGAAGAACATTGTTGAGAGTCAACACCTTGTCGGAAGTCACTTTTGAGAATATCTTTCCACTTCTTTCAACCTTGGTTGTTGTATTATTTTCCATGAAGATAACTTCTTTGGGACCAACAGAATCATACATAGCAAAAGCTTCTTTGTCTGTCCAAACATGTCTAGTGGCTCCTAAATTAAACCACCATTCATTTGGATATCCAACTAGATTGCTGTCAGTGATCATATCACATAGATTTTCAGTCTTTCTAGTTGTTTCCAACATGTTTATCTAATCTCTTTTCTTGTCCATAGGACTTTTTCATCTTCTTATTATTTAGAGCATCATCCTTAACAGTATTTGCAACCATCATTGATGATTTTTCGTTCAACTCATTATCCTCGTCTATCTTGGAATGACTCTTAAGATCTTTCAAGTCAAACAAGGATTCCCAATTATTATTATTATTATTATTATTATTATTATTATTATTATTATTATTATTATTAATTTAAGAATATAAGGATCTACACTTGTGAACATTTGCATTGCAAGTTTGGCCAGTCAAAAAGACGTCATCTGTTGTCATTCTTTGAAGTTCACACCAAAATATTTTTCTATTTCTCTGTTGTTTTAATTACTAGAGAAATATCTGAACAACTTAATGACACAACATTGGTAGTCATTGGAGCAATACCATTCACAACCAAAATAATTTATTATTCAGTTTCATTCGTCATTTTCTTATCAATCTTTGACATACTCTTTAGTTTTTCAGAATACTAACAATAAAGAATTTAATCTTTCGTCAATTTGTTTCTAGTCAGTGATGAAGTTTTTATATCTTCAAATCATCAACTGAATGAATTATGAAATATGACGAAGTTTTTATGACTTCAAATCATAATCAAATTGAAACAGAGTGAAATCCCACAGATTTTAAACTCCATAAATAAATACTGAGATCTTAATGAATCGGTGAATTTTTTATATTCTTTGAACTAAATTCTCATACTGATTAATCGATGAAGTTTTTATATTCTTCTAATCGAGTGTAAGACCCCACAAAATCCTATGCTTAATTCGGTCCTTTAGGCTTGTCAAGGAGTCCCAAACTTAGAATATTTTAGCTAAGTGCTCAGACTTAGTGTCATTTTAGCCTACGAAGATTGGCAATCTTATTTTCTGACCTTTACGTTCATTAAATGTTGATGTTTAGGTTGATTCATGATCAGAAATTTTCATAGGTGTTTCCGGATAAGTTTTAGATTTTTCAAACTTCGTTTGAAGCTCCTTTGGAATCTTAAAACAGTGGATCAACATGATCTTGGCGCGCCGCATCGACTATCGCATTGATTAATATTTTTTTCAGCTACCAGCGTCCAATTTCAGTGAATCAACACAAACATAACATGATGTGTTGGTATTGTGTCGATGGCATCGACGCGCTGCATCAACCTGCGCGTTGGTAGGCTATTTTTAGTCATTAAAAGACCGCATCCTTGGGGGAATTTGGGTCTTTTTCCCCAACCTTCAACCCCCAAAATCATGAAATTCAGCCCTAATTCACGAAAGTATACTCACTTTCTCTCAAAATTTCATAAGAACAAAACCCTAGGTGTTCAAATTTCAAATCAAGAACTCAAGAACACACCATCAAGTTTTAAGAATTCAGGCGCTAAGGTATGTGAAGTGTTCATCCAAGGGTTCCTTTCACCCTTGGAGTCCAAGAAACCATTTTTAAACTTCAAGTGTATGAATTTCATGAATTTCATGTTGGGTTTGATAATATTCATATTTATAATAACAAATTGAGTTTCAAATCCATGCTTTATGATAAGTTTCATGTGGGGTAAATTGATTTATATGTGTTATCATGTAAAATCATGCTAAAGCCTTCAAATTGTGAATTTGGTATTTGGAATCGTATTCTCACGTGTTGATTGGTGTTATGTGCATATTTTATATCTTTCAAGTGATTGTTGAATTAAGCATGTGAGTTGAATAGTGGAATTATATCATGTTAGCATGTATTCAAATTCATGCCATGCAAGTGTTTGTTAAAATGCCCGAATGAATAAATGATGATCAAGTGTATAGTTTACATGTTTCATGTTTATACTATGGCTCTTAATTTATGCTATCGAGTCCTGAGGGTACTTGTACCCGATAATTTAGCTGATTACGTAGAGCCATGGTGAGTCATAGAACAGTATCAGTTGTGTCATGATTAATAGTAGTCTCATTTAGTTACAGAACTCAAGAAAACTCAGTAGATTCAGTAGTAGTTCAGTCTAACCCAGTATTTAGTTCAGACGTTAGTAAACTCTATAAGTTAATAGAATTCATTAGAATTTCTTTAGTTAACGGAACTCAGTGAACTCAGTTCGGTTCAACTAAATAGTAATCTCAGTAACCGTTCAGTATAGCCTAGTACAGACTAGAAATCAGTGCAGTGTCTATTCTGTTAGGAGTAGGATTCAGCACTGAGAGAACCGAAGGATGGGGACTCACCTACTAGTAGAGGGTGTGATCCTTAGAAGCAATCCTTGTGTTCCAGAACTATGTAGCCAGCGTAGTTTAAGATATCTTCCTACCAGATACTATTAGGGTTGGTATATCTCATTTGAGTTTTTTCTATCAACGAGGGTTGACGGAAGAGTTTCCTATCATAGAGGTTTAACTCATAGTTTGTCTCTACCCGTGGCACGGTATTGACACCCTTTCAAATAGGGTTACAGGTAAGACCCCAATTAGTTTAGAGAAGGGCATGTTGGTTAGATGATTACCTCCTAAAGTCTCAACTCAGTTTAGTTCAACAGATTCAGGACTATCAGATATAGTCACCCAACTCAGCTCAGTATGGAACTCAGTATAGTTTCTTAAAATTCAGAACTATCAGATACAGTCATCCATTTATCCGTAGTACAGTATTAGTTATCCAGTAAATTAGTTGATTAGTATTCAGACTTAGTGTTCAGAATTATCACAATTTTCAGTTACGATATATGTATTCATACATGTACTCTTATTCAGTCATACTCATGTTATACTGTTATTATTGTTCATACATATAAACCCATGAATTTCAGCCTACCTCACTAAGCATACCAGTACATTCAAAGTACTGACGTATGTTTTTTGTGCTATGACGTCTTATATTATTGGTTCCAACGCACGAGCTCCAGAGCACCCTCAGTAGACTAGACTTTCAGCATTCAGCATAATGGTGAGTCCTCTTAGTTCAAGAACATGATTATTACTTACAGTATTTCAGTTTATGACAGTTGACGGAATTAGTTGGGGACTTTTCCCATCAACTCTACAGTTCAGACAATTAGAGGCTTCCCAGACTAAAGTGTTTTTAGATAGTTATTCAGATTTTAGTACTTTATTATGTTTTGCTATTTAATAACACATTCAGTATTATTCAGTATTATTTTTAGATTGAATCTTATGGCATGTTTCCACCTAATTTTGCATATTATTCAATATTATTATTCATTTATTGTAGCAGGTACCAGTCATGGGTTAGGTTGTGGTCCCTCGAGATTATGAGCATCGTGTATCATCTGGGGTATAGACTCAGGACGTTACAAACTTGGTATCAAATCCTAAGGTTCGATAGAGTCCTAGGAAGTCTGGAAGCCGCATCTAGTAAAGTCTTGTGCATGGGTGTGTTGTGCGCCACACTTATGGATAGGAGGCTATACAATGTTTTAGGAACAGTATCCCTTCTTTTAGTATTCATATCGTGCGAGTGAGCACAAGCTCAAGTTAAACTCTCAGTTAAATCCCTCTATTCCTTGTTCTTCCAGAATATGCCTTCCAGAGAAGCTAACGAGAAAAGTAATGAAAATCAGTCAGCCCCTCCACCCATTCAAGTAGATCCCCTGAATGAGCATGTCTCTCATTCTGAATTTAGAGCTGCTTTCACCGCCTTAGCTTATTCAGTAGCTACTCAGAACAATTATCTGGCCATTATCCTATCAAGGCTTATGGCTCATGCTCCACAGAGTGGGGAGAAGAGGCATAGGAAAGAAGGGAAGAAGAATAAGAGTGCCAAAATGCCTAGGCCAAAAAGTGGCTAAACAATTCCTCTCTAACAGTAGTATGGAAGAAACCATCAAGGTGTCTACAGATATGGTAGTGACGTGTGCTTCGGATATGGTAAGTCAGGCCATTGAGTCAGACAGTGTCCTCAGGTCGGTTCGCAGAGTCAGCATACCCATCCGCCAACTCAGTCCGGTCGCTCGAATTAGCACGGTGCCTCTTCCAGTAGTACCACCAGTGGGAAATGCCCAAACAACCTCTATGCTCTTCAGTCCCAACAAGATCAGGAAAGTTCTCCTAATGTGGTCACTGGTACATTACAAATTTATCATTTGCATGTTTACGCTTTGCTAGATCTAGGAGTTACTCTATATTTTGTAACTCCTTGTATAGCAGTTAACTTTAAGGTCAGACCAGATATTAACAAAACCTTTCTCAGTCTCTACCCTAGTAGGTCAGTCTATCATAGCTCGACGGGTATACAAGAACTGTCCGGTTATGATATCTTAGGATGTTAAGCTTTCAAATTTCAGTAGTAATATTAGTATGTGCAGAAAAGTAATGGGTGGGAATGATGCCCAACCCATCTTTACCTCAGTTCAATAATTGGACTTCTATTATCACGATACCTATGCACGCTTTATGTCTCAGCTCCATGATCATAGCTTATATTCACACACTTTTCACAGCGTCATATGTGTTTCCAATTCCTAGTATGAGGAGCTCCAGTTCATTCAGCAGTATGAATTATTTTTCATGAAAACATGAACTCCAAACTCAGGTCACGCAGCTCATGACTTATTTACTCATGCCTTACAGTGTGTTTAGTCCCAGTTACCATATCAATTGTAGTCTCAGTTATAGTCTTAGTTATAGTGTCAATCTCAGTCCCAGTCTCAGTCGAGCAATCAGAGCAAAAACTTAATTCAGTTTTAGGTTTGCTTGACCATAGCATACAGTTACCAGTTATTCAGTTATTAGTATTTTAGTACCTCAGTTTATAGAATATTTTAGAATCATGTTATACATTTGGTCTTGCATTCTCAAATAATACAATTTTTTTTCATGAATTCATGCTCAGTTATCTCATATTACCTAGTCAGTCCTTACCTCGTGTACATGAAAATCTACAGTTTTGGTCCCTTTATTCAGACTAAATGCAGTTAAGTCTTACATGCCCAGTATTCAGCTATCAGTCATTCAGTTAATCAGATAAGTTAGCATGCTTATGCATTAGTGCACAGCGCCCATGTGAATATTTTTCAGTAATCCCAGGTGAGGTGTCATACTAAGGTGGAGAGTATATTTGAGAATAAGTTTTCAATATAAGTTAGTCCATAAAGCCAGTAATTCAGTATTAGTAGTCAGGAAGACAAGTTCGTGTGGTGTTGTTTTCGCTTTTCTTGTCCTTGAGCGCCTCATGATTGGAAGTTTCCATCATTTGAAAGAGATACCATTGAGTTTGCAGATATCCAGTAGCTACAACTGATTGAGGTAGATTTTTGTCTTCCCAAACTTGGAGAATCTGTTGTACGATTTCAAAAAGAAGAAGAAGAAGAAGAAGAAGAAGAAGAAAACCTCGGAAACAACCTCGTGGATGTTCATATCTCCAATCCATGTAAGTATATTGTATGTATCAAGGCTACACTCTATTTCTCATTTACACCCTTTCACAACAATAACTTTGACAAAATTTTTGAGCAGTTTTGATACTTTAGCTTAGCACATTTGGTCTAATTGTTACTCACTCTTCCCATCAATAGTTGTCCACTATTACTTGGTACATAAGTTAAGAAACTATAAATTATCGGAATAATTTTATCATATTACCCGTTGGATCTAATAAATTTAATGCTTTGGAAAACACATTGGATAATGAATCATATTTGATAATTGTATAAATTCTAGTAAAATGAGGTTTACTTGGAATCAATTCTTTTACGAAATAATTGAAATATCAAGAAGTGAAACACTTCGTATTAATTTTTCCAAGGTTGCACTTTGTTTCTCATTTCCACAAGTCATAGCATACAGTGATGCTCCTCCAATCACATCATAATGATGGTGATGAAGATTCAGATGTTGATGTTGTAGAAGATGATGATGCTAAAGATTCCAATGCTGATGTTGATGCTATAGAACATGTTGATAAGTAATATCTTTGGCTGTTATTTGTTCAGAATAACTTGTAATGAGCAGGGAAACTATAGATTAACAATTTGATATTGTTATAGACAGTTGATGCTAGTTCATCACACTGTGTTTTTCATAAATGTAAATGTACTACGTTCTTCGGTTTATAAATTTATAATAGATGGACAATCTGCCTATTAAAACGTACAAAATTTGGATAACAAAATTTAATTTGATAATTGAAACGTATAATGAGTTACATTTTAATCGTTATTAGGCCCAAATGGAGATTAAATTAGGGGAAAGAACATCGGTTGACCATTTTGAAAAGAAATGACCCACAATTTGAAAATATGGACAATTGAAGCCAGTCGGTCCAATTTATTTTTCTTTTTTAGCTATTTGGCCCAATTTATAACAATTGGAGTTAGTCGGTCGCATGCAGTCTCTATACCCAATTGATACACTTTTATACCACATTGATATACTTTTATACTATATTAATACACTTTTTTTTACAAAAAGGGGGAGCCTTATACCCAATTGATACTTTTTTATACCACATTGATACACTTTTATAACAAGAAAGAAGGGGAACCTATACATGCATATGCAGTACCCATATACTCAATTGATACTCTTTTATACAAGATTAATACACTTTTATATCACATTGCTATTGTATATATACTACATAAATACACCTTTTACAGAGAAAATTTGTGCAAGCATATACAGTAGTTATACCAAATAGACACAGTATATATAGCACATTCATACCCCTTTCAAATAGATGGATAGAAATCTGTGCATATTTTTGTGTACACATAGCACATTCATACACCTTTGTATTTTATCATGATTGAAACAAAAAATGAAGCTAAAGTCATTATTTTGTATCAATTTTGAGCAAATTTACAATGAAAAAAATAACTATAGGAAGCTAATTGAATGCAGATTTTTGGATGTTTTATACAAAATTTGTGAAATGAGAAAGGTAAATTGGAGTATCAAAAAAGGTAAAGGAATGGAGGTTTAAGAGTTTGAAAGGAAATAAAACTGTGAATAAAAAGGAAAGAAAGAAAGGAAAACGACATGCTCGATGTCAGTCATCTCAAAGAAGACTTGGTGATGAAGTTTTTTGTGTGCAATTATTTCTAAAAAGACTCAAACTTTCAAAATCACAGTAAAAAAATTCTTTTTACATCAATTTGTTGGGCACCGTACAACAAAAATGAGAATTTGATAGGTAAACTTTGAAACCGCGATGAGAAATTGAAAGAATTTTCTGGTAGAGAGAATGGGAGAAGGGGGAAGAAGAAGAAGATGAAATGGTACACGCTTATACTAGGAGTGGCTATTTATCGGGTATTTAATTGTGGGTGCTATTTTTATGGTATTATTTTAATTTTAGGTGTCATTTTTGTCCTTTCCCCATTAAATTACACCAAAAAAGCCCAAAAACTATTTGTTGATGAAGAACCCCCTTTACTCTACAAACAAGCCCAATGAAAGTGTAAATCTAGTATTCCTGAACTATAACCAAATTTTCTATGACACACTCCAACTTCGCTATCAATTATTGTGAAAGAATACTTCTAGAACTCCAAATTAAAGTACATGTGGAACTATCCTTTGATTTAGTCATCCCTATTGATTAGGCCATTACCAAGTCATATAACTATCCTTCAAAATTAAAACTTTAATTAGGGTTGACTTGAATATTAATCATGTTTGAATGAGAGAATATAATGACTATGACCAAGTTAATATTTTTTTTACCGAATTTAGGCTATATCATTATCGTAAAATATACATACATATATATATATATAGTAGTCAAGTGTACGTGCTTTGCACGTGTGTCTCGTGCTAATAAATAAAATTATATGTAATAGAATAAAATTATTTAAAAATAGCAATTAAAAGTGTTAGATTAAATAAACAACAAATAAAAGCAAAATAAAAAAGAGAACTACTTATCTTATGAATCATATAAGTACATATAGTAAATGTTGTGCTGATTAAAGCAATCAAATAGACAGTACATTGCACTTTCATTGTAAGATATTGCAGCATGAAATCTTGCACTTCATGATCAAAATATACATGACTTGCAAGTATTTAACTCTTTATATAGTGGTAAGAGATAATTCTAAGTGTTTTTATTCATGTGGAATTCATATAGTTTGTATATTTTACAATAAGTAGAATAATTGGATGGATGTATTTTAGAGGTTCTATGTAAATTTATACATACACTCCTGTTAAGAAATGGTTTTAAAGTACTTATAGTAAATTTTGTCCTACGACAACAAAGCATTAGATATTTCTTAATTTAAATGATAAGTTTATGATCAAAAGATTTAAAAGACTGCACATATCTTTAATTTAAGATCACAAGATCCAAAACTCACTTTATATTTCTTAAACTTCACGTTTAATCAAAAATCAAATTAAGATACTTAATTTGAGACAAAGAATGCACCAAAAGTTTACCTCTTTAATCAAGTTCAAACAAAGATCATATTTGATTTCTCTTCTAAAGCCCTAAAAAAGGTTGCTTATGATCTCACATTCGTCAATCCAATGCGTTGCTACAAATTTTTGCAACTCATAATTTTCGATTTCCTACTTGAATTTTTGAGGCAACCTTCTTTTTCTCATCCACTAGATTATATTTCTCATTTTTTATTACACTGCCTATTTTTTTAATGTTGTTGCATGGAAGAATACCCGTGCAAACATGTTATCATCATACACCATAACATATAAAAGACACAGACATAACTATAGCAATTGATAAAAATAAATCACTCTATCACTATTTATTAACTAAAACAAAGACAAGAAAAAAAAATGACACTGAATACAAAAAATTAATATAAATCAAATCAAAGCCAAATAATAAAAAGACAAATAAAGAAGCAAAAGGAATGAACGTTAGTGAAGGTTAAATAAGGGTAAAATGAACATTAGTGAGGGTTAAATAAAGACTTGCAAAAAGTTACTTAAAATAGAATTGTAGTTTAAGTAATAATTAATATAAGATAGTATTTTAATTGATTTAGAAGTATATTAAATATAGAAGTTCTTACCTATTATAAATAAATAAATAAATAAATAGTAATATAAAGTAGTATTTTAATTGATTTAAAAGTGTAATACAAATTTTAATTTTTTAAGAACAAAAATTTAAGTGATAATAAATTTTCATCCAACATTAGTTGGAATTAGTGACTATTACACGTGTAGGTGTTTTTTTTTAAGTACTTGTATAGACATTAATACACAAAATTTATATAAGGTATATTTGATTACATATAAAACCTAATAGTAGAAATTCCTACTAAAATCAAATTAGAAAAAATTTAATTGTGAGATATTTTAATCAATAATAATCTTAAATATTAAAAAAATAGTAAATGACAGTTTTGTCTATTGTGGAAACTTTTAATGAAGGGCAAAATGTTCAAATCATATTTCTAAAAGTCTTCACACTTTTAATATATTATAAATTATAGATTATAGATATAGATTTATATCGATATAGCTATAGATTATAAATTATAGATTATAGATTATATATATAGATAGACAGATTATAGATTATAGAAATAGATAGACAGATTATAAATTATAGATTATAGATTATAAATATAGATATAGATTATAGATAATAGTAGGATATTTGAGAATGTTAATTAGTTGATGAAAGTTAAAGGAATTACCTAAAATTGTTTCTTTGGTATGCAATCTTTCATCTTCGAATGAAACAAAATTCTTAAAAAAAAAAAAAAAAAAAGATGTAGAAAAAGGGTTGTGACATTCTTGAACTATAGTGGACGTTAGGATCCAAGTTCAGTGTCCTTATTAATGAATTGAAAATTAGGATTGACCCAATTAATGCGATCGTTTATGATATAGTAAATTTTGAATTGCTATAAAGAATGTCCAAACGTTTCAATATGTTCATTGAAAAGTGTATCATTAATTTGTGTGCCCTAACAAAAAAATATAATTTAATAGATGAATATTATAGTCTTTGCAAAACAGCATAGCAGGTGCTAATTAGTGGCATCAAACTATGAAACTGATAGAAATATAATAGTAAAACACAAAGAACTCCTTAGTGATATTTCGTAACAATAATAATATCTAATATGAGAATGTACCTAAGTATGAGTATATTATCAATTACCCATGGAGTAATATACAAAAAATTTGGAACTTAAAGTGAGAAGATATGTATCTATTGATGTGTGTGAAGAGAGAGTTTTATATATGAAAAATTATTAAACATGCGAGGTCACATAAGCAAGAAAAGTCACTGAATTAAACACAATTAGATATGCCAATTGCGAACATGACTAAATCAGCAAGCATACATAGATGTTTCTTTTTTACTGTTTATTTTCCCTCAATAGTATATGTAGATTATATACTAATTATACACGTATGCTACAGTGGTTACACATATATTATACATTCGTCAGTTATTTTTATTGTGACAACCCATGTGGATTGAATATACAGAATATTGAAAATGACTCTTCAATTGAATTCTTCACATTAAGCAACAGGTTGTCTTCTTTCTTCTTTGTTTTTGGGGGAAGTCTCAAGCAAATAAAAAACAGTAGTGCCATGATAACATGTGCTGCAGATAGCCTTACCAATAAGAGAACTTTGGCATTACACGTGATTTTAACGATAGCTCGTTAAGCTAAATATGGAAAGAATTTAATTGTAGGGAATTTTAGGGTAAAAGCCGGGTGTTTTTTAGTTTAAAGAAATCAAGTAGGAATCAAATAGGATTAAAAAAAAAGCACATTAATCAAGTAGGAGAAAAATCTAAATTTGGGAAGAATTTAATTATAGAAAAATTTTAATATATTTGTTTTGAAGAATTTAATTGTAGGAAAAAGGCTAAAAGACGGTTTTGTCTAAAGCGGACTCTTTTAATGAAGGAAAAAAAGTTCAATTCACTTTTCTAAAGACGTTCACACTTTTAATATAATATATATAATTTTCCCATTCTTCCTCCTCCTCCTCCAAAGAAATTCCATCGGGAATTTTGAATGCCAATGAAATTTCTCCTCGTAATTTTACAGATTGTCTGCTCAAGCCTCAAGCTAGTGTACTCTTATGATTTGATTACAAAAATAATCAACTATATATTTTCATGTATGAAATTGAACAACACATATGACAGCCTGATAGAACTTGTTAAAATTTAATTTGGCAATCCCAATATAACATGTGAAAGCGTAACTAGATAGGACCAAGCTCTTTTTTCGAACTGGGATGTGCACATGCATGAACTAGGAGTATTTCTACACCTTGTTTGGGGCTCACAGGATGGATATGACTCTGATACCATGTCAATTTAAGTTTTGGACCTAACTAACACTCAAAAGTTAGATCAAAAGGAAGAGAATTGTGTTTAATCATATAAGGAGTCTATCAGTCTCATCCTTCACCGATGTGATATATTTTTCGGAAAAGGGTCAAATATGCCCCTAATCTTTGCGAAAATGTTTAGATATACCATTCGTTAAAATTTTAGCTCATCAATGCCCTTGTCGTCCAAGTTTTGGACTATATATATCCCTGTTGTTAAGTTTTGGATCATATATACCACTGTTGCCAAGTTTTGAGCCATATATACTCCTGTCGCCGTTAATTTCTTTGCTGGAACTTTTCAACCCACTTTTTTTTCTTAAAAAAATTATATTTGCCGCATCATTTTTTATTGCAACATCACATATAATTAAGAGTTAATACATAAAAATGACCCTAAACTTGACACCAGATTATAACGACCTTTAACTATTCAAAATCTGAACAAATATGACCTTTGATTTTGCAACCCCATGCGTGAGTCTCACTCGCGCCTACGTGGAAAGGTAATCCAATCACACGGTGCCACGTCGTTAAAAGGGCTGACTTAGAGAGAGGTCATATTTGTGCAGTTTTGAATAGTTAAAGGTCATATTTGTGCACTGTCAAAGTTTTGCTTTTTGTGTTAAAACGACGTCGTTTTTATTATTATTATTATTATTATTTTTTTATTTATTTCTATAGTAGCAGCACCTAACTTTTTTTTAATTTTAAAAAATTATTATTATTATTATTTATTTCTATAGCAGCAGCACCTAACCTTTTTTTAATTAAAAAAAAACAGCCACTAGCAGGGATCGAACCCACACAGTAGGCTGAAGGAAGCGCCCAAGAAGAGCAAATAAAACCACTGGGCTATCTAAGTACCTTGTTTCATGTGGTTCAACATTAATAGACGTACATAAATATATATATTTTCTATCTTATATATATACAACGTAATTTTTTTACCGAGGGGGTTCGGGTGAACCCTATGGCAACCACGTAGGTCCGCCCCTCGTTAATTTAATAACGTTTTAATAACGTTAATTTAATAACATTTTAATTACGTTAATTTGATAACGTTAATTTAATATACTACAACTACTACTATCCTTAATAACATTAATTTCATAGCGTTTTATTAGAACTATAATTTTTTATTATTATTAGTATAGTTTCATCTTTAATTTAATATTTAAATAAATAATATTTAGATATATTATATAACTTAAATTTGTCCTCTGCCTTATAATGTATATACATATCCGCTCGATTTTTCGTATGAGACTGACCCGCCTAATTAATAAATCTTCAATATTGCTCTTTTTCCGCAATGACTAAAGAAATTAGATGCCATTTTCATCTTTGAGCCAAAAATAACGAAAAAATAATAGTGAAGAGTTATTTAAAGGTTATATTTGTGTAGTTTTGAATAGTTAAAGGTCATATTTGTGCACTATCATAGTTTAAGGTCATATTTATGTATTATGCCCTTAGATTTTAAGCTGGACGCGCCCAGTTTTGCGTGTTGAACACGTGTTTTGCCACGTAGGATTGGAGGTCATATTTGTGCAGTTTTGAATAGTTAAAGGTCATATTTGTGCACTATCAAAGTTTAAGGTCAAAGTTATAATTTGGTGTCAAGTTTAAGGTCATTTTTATGTATTAACTCTATAATTAAATTCACCCCTTCTTTTACACATTAAACGTCAGTCAAATGCTTTCATATACCTCACAATCTCTTTGAATTTTCTCTAATTTGTCAAAACCCTTTTGTTATATTTTTAGATTCTTGCATAACCATTTCTCTCATGCATACATACATACATACATACATACATACATACATACTTACATACATACAAAAGATATCCTCTTAATTGACAACTTGGTTTTGTTGTCTCTATATGGGCTACCTCTTTTACACTTCTACATCCCAATTTCTCACTTGAGTTTTTCTTATTCTTCTTATTCTTGATGTTGGAATTGACGTGGTATGAAAGATAAAGTCGGTTGATATGATATTAAAATAATTTGCAGCTGGTAAGAACTTTAATTCTTGATTTTTATTGCAATTATGCATTGAGTTTTTATGGGGTGTTCTCGACTTTTTTCATTTTTAACTTGATTATTCTTGGGGTTATGCAAGCATTGAAAAACACAACAAAGAAATTTTGATAAATCAGAGAAAATTCAAAGAAGTTGTGAGGTAGATGAGAGCATTTGACGGATGGTTAATGTGTAGAAGAAGGAGTGAATTTAATTATATGTGATATGGCAATTAAAAAGTGATGTGAAAATATGATTTCTGGAAAAAAAGAAAAGAAAAAAGGGGGTTGGAAAATTTTACCAAATCAATTAACGGCAACAGGGATATATATGACCTAAAACATGACAACAGGGGTATATATGACTCAAAACTTGACAATAAGGGTATATATGACCCAAGATTTGGGCAGCAAGGGCATTGGTGAGCTAAAATTTTAACGGAAGGTATATCTGAGCATTTTCGCTAAGTTTAGGGGCATATTTGACCCTTTTTCCTATATTTTTCTTCACCCCCCCCCCCCCCCCCCCCCCCCCCTCCCCCTAAAAAACCGCTTGAACCTTTTTCCTAATTGAAGCGTACATATTCATAGGCCGGAGGCATTTTTTACTTTCCCTCATCTTGTCTGGTGCTCAAATCGAATGGATATGACTTTGATATACATCGCCAAACCCCTCAACTTGGCAACATCTTTTACTTTTACGCCTCAAGTGGATGTTGTTCATTTTAAATGTTAGGATTTTTACCCTGATTTTCTTACCAAATTTAAATTTTATTTTTCTTAGAAGTAAAATAAAAGTAATACCATAATATCTTCTACTTTTCCTAAAAGGAAAATATAAAACTTTTTTCATATTTGACTAACCTCTTTCTTGAAGGAAAGGTTTTGGAACTCTATAAATAGAAGACCTCTCTTCTGATACCATAACACAATAGCATCCACAATGTAGTCTTAAAAGAGTCTTGGTTAGGGGGAGACTTCTCTCATAATTTTTATGTTTTTCTATAATATTAGTTTTTTTAATATGTAGGCCAATTGGCCAAACCATATTTAATAATATGCTTTTATTATGTTTTTGTGTCATCTGATTTATCGTCCATGGCTTGCAAAATATTAGCTTATGCATAACGCCCTCTCGATTTCGAACCCAACATTAAGCACCTAAACTAGCTACAAATTGTCATTTTGGCACCTTTCACTAACATGACAAAATGAGTGTTCTATATTTGCGTTTGGGCGCGTGACAGCTTTATTTTAACCCATCTTTTATTTAATTTTATTATCTTCTTTAATTTTATCATCTTCAAGCCTTGGAAATAACCTCTGGCAGAAATGCAAGGTACGGCTGCGTACGATACACCCTTGTGGTGAGGTCCTTCCCCGAACACCGCGCATAGCGATAGCTTTAATGCACCGAACTGCCCTTTTTTTTTAATCATCTTCTTCCTCATTTTTCATCCCATTTTTCTCCCATCATTTTTTCAAACTCAAACTCTTAAATATTCCGATGCATTATCACTGTGGAAAGTGCTCATGCAAACCCCAAGTTGATTTTAGATTTTTAGTATATAAAATCCAAAATGAATGCAACCCAAATTGTTTTTCATCACCAATATCCAAGTGCATCTTGTATAATCATTAAAGAAATTGACAAAGTAGAAATAATCCGACTAGAACCCCAAATATTTGTCATAGAAGGATATCAACAATGCCGAAAAGCTTACCTAAAATAATGAATAGTTATATACATTGGAAAGACGGTTGGAAATCACCCTAAGAATGAAAGATAATTAATAGAGAGATTCACACACCTAGAACCCATATGGTGTTGAAAAATCGTCTAGTCACCGGAAGCAGAGGAAGTTTCCGATGCTGAACCCTTGTTAAAGGTTGGGGAAGAGGATGGAGGTTAAGCTCAAAGAAGGTTGCGCAGGGAAGATGTTGTGAAGGGCTTTTTTGTAATTATTTGATAAAAAAAATCATGTGTAATTAATTCATTGGACATTTTGCCATGTGTTTTGTTCCTTTTTTAAAAAAAAAAATTATGGGCGTATATAATGATGTAACAATTTAAAATGAGTTGGCACTAATCAATTGGTTGTTTAATCCACATTGAAAGCACGTGCAATCCACGCGGCAGAGATGGTGTTAAAATGACACAGTTTTAGCTGATTTAGGTGCTTAAAGTATACAATATTGACTTGAGATGGCAAAGTAAAAAATGGTGTTAAATTAAGGAACTTGTCGATTTATTTCGCCTGTCAAGTTAGATTTTGAATCTAACTCATACTTTAAACAATAGTGTAAAGAGTGATGAATTTGTCGAAGTCATATAAAAAATTTAAAAATTTCATCCCTCACCAATATAATATATTTCTCTTCAACACATATTTTTATTTATTAATGAATTCAATATAAACACTCCATACAAATAATTTTTACCCATATTGTAGTGTGCTATCGAAATGCTGACAATGAATGCATTAAAATCACTCAACCAGCAATGCTGTGGTCCTGGACTCAAATTATTGAAGAAATAAAACATGTGCTTGTTTTTACATTTTTAAGTTTAGCGTTCACATTTCTAATTTTTATGTTACACGTTTTAGTGGATATGAACTTTTAAGGAAAAATAAATTATATGTATATAGTTTTTATTTAAAATAAAAATTGGGGCAAGGAAAGGGGGAATGAGGAAGGAATTAATTACAAGTTAGGAAATCAAACACTATCAATAAGGTAAAATTCAAATAGACAAACAATTGAGCTATTAAAATTCTTTAAAAAAAATAAAAATGGTTATAAAACAGGCCTTAAAGCATTTAAAATGTCCTATTTCTCTTGCTTTAGAGCAATCGTTCAAAGAAAGGGTATTTTTAAGCTATTTAAATACTTGGAGAGCATTTCTTAATTAGCTAGCTAATTACAAGGACAATTTTAATCCTAACGGAGAATAAAGTTCACTTATTCCAAATGGTTTAGGAGTATTTTCAACCTTTTCCCCATACATATATTGAGTGAAACATAAAGCTTATAGAGATTATCTAGTTTCTTATTTCGTTTTTCTTATTTAATTTTTTTATCCAATACAATATTTATACTGATACTCGACTAAATTTAAATCAGTCCGAAATTATCTATCTATCTAGCTATATTAAGCACGTTGCTCCTAACATATTATAAATGTGCACTTTGAACTTTTTTTGGCTAGGTAGCTAGTGGCATACAGAAAGGAAAGGTGTCTTTTTAAGTTTTGAATGAAGGATTGGTGATATTGACCAACTTAAAGGGTCAACCATCATTAGAAAACTTGATTAAGTTAATTATGGACTTGATTAATATTTTCAAAACTTTCTAATCTTTTCAAAAATACAAATCAACTCATACCCCTCTTCAATCCAAATCAACCAATCTCTCTCCTCTCTCTCAATAGCTTCTCTCAACTTTCTCCCAACCAACAGTTCTGCAAAATTCTTCCTTCAATCCCCGATGAAAAATAGTCGAGCGAGTTCCCTTTTGACTTTCAACCATCAATCGACGTGAAGACTTCTCCGGCGAAAATAACTTCGAGTTCTTCGTCGTCCCATTTCCTTTTTCACAGGCAAAAAATTATGAAGAAACAGAGGAACTTGAGCCAACTACTCTTCTAGTATTAAAATGTGGACTAAATAAAATTCTAATTTCTGGCATTTCTTCTTCTTGTTGTTGTACTATTGATTCAAATTTATTGGTGATTTTTGTTCACAGTTGATGTTCTGTGTGTGTGTGTGCGTGATGTATTGGTGTTGCTGGGCTGATTTGTTGTTTGTCTTGGTAAAAATAGTATTGCAACAGATGAAACATCTGATACAACAGATGAAATATCTGACGCAACAGATGAAACATCTGATGCGACAGATGAAGACATCTGATACAACAGATGAAAACATCTTCCGCAACAGATTTAAATCTGATGCAACAGATGAACAATCTAATAGATCATTCATCTGTTGCGACAGACGACTCTTATGTTTGGAAAAATTTTAAATAATATTGATCCAAGAGATAACTCATTTTGCAACAGATGAGTGATATGTTTCAACAGTTCAGTGATCTGTTTTTACTGTCTCCAATTGTTTACTCATCCATTGCAACAGGTCAGTTATATATTGCAACAGATAACATACCTGGTGCAACATATTAGTGATTTGTTTTTATGGTTTCTAATGGATTACTCATTCATTGCAACAAGTCAGTTACATAGTGCAACAGATAACATACCTGGTGCAATAGATTAGTGATTTATTTTTATGATTTCCAATGAATTACTCATCCGCTGCAGCAGGTTGGTTATATGTTTCAACAGATAAACTACCTGGTGCAACAGATTAGTGATTTGTTTTATGGTTTCCAATAGATTACTCATCTGTTGCAACAGGTTGGTTATATGTTGCAACAGATAAACTACCTAGTGCAACAGATTAGTGATCTATTTTTATGGTTTCCTACGAATTACTCATCCTTGCAACAAGTTGGTTATATGATGCAACAGATAAACTACCTGGTGCAATAGATTAGTGATCTGTGTTTACTATTTCCAACGGATTACTCATCCTTGCAACAGGTTGGTTATATTTTACAACAGATAAACTACCTGGTGCAACAGATTAGTGATCTATTTTTATGGTTTCCAATGGTTTACTCATCCATTACTATGGGTCGGTTATATGTTGCATCAAATAAAATACTTGGTGCAATAGATTAGTGATCTATTTTTATTGTTTCCAATGGTTTACTCATCCTTTACAACAGGTCAGTTATATGTTGCAACAGATAACATACCTGGTGCAATTGATGTATGGTCTATTGGAACTGTTATTTTACCGGTGTGTATATTAAATGTACTGTTATCCTTTTTTAATGATGCATTAATTAATTATAATCTATTTTATATTCCTGTTAATTTAAGATAATATGGCCCCCAAAAGAAAAGAAAATGAATCAAGTCCAAGTAAAGGAATAACTGCAGTATCTCGGCTATATCCAACACTCTATGAGTTTTCTTTACAAGAATTATCTCAATCAGGAGCAGAAGATAATGAACACGAGGAGAAGGAATGTCTCAAAAGAGATGACCCAAATGCTATAGCCCTTCTGCTGAAGAGTTGGTCAAAACCTTTAGTATTGATCTTTATCCTGTGAGAATACAGTGCGATGGTGCCATAAATTTAACGGGTGATTTCGTGGTTAAGTCAGCCATGGGAAAATCTTTTGACGCCTTCAAAAAAATACTTTGAGAACATAAAATGTATGCTTATTTTAGGGAAATCTACTTTGGGCAATATGTTGATTTGACGAAGGACAACAATGCTTGTTTCCAGATGAAAATGGTATACGATCTTCTCAAGCGTAGGTTTATGTATGAAAACAAAGACAAGATGGATGAGGTGTGGATAAATTACTGTGGCAAGCCTATTTTTTTTTTGTTGGGAGGAGTTTCCCATAGTTACCAGACTAAAATGTTATCCTCCTTCTCCTTCTCAAGTTATACCTACTCTAACCCAAAAAAGCACCCCGCATACCCAAAAAAGGCAAAGACAAGTCGAGTGATTGTGAGGACCTAGTGTCCATTGTTGGTTCAAGCTTCGAAAACAAAAATTTGATAGAAGTGTTGAAAGGTAAAGGACTCTCAAAGAAGCAGAAGCAATCATTGTGCTTGGTTTGATTTGTACATAATATTCTTTGGGCGAGAGACGTTAACAACAACATAAGCCCCGATTTAATAAATCTCTTCGAGGATTTTGTGGCATTTAACAACTATCCTTGGAGTTATGAAATCTTAAAAATGACTATCCAATATTTGTTGAGTCCGTTAATGCCAAAGACAATCAACTTATATGGCTTTCGATGGGCCTTCATGGTAAATATTTCTTTTATCATGATACGATTCATCATTTTTTTAATTAATAATGCTTTTGATTTATTGGTGTTATGTTATAGTCTTGGGCATTTGAAGCCATTCCTTATTTGAGACAACAAGTGAACTACCAGGAAGAAATTTTTTGTCCAAGAATCCTGAGATGGTTGTCGGCCAAAACTGATAAAAATGTAAAATTTCTTGATCTTTTCACCCTCCCCCCCCCCCAAAGGAAGCAGTAAGACTAATTCTAATCAAGTTTTTATTTTAATTAATAATTATTTTAAATGATTTCATCATCATTCTAATATATGTATTGATTATATTAAATTGTCTATTTGTGGCTTATTCCAACCAACTGAGAGTTGAAGATGCTATTTTTTTTTACTTTACGATCTGTGCAAACTTTATCGGACCCTAAGATCATTGATGGAATAAAATAGAATTGTTTGGAGCAACATCCATCAGAAGAAGAATAATTTTATAGGGTGGGCTTATTGTTGTTGATGATAGTAATGGTAGTAGTGCTGCTGTTGGGGCACCACTACAATTTTTGAAACAAAAAGCCATTATGATTATGATCATACTGATCGTATAGATTTTCTCTAGATTTTACCACATCTAGCGAATGTTCTGCATGCAAATGTCAAGACTAGGAGACGAAACATGATGGAGTGATTAATGCTATTAATGCACTAACTGCTTCTGTAAAGAAAATGTCATCTAAGGGGAGTGTCATTCCATCAAAGAGGATTTCATATCCATACACTCCACTAGAGGTCAAGGTAGCTAAGAGGAGAAGGAAAGATACTTCCAAGGCATCATCAAGCATCGAAAAAAGTAAAATTCTAATGCCTCTATATTTGTCTTGCACCGTTGTTCAGTGTGCAAGGGCCACAGGAGAGCAGTATGAGCTGAAGAAGTTGAATGTACATCATCTCTTCTAACAAACAAATAGGCACATATCTATTTCAATAGCTGATACATCTACTGAAAATTATCAAACAGATATATACATCTGTTGCAACTGTTGTCAACCTGTTGCATCAGATGTGTTATCTGTTGCAACATATGAGTCTTATGTTGCAACAGATGGTTTATCTATTCAAAATTATCGTACTTCTCTGATTTACCTATTCAAATTTGTCCCAACAGATGATCCATCTGTTGTAACATAAGGCTCATCTGTTGCAACAGATGGACAATCTGTTGTATATCTGTAATTAGCATTGACAATTTATGGCTTTTCAGGTGGATGTCACAGTACAAGCCACTGCTGAAGAGCATAATATCACAGTTGATAATCCATCAACTGCTTTTAAAGAAGAAGAAAAAGTGAAGCCTGCCAATTCGGGGGAACGGAAGAATTACCCGTTTAAAGGGTTCAATATCTCGTACGAGGCTCCAAAAAAACTAATACAGTTGATCAATGACTATTTAGAATGGATTGCCAATGGGCTGTTAAAGCATCATGCTAGCAGGTACATAAATCAATTTTTAAAGATATTAGTTTATACGATTCTTGTTGTAAGAATGTGACATTAACATATATAAATCATCATGTAGAAAATAAAATGACAAACACTACAAAGTGAACGAATCGAGTCTTGGTTTTGATATGTTCGACTTTGTTGTTGCACATTCCGAAATGAAGAATTGGTTCTATTTAATGCCAGAGCGCCAAACTTACTGGAATGATGAGATTTAAATGTCATACATATTACTATTAATTAATACTTTATTTAATTACATCTACATATTAATTTTTTGTCACGTAATATGAAATATTTGATAATATGTGTAGCACATCGATGTCATTTTTTACTACTTCCAAAAGAAGGCCAAGTTGCAAACACAAGAACAATACAGATACATGATGGGCAATTATTTGTACAAAGTTTACATCAATAATGCCTACGATAGGTATTGTCAACAACAACCAGAAGTTTCCCGAAATAAGGAATGATTAATCAACATCATCAAAGGTTTTAGCATTCCAGCTGGCTTACCTTAGCATTTGGTCGATGAAGTGTACCTCCTAATCAATTGTGGTGATGAATTCCATTAGGTGTTGGCTATCATCGTTCTAAAAGAGAGGCGCATCCGAGTTTATGACTCGATGTCGCGAAGGAGACATTCTAGACCGTTGTCTGAGATACAAAAGTTGGCCAAAATATTGCCTACTTACCTTGATATGAGTGGCTCTTTGGACCAAAAGGTTCGTACTGATTGGTCGACGATTGAAGCATACCGGGATAAAATGTGTAATCCATTTGATGTACAATATGTTGAAGAAATTGTTCAATAAACCATTGGTAGCTTATAAGGTTAAGTATCATGATTTAGTTTCACTTCATAAATTTCACAACGCTTGCATGAACGACAAGATATGGATTATCTATTTTTTTAAAATGCAGAGATTAGAAGGCTAGGTTAGATTGTACTTAAATGTCAGTTGGGAAAACCTTTTGATGAACTTAGGAGTATTATAAAGAATGAAAACATAGATAGACTTTTTAAGAAGAGCTGTTTTGCATACTTTCTCAAGCTGTCTGAGGACCGCACTCTCCGTTTCCCAATGAGCATGGTATATGGCCTTCTCAAGTATAGGATCAAGTATGCGGGGGATAATAAGATTAGAAGAAGGGTATAAAAAAGATGGATGAAGTCTGGATCAACTATTGTGGCATGCCGATTTGTTTTGGATTGAAAGAGTTTGCCATAGTGACAGGTTTGAGATGCGATCATCCAGAAGAACCTCTCATCACGGAAACACCTCACAAAGAGTCCAACAAATGCAAGGTAAAAAGAGATGGATTGTTGGAAATTTTTATACCTAGCTACAAAGTTGAGGATTTGATGGCGGATCTCGAGAATAAAAATATACCAAAGCACTACATGGAGAAATTGTGCTTAGTTTGGTCTGTCCATTCAGTTTTATTGGAAAAAGACGTCAGGAAAGTCATAGAACATGATTTATCGGTGCTTACTGCTGATTTTAGAAAATTCAACGATTATCCCTGGGGATATGACAGCTTCTACTTGACTATCGAATATTTTCTGACAAAGTTATCCCCAAAGAAGATCATATTATACGGTTTTCCTTAGGATTTCATGGTAAAACTAATCACTATTTTTAATCATCCATTAATTTATATTGAATATAGTTATTATGACTTTTTTTGCTTGCTACATTTTTTAGGCTTGGGCATGTGAATCCATTCTTCCCCTCCGAAAGCATTTCAAGGATTATCCGAAAAAAGTTTTCTCATCTAAGGATCCTTAGGTGGTTGGCTGCAACAAAGAGCAGCAAAAAATATATTAAGGAGGCTGAGCTTTTTAACCCTACGAATGATGCAGTACGTCTTCTTTCAACTAAAATAATTTGCCTTAAAGAAAGATATTGAAATAGATGTTCCATCTGTTGCGATAGATGGGTCATCTATTGCAACAGATTACCCATCAACTGCAACTGGTGCAACAGATAGGTAATTTGTTATGACAGACAATCCATATTTTATAATAGATTAACCATCTTTTGCTCTATTTCTCTGAACCCAACTCAACAGATTACCAATCTGATGCAAATTATACAATAGATGTGTAATCTGATGTAATATATTGTCATTCTATTATGACTTATAGATCAGCTGTTATGGTAGCTAGATCGTCTGTTGCATAAGTTGGCAGTGTTAACATTCATGTAACCCAACTGACTACAAATTATTATTATATGATTTAAGCGTCTCCTATCTTTTTTTATAGGTTGTGGATCCTTAGATTGTGCCTACCGTTGATGAGTTGCGGATGACTTCTTTTCTTACTCTGGTCCTGTTGATACAAAAGAAGACCCTATGGTGGAGTTAATAAAGAAAGAATTTGCTGGAGCAACATCCATAAGAAGAGTAGTTAGGCAAGGTCAGCCTAATGTTGAAGCTCTTTCGACTAACCTCAAACTGCAACAGATCCAGGTGTTTCTTCTGGGGGTATTGCTGGTGGAGTTATTTATGATGGTGGCAACCATCCTGATGATGCTACTTCTACTGCTGCCAGTTATGATTATGAGCATGTTGGTTCTCAGCAAAAAATAAATACTTTTAAAAACATCCCTTGCACAGGTCCCTCTCACCCCTACACCGGTCCCCCTCACCCTTACAGTGGTCCCTCTCACCCCTCTTCACCTTCATGTTCTCATTGTAAATGCAAAGTGTGTAAGGACAGAGAGGATAAACTCCTTGAAAAGCTATAGGCTATTACTGAAGCTGCCAAGGAGTTGAAATCCAGGAGGGTTTTCATACCATCCAACGAGGTGAGAGAGCCATGCATTCCCACAGTGGCGGTTAGGAGGAAGAGAAGAAAAAATAAACAAATTCTCTCCATTCTAAAAGCAACAAAAATTGTAACTTCTCCCACTCCAAGAGTTGTTGAAGTTCAGGGACTGCTGAAAAAGGTGGACATATTCACGGCACTTGGCAAGGAGAAAAAGAAGGAACTGCAAGAAATCATGAATAGCAGGACGAAGGTTCAAAAATAATACAACATGCATTTATTTGCCACCAAAGACTTCACGAATATAACAAATATGCATGAGTGGTACAAGGACAATGTAAGTTTACTTTTTCTAATCTAGCCTTCCAATCTTCTCCATGAAGAAGAATCTAAAAAGATAATGAAATTTACCTTACCCAGACAATGTAAGTTTACTTCTGCTAACCTAGTCTTCTAATCTGCTCTATGACTTTCCTGACGTCTCTTACCAATAAAACAAAATGGACAAACCAAACTAAGCACAATTTCTCCATGTAGTGCTTTGGTATATTTTTATTCTCGGCCATCCAATCCTTCACTTTGTAGCTAGGTACAAAAATGCCCAACAACCCATCTTTTTTTACCTTGCGTTTGTTGGACTCTTTGTGGGGTGTTTCCGTGATGAGAGGTTCTTCTGGATGATCGCATCACAAGCCCGTCACTATGGCAAACTCTTTCAATCTAAAACAAATCGGCATGCCATAATAGTTGATCCAGACTTCTTTCATCTTTTTTCTGCACTACTTCAAATCTTTATCATCCCCCGCATACTTGATCTTGCACTTGAGAAGGCCATATACCATGCTCATTGGGAAATAGATAGTGCGGTCCTCAGACAGCTCGAGAAATTATGCAAAGCAGCTCTTCTCAAAAAGTCCATCTATGTTTTCATTCTTCGTAATACTCCTAAGTTCGTCAAAAGGTTTTCCCAACTGATATTTAAGTACAAAATTAGCAAATACTGCGTTAGGGCTATTCATTGACAACGCTACTCTAAACTTATCAATACTAATGGTTCTGACAGAATCATGCTGGGATTTCGATATTATTTCATGCCCCATTGGTGAGAAGGAGTTATCACTTTCCTCAGCTTCATTTTGCCCTGACTGAGATTATTATGGAAGTTACTCCGAATCTATCTGTACTTTAGCCCTTTTTGTTTGGTGATCAGAAGTTAATCCACTTTCTCCACTTTCAGTTTCTTTTACTTTGGGAAATATCATTTAACTACAAATAATAGAAAAATAAAAATACATTGCATTTGATGTCTGCATAATTTTTTTAAAAAAGATAAGACAAATTTCAATAAATTATTCTACACCACATTATAAAAAAATACTCCAACGGATAACCCATCAGTTGGAATAGATGGGGAATCTATTTGAAGACCTATTTAATATCTCCCAATAGATCTTCCACCCGTTACAACAGATGGACCACTACCACCACAACCAATGCCACCACCAATGCCACCAAGAACACCACTAATGCCACCAATACCAACACCAACACCACCGACGCCATCACCAAAAACACAAATACCAACACCAACAACAACAGCCACCAACAACACCACAAACACCATCCAACAATACCAAGACAGTTAAAAAAACACTGAGACAAAAACTAGGGTTTTCTCGGGTGCTTCCAACTTTTTTAGCATCAAAATACAAAATTACTAACCTATTCTTGAAGATAATACAACTAAAAGTCTTATTTTTCATCATTAACTAAAAAGCCCTAATTTTTATAATAAAGAATAAATGTAGAACTCTTCTCAAACTCTGTTACCTGTGAAGACAGAGAAAATAATGGATACAAGCGAGAATGAAGTCAAAAATAACAACTATGTGGTTGAAAATGAGAAGAAAATTAATATGTTTTGAAAGGTTGAGCTATACGTTAAGTAGTTGTTATCTGTATTGTTGAGAGAGAGAAAGAGAAAGAGAGAAGAATGAGAACTTGAGATTTGAAATAAGAAAAAGTTTTTCCTGCAAATAGATGATTTGTATGGGTTGATTTATAATTTTGGAAAAGAATAACAAGTTTTGAAATTATTAATTTGGTCCGAATTGATCTTAATTAATTTTTAAAATTTCAAAAGATATAGTTTTTAATATATTAAGTTAATGAGAACTCATTTCAACTCAGAGTGATCGATCGATGACTTAGGTCAGGATGAACGCAATACCAACTCTATGCAAATGCAACAACTCAATTAAAGTTGTTCTTGACCCTGTGAGCTCATTTATTCATCCTTAGTTCCACCTAAATTAATTTAGGTACTATTAGTCTTAACATTAAGTTAATGAGAAATCATTTTAACTCAGAGTGATCAATCGATGACTCAGGTCGGGATGAATGCAATACCAACACCATACAAGTGCAACGACTCAATTGAAGTTGTTGTTGACCCTGTGAGCTTATTCATTCATCCCTAGTTCCACCTAAATCAATTTAGGTACAATTAATCTTAACATTAAGTTAATGAGAACTTATTTCAACTTAGAGAGATCGCTCGACGACTCAGGTAGGGATGAACGCAATACCAACACCATGCAAATGCAACGACTCAATTGAAGTTGTTGTTGACCCTGTGATCTCATTCATTCATCCCTAGTTTCACCTAAATCAATTTACGTACTATTAATCTTAACATTAAGTTAATGAGAACTTATTTCAACTTAGAGTGATCGATCGACGACTCGGGTCGAGATGAATGTAATACCAACACCATGCAAATGCAATGACTCAATTGAAGTTGTTGTTGACCCTATGAACTCATTCATTAATCCCTAGTTCTACCTAAATCAATTTAGGTACTATTAATCTTAACATTAAGTTAATGAGAACTCATTTTAATTCAGAGTGATTGATCGACAACTCGGGTCGGGATGAACGCAATACCAACACCATGTAAATGCAACAACTCAATTGAAGTTGTTGTTGACCCTATGAGCATATTCATTCATCCCTAGTTCCACCTAAATCTATTTAGGTACTATTAATCTTAACATTAAGTTAATGAGAACTCATTTTAATTCAGAGTGATCGATCAACGACTCAGGTCAGGATGAACGCAATACCAATATCATGCAAATGCAACGATCCAATTGAAGTTGTTGTTGACCCTGTGAAATCATTCATTCATTCCTAGCTCCACCTAAATCAATTACAATAAAATCTATTACAACAAACGACTGAGCTATTGGATATTTTCAAATAGATAATCATATCTTTTGTAACAGATGACATATCTGATTTAATTATCAAATAGATATTTGCATCTGTTATGATAGATGACTGAGCTGTTGGAAATTTTTAAACAGATATTGATATTTGTTGTAACAGATGACATATCTGATTTAGTTATCAAATGGACATTTGCATCTGTTGTCACAGATGACTAAGCTATTGGGATTTTTCAAACAGATATTTATATCTGTTGCAACAGACGACATATCTGTAGAAATTTTTTTTTAATTTTAGTTTTAAAGCAATCTTCTGTCCGAGTAGACAAAGTAGTACTACTAAAGGCAGTAAAAAATATTTCTTGGATAACTCAAAAATCTCATTGAGTAGTCTTGTCTTGTCTTTTCAATGTCACCTATTTTCTTTCTCACATCCCTCAAAATATTAATGAATATTAATTAATGAATATTGAAACCCTAATACTTCCTCTGTTTCATAGTAGTTGGCCCTTTTTGACTTGGTACACCCATTAAGAAAATATTAATTTGGAGTTTATTTTATCAAATTAGCCTTATTAATTATGCTTTGAAAATATAAATTTGAATAAATACACTTTTTTAGTCATTTAATATTAAGGAGAGTACATCTAGAAATTAGAATTATCTCATCTCTCCTTCAGCCCTAAATTTATTTTATTCGTCTCTCATCTTTTTTTTCTCTCCTCTTTAGGGTTATCACAACCTTTTTTCTCTCCTCTTTCTTATAAATATCCTTTTGGACCTAAACCGATCCATATCTTAGATTCCTAGACTGAAATTATTGTTCTGATCCCCTTTTGACATTAAGTTATGGTTCACTATTGCTCTTTCATTCTCGTCTTCTTCTTTGCAAGTTATTTACATCTGCTTTCTTATTTAATTACCATTTACCTATATCATATTTATTAAAAATATTAAAGAAACTTTTAATTGTTAAATAAACGAATCGAGAATTTTTAGTACAATATGCGATAAAAGTCATCTGTTTGGAGAAGTTTAAAAGCCTTGTTGGCAATATCACTTTTTTGTATGTATTTTATTTGTTTCTTTATTGTAGATGCTATTATTAATGTTAGTGGTGGGGTTGTCATTGTTGGAACTTGTGGTGTGGTGTTGTTGATGGTGTTGGAACATAGGATGTTGCTTCTTTGTTGTTAATGATATTGTTGGAACAAATGTTGTTATTTTCTTTGTTGTTGATGCTTTTTATTTGTTGTTTCTTTGTAGTTTATGCAGTTGTTGATGTTGCAACAGATGGAGCAACTGTTAGAACAAATCAAACCAGCAGCAAGGCTGGTTTGATGTATTCCAACAGACTCTACATCAGTTGCAACAGACTCCACATTTGTTGCAACAGACTCCACATTTATTGCAACAGACTCCACATATGTTGCATCAAACTCCACATCTGATGCAACAGACTCTACATCTGTTGCAACATATGGATAATGTTCTTTTGTGACATTAATTATTTTCCTCTTCTTTGTAGATATAAGGAACTAAAAGTTGATCAACTTTTTCTCGACCATCACAAAAGGCTGCAGTAAAGATGGGTTCAGAGAAATAAGCTGCATCCAGATGGAACTACTTCATATGTGGGAGGTATGGATTACTGATAATGTTATTATAGAAACACACATAGAGTACACTGATTTTGTGAATGTTGTTTTTACTGATTAGTCATAGATCATTCAAACAAGATATCTAAAATTTTACAGTTAAGTTCAGTAGGTCCGAACTGATAAGGCTAAGGGACCATGAATATGGTTCTAATATCCTGTTAAGATTTAGTGTTGGTTGTTGCTCATGTTTATTTGTCAAGCATTGTGAAGGGATCTATTTTTGGTGTCATTGTAAAAAGATTCAATAGTGATTGACTAACTTTTAGGGTGCATTGGACTCTGAGAAAGCCTTTAAAGCCTAGCACTACATCTAACAAGAATAGAAAACCAATATAGTTATTGCCCTAGCCCAAATTTATATGGATGGATTGCTCGGGGTGATGATTATACGCCAGTAGGTGTGGTAGGAGAATGCCTTTAAGTAAAATAGGTGGTTGATGAAAGAATATATCATCTGAGCGCTAATTGAAGAAGGGACATAGGGTAGAAATTAGCTTCTAGCAAATCTGACTGACGGATTTATCTTAAAACATGAGAAATCTGAATTAAGTGCAAATATAAAAGTGTATTCGGTAATGTAAATTTGTTTGTTGTCTCTCTGAAATAAAAATAATGCAGATGGACACTTTGCTAGGGAGCTGCGACTAAGTAGTGTGGTCAGGATTATCACCAAGATAGAAAATAGTAGAAGACTAAGAAAACAACCTTAAGAGTATCGAGCGTTGAAATGATGTATAGTATGTCTAGAAAACTTGCTCCAACAACAACTGCAGTTAAAGTAAGGAATCTAAGCGAAGGCGACAATTTCTGAATTTTAAATTGCATCTCATGCCTTCTTGTTTATGGTTCCGATTAGGTCCACTGTTGTTGACCTGATCGGAACCACAAATGTGATTGAAAGCCAAATTGAGTATCATTACTTTCTTAGCAATATGAATTAATTGATTGGGTTTTATAGCCTTAGCATGCTTTCAATATTTCTTAGAGAAAATCAGAGGCTTGCTCTAGTTTGTGAATTTTGATAATTTTCTAGCTTGCCTCCAGCTTGCTGATTCTGTATTCAAGCTGGTCGTTTCTGTTTTCGAAATTGGTATAGAGTTCCTGATCTCTTGTGAGCTCGATCAGGAACACTACCTTCAAAGTTGTAGCATTGAAGAAGGCCTACAGAACTCTTTTTTTAGAAACCTTAAAGGATACATGGAGGGTCGTTGTGTTTGTTTTAGGTCAAAATATGTTGATGCATATTGAAGATGTGGTTCCAACAGTTGAACAAGACACTTTTATCGAGCGTTGCTCAATGCAGCTTGCTCAACCAATTTGATAAATTAATAAGCAAGGAGTTACGTAACGTTTGATCTAAATAGACTTTACCCAGACTATCAAACATTACGTAACTCCAGGATCATTACTCTATCAAAAAACTTTGCTCGAGTTAGTGGACAAATCAAACTAGCTCAATCTCTCAGTCTTTCTGTTAATCACTCTTCTCTAATATAGATGACAAGATATCCGCTATGCAAAAGTCTACACCATTGCTAGAAATGCTTGCCAGGGCTCAAGTCTTCAGAAGGCATCAATAGTAAACTCTCAATATCAAGTGATATTGAGAGATTAGTAGTCATGCCTTCTCAAGACTTTTGCTACGGTAAAAATTTCTACTGATGACAAGATATTTGTCATAACATTCTTCACCACAATCATAGTCTCCTATGTCATAGTCATAAATTTTTTAGGCTTTCGAAGACATGTTCCCCTTATATCACCTTGTACCTACAAAATTGAACAAACAAAATCAGTAGTAAAGCACCTCACCAAAACTCGTATGAACTCACCTTTGTGATCCACACAATTGGAGCGGTAAATGTTAAAACTTGCCTATACTCCAATGGACAATAAGGTGTCAATCTCTAATTTGCGAACGGAGTGGATTCTTGTTTGAACGACTCAAATAAACTAAAAGAAAAAACTATTTATGGACTTGAATCAAAAAAGTTACAATGAAGTAAAAAGATAAAAGTTTGAAAGAAATAGGACAATAAATGAAATGGGATTAAGAACTAATCAATAAACTTAGTAGATGAATTACTAGTTGATGAGTAGTTTATGAATCAAAAGAAGAAATTAGGAATCAAGAAATTGAAACTTAGGAATTAAACCTTGAGCAATGGAGTAACTAGAAGTGTTGAGATGTGTTTTAGAACTTGAATTGATGTTGGAGAAGTGTTGAAATGCGTTTGGGGTTTGTTTGGGGTTGGTTTGTATTCAAATTAAGGTGTTCTGCATTGAGGCTGCATTGGGGGAGCTGTTGCAACATGTGGGGCGCAGCTTGGACGTAGTTGCTGCCTTTGATCCCTGTTTTGGGGTTCTTCTGACATGCTGGAGCAGACCAAATGCACCTTGGGTGCAGGTGCAAGGCAGGTCACCCGCCCCTCTCTTTTGAAATAGTCCTTTTGCCCTCTAAATAATCCCCCCCCCCCCCGTTTTGTAATCTTCCTTGGGATATACTTGGAATCTTCTTGGTATGCTTTATGACAAAAACTTTTCCACCAATTTTCTTTCTTCCTTTTGGATCAAACAACAACTATTGATGAAGATTCAACTTGAAGATTTGAATGTCTTCAAGAACACTAAGAACACTAACTTCTTCTCTGGGGCTCGGAATGAGTTAAAATTTTGAATGTAAGTACTTTTCAATGATCTAAACTCTTTCCCAACTTCATTTTGACCAAATTTTTCACCCAACCTTCAAATCTTTCAACCAACTCCAAAATCTTCAATCCAAGCTTCCAACAAGAATAGAACATCAAATAAGCTTCGATTTGGCTCAAATTTGATTTATAGACTCGTATAGTGTTAGAGAACACAAATCTAACACTAGAAACATAAGAAAAAAAATACAAAATCAAAAACTCAAAATTTGATCTAGGGCTAAAAATGTGAATAGTAACTTTTTGGGGGATAATTGATTTTTGACACCACTTTTTTTGTTGGTTTTTACGATAACAAACCCAAGATTGACTTCGTAGGAATGAAATCAAGCTTGACACCAAATGATACGCAAGTAATCTACGAAGATGAGAACAAACACATAAACACAAGAATCGAACAAATTGAAGAACAAAAAGAAAAAGGATAAAAGGATAGATGATAGAAAGATAGACACAAAATTGATAACAAAAGGGCAATCGAAGGGCATTTCAAACCCTAAAACCTCCCTTAATGACTATCAATAAGCACCTAACTCTTACGTGATTGTAAAGGGGATTTGATTGCTCTTACAACCAATGTTTCTAAGCAAGGTTCAACGTCGGCTTTTTCAAGCCCTCATCACTCCCATGGAGTTCTTAGGAATACATCATATAATTTAATCAACAAAAACTAAGGAAATAAGCCTAGCTACCAAGCATTTATAGTTTGGCTAAATATAACATAATTAGGACCCAAAAGTGACCCAAATGTAAGAAAGGACCCACTAGGGTCTATTTTGACCCACTCTTGAAATACTAAAGTGGATCAAAAGCGGATCCAAAGAGCCTTGGGCGCCTGACCCTTCCAAGGGGCTTTCGAGCCCCGTTTTGCACTTATTCGACCTCGCCAAATTCCTTTGACTCTCCTTAATGGTAATCTTCCTCCATGTGGCATCTTTTAAATGCACTAAGGAGTCATCAATCACCTCGAGCATCATACGTATCTCATCCAAGGTCCAGAGGTAATTTGGCTTGTATCAATCCATCACTAGGTAAGAAACTATCCTCACTCTTTGATTCTCATTTCTCTTCAGGTTATTCCTTTTCTGTAGGTAGAACATGTGGTGAAGTGTATGGGAAGCTTCACACTTCTTCCGTATGGTGATGGATTCTTCCTTCAGGTTAAGTAAGTCAGATCTGACCCTATCCCCTTCATTTTTGCCAAGTCCTTTTTGAAGTTTGTAGACCTTTAGAAAGTTAGGATTTCACCTTTTTTGTTGCCAAAAATCTGACTTCTATTCTGTTCTGAGTCTGTTATGGCATTATCTGTTTTGGTATCGTCATACCAAGACTTGCAAGGTATACTTCTCAGCAATAAATTATCAAATTACAACTCTTTTCAAGCAAATCAATATTTAGTCCACCAAATCATTTAAATAATACAAGAGGATGCGTACAGCGAAATTCATTAAAACTTAGGTAAAGATCCTCAATTTCAATTCAAAAACACGTGCTGGTCAAGTATCTTGTAACAAACCATGCAACTCTTTAAATCATCAACTTTGTTTATGTAATTAAGAATACGCCCTCTCCTCATGTTATCACCAAAACCAAGTCAATAAACACTAGTAAAGACATTTATATCATGCTTCTCAATATGCAATTGAATAGTTCATAACATGTGAAATCAAGATGCTTCATAACAAGAGAGGGAGTATCAATCTTCATGCTCTCGATTCAAACTCCAAAACATCAAACACAAATATATATATATATACATACATACACGAGTAAAAGATCAATTTCAAGAGAAGGCCTCAAGACCAAAACAATATTATCAAGAAGGTTTCACAATGCTTAATTGTAAATGTAAATTCAAAATCCTTTGTAAATTCATGATTTCTCAACGTTTAAACATTATTAAAACGATTTCACTATGACCATGTAATTTAGGAAAAGACCACATACCTTATATTTATTAGTTTGAAGATTGAAAACCTAATCTTGACTCTCTTCTTGAAAATCGTGAAGCTGTTTAAAATAGTTTTATTATTTGGTTTGATGGTATGGTATTATATCGTAACAGGTAAGTTTACTAAAATATCCCTAATTATTATAAATTGTAAATTTATCAATAATTGTTAATAAAATAATTTTCTTCTTAAAAATTTATCACAAATCATGCCTTGTAAATATATTATGTTGTTAAATTCATGAAAATTCTAACTAAATTAAAATTTTACATTAATGAAATAATCATGAAGCTTTCAAAATATGACGTTGGTTAGTCTACTTATATGTATTGCGGAATCCTTCCCTCATAAGCTACTTTTTGAAGTTGAGTTAGACCAAAACTTGTTCCATTATCATAAAAATTTAAATTTGATAATTTAAGACAACTGAACTTCATCCATTTCATAAGGAACCCCATGTAATCAATCCTCAGCAACCTGCAGAAAAAATACTTACTACATTTTTACATGAAAAAAAAAAACCCAAGTAAAGGGAAAAAAGATTATTGGGAACTTGATAATTGAGACAGGCAGTCAAGAGTAAAGCACTCCTCGACGACCTGTACATAGAGACCAGATGCAGCCTTCTCAACTTCTTTCTATTGACAAAAAACTTCATCGTCACAAATTACACAATGTAACGATTCAAGAAAGACTGACGTTTGGCAAACTCTCAATTTGAGGGCACTCCAGCATATCAATCTTCTCTAAGTTTCTACAGCATCCAATGGCCTTAGGGAGACATCACAAACCAACACATTGTGAAATAATGAAGCACAATACAGAGCAGAGATGAGCAAAAGCGTAAAAATAAAGGAATGGAAGTAATATATGGCAAAGGATAAAATAGGGTTAGATAATATTATATAAGGACATAATTGAAAAAAGAAAGAATCAAACCATGGGATACCATCAAATTGGTGTTTAGATAAATTGACGGTTTTTATGGTTACCAAACCATGAAAAGATACCAAACCATACCATACGTTTTAGAAAACAATCAAAACAAACATGGTTGCCTTGATAACCAAACCATGGGAAACCACCATCAAAACAGGCACTTAAGGAAATGAAATAGCGTGTGAAAAAGCTTCAGATCGCGTCAGATATCGTGTCGGGGAGAGCAACGCGTTGCATCGCTATCGCGTTGGCTTACTGACTCTCACGAAAAATGTCATAACTTTTTACTCGGGTATAGAATTAAGGCGAAATTGGTATCGTTGGAAAGCTGACTCAATTATCTATAATTTTGTGGGTCTTGAGCTGAAAAATTCCACATATATCAAAAGTTATTCACGTTCAAATTTAGATCCTTGTAGAATCGAATACCAAACTTTGAATGATTCAAAGGCTCTTAGATCAACTTTGCTCTAAGTGATTTCCATGAACTTTTTTACCTCATAATCACTTGGCACACAAGGATAAAGATCATGACACATGAATTTAAATATGAGTCATGGGATTAGAGTTTACACATGTAGGAATGATGGTTTGATTTCTAGCTAGAAAATATGGGATGTTACATTATCTCCCCCTTGGGATCATTCGCCCTCGAATGATGGTTAGGAACTTTTTGAAGCTCTAAAAGTGTAGAATAACGAACATAATCTCGCATTAAAAATTTTTCCTCAACGAAATATGCAAAGGCATCGAACGAGCTTCATGATAACCCCTAGTGAAACATGTAAGCATGAAATGCGAGGTAACAAGACTTTACGTAAGGATGATCTTGAACATGAATCATAATCATCACAACATAAGGCATGAGTTAGTTTGGTGATAATAGGCCTGAGTTACATCAGTACTAATCATGAAATAAGATTTTCACGGGACATAGAATTCTCTACCTTACAGGATACAATGAATAGACCTTATACTTTGAGACACTAATTATCTACGCCCCAAACAATAAATAGCATACTTCACACTTTCCAACTTACAATTTTCCCATCACACATATAACCATAAGAGTTTGAGTCCCATTGCAAAGTGCTTTTATGTTGAAGCCTAACTCGGAGTAACAAGGTGATAAGCTATAGGACCGTATACTCTACATTCCATTAAGAATATTACCTCACCTTATCACTATTATCAAACACCCTCAGGTTTTAATTCAAGGAATACTAACCACATAGTACATGGGTTGTATTTTCATCAATCACAACATTCAAGCCTACCATTGCTACACCCACTTCGTGGATCTCCCCACTAAGACCAACAGTTTCAATCACTCTCATAATTTTTTTTGCTTCATACCTCTTTCCTGACTATTTCACACAACGAAAGTCCATCTCTTTCTTTTCCTTTCTCTTATATCCTTAGCTCAAGAATTCACATAAAAATCTTCACCTTCAAGAACACCTACTCTCATACCCAACACATTACTCCGCTTTCACAACCACCATCATACTAACATATGGAGGGTCGTTAAGGGACCCTAGCACAATCATCATGAATGGGAGGAACACTACTCAATTATAACCCATATCTGTTGATCTATGCAAGGTGGTACATGAGGGGAAGATATGATACCATCACGAAGTACTTCCTTTATCAAGTGTTTGGATCATAAATAGAGATTCGCTTTGGCATAAACGCAACATAGCATGATTCCTCATATCATGAGTCTTATAACATAAGTTTGGGATTTATGAAGTCACGATTGAGACAAGGACTTATACTCGAATCTATCGCATCTTATTTTCAAAGCTTAAATAGTCATGAGTTCGCACAACTTTATCATTTTGGGTAATCCCTGACATAAAATGAACCAGTAACATTTAGGAAGCATCATTTCTTAGAACCAAGCATTTTGTGAGACATGAATTTTTATGGATCATGAGCAACATAAAATAGAGCTTGAATATCCGGAATATTGGATTACTGAGGGACATTATTGCTTCTAGTTTGGAGGTCAGAACATGACATGAGTTACATAGATACCTCAAACCTTGGATATAGGCAAAAATTGAATACATAAGACTTTGGTAGAATGACCTCTTAAATTAGAGTAGAAGGAGCTTGCTTGTATAGGAATTGATTTTATCATGATTCTTACTTAAACTTGACACCACAAGAAAATTCAAGAACTACTTTAATTCATCATTCCCCCTTAGATCAAAGTCACAATCCGAAACTTAAGGACATATTTTCTCATTAAATCTTACAAGCACAATACTCAACACAATGGGGTATCACCATACACATAAATGCTAAACTTCCCCTTTTTAACTATACTCTAAAGGCATTGCTTTCCAAGAACACTACTCTTCACTTTCTCTATCCTCTAGAGCCATCATCCTACAACTCACAGTCTAATGAGCATACCCATCCTCACTCCTTATCACATAAAAATCCACTCTCCACTACTTAACATTTTAACATTAGATCGTTAATCACATAACTTACATCATAATAAAATTTGTAAGACTATACCAAAGGCACATAATGCCTACTTATATTTCCTCCATTAAGATCTAAAGAACATCACACAACAATTCCTTAGTCTCCTCCATACTACGTGATTCGAGAACGAAATCTAGGTACACATGACACTCGTACACCTCACATTTTATCTAACAACATGCTATCTCCAGGTTTAACTTATTCTTATATACTCATGCTATTATACACTTAATAACTCAACCACAATTCATCATTTTAACACTAGTCCTCATATACATAAATATCACAATTGCCCACTTTTTTTCCACAAGTCTCCAACCTAAGCTATTTCACACCTTACATCAAGCCTACTAATTCGCTCCCACAAAACATACATCACTAGTCTTAAGCTACTATCCTTTTTACCACTACCCACATCTCAAGTTCAAGCCTATAGTCTATAATCAATCATGTACTACCGATAAAGCATGCCTCATACTATACTAGTCCATCAAGTTAGGAAAATTTCACTTAACTACTACCTATAATCACATCCTCTCTATGACATTACTACTACACCTCAAAATCCACTACATACCTTCTCACATTAAGTCTACTTACCCATGCATACATTCTCACTATCACCAAATTCCCTAAACACCAATGAGTCTCCACCCATAACATATTGACTAGTCTACCCTATTTCCATTCACAACCTATAACTGATTTCTATAACCAATATAACTATCCACTCTAGGCTCCTTCCCTAATTTAAATAAATAATAATCATAGCAAAACACTTCCTTCATAGACTACCATACAATCTATAAATCTTGCTATAACATTAGCCAATCACCATAAAAGGAAAACCACCCCTCAATCAAAGGGTTATACAACTAAAACTACTTATTTACACAAAAGTCACCCTCACTCTGACTGCTAACCTTGTGACTTCATGTCACCAAATTTTGTACCATCTCACTTCTGATAGGCCATGACACTTTAACATATACTACTACTTGGGTGAAAATATAGTTCCAACATCTTGTTACACATCATTACCCTTAAGCATGACATCTACAACATGAATTTTTAAAAGGGGACTAAATACACTTAAAAGTATGATTTCATCAGGATAAAGGTATACACTCGAATCAATACACTTTAAACACTAATGGAATACATGTTGAAGAACTAACGGACTCCTCTAAAGTCCTTGTACTATCTCATAACTTTATGGATAACTCAACCAGAGAGAACCGCTAGGGGATCTAGACTCTTAGACTTGTATCGCCTCAATAATGAGGCATGGTCCATGAACTTTGAAAAAGCAAGGAATTTGGATAACTTTCTTATGGATGACCCTATAGCATGAACTAGAGTATGAAAGAATAAGAAACAACTCCTAAATGCCCAGTAGCCTCCTAATTACAAGTTTGGTGCACATCACACCCATAAGCAAGACTCTACTAGACACGACTTCGCAGACACCCTGGACCATGAACCATGCTCTAATACTAAGTTTGTCATGAACTGAACCAAGGCCCTAGCCACGATGATAATCCCAAATCATGAAGGCCCAAGAGCCCCTCTAACTGACGATCATATACACAATTCATATACTATAAAGATTCAGAAAAACAAAATAGAATCATGGTCATCAAATTTCAAAAAAACCATATGGTTGTAATTTCAACAAGATCCAAATCTATCTAACACCTATTTAGGAAATCTCTACTAACTGAAAGAAAATAACATTTGCTTGAAGACCGGGACAAGGCCCCTGGTCGAACCATAAACTAAAAATAATGAAATTATCACTTGAGATAAGGCCTTCTGAAATAAGGGAGGATCACCAACTTCAATCATCTGACAAATCAATCTACGACTTAGCGGGACTCCGGGACTGTGCCACATATCCTAAAATATAGGGGGTTAATACACATGTACTGGTATACAGAGCAATCCAAAATAATGTACTTTTATACAACATAAGTGAGAGTAATTCATAAAACTATTTACATACGATATAGAAAAACACATAGGCATACTTAAAAGACTTTGAAACATTTCTTTAAAACCACAACTCACTCTTTATCTTACTTTTGAGCTAGGTGGTACAGCCTACAAGTCTACGAACTCACGGTCTATATGGAGTCTGCCCTTGACTCAGGGGTTAAGCCCCCAACCCAAGTTTGTTGCAAAGATTGGAGTTTCTGATTCTGATATGCCATAGGGCACTAGGCTATCGTATAATCCCTCATGTGGATATAATAACCCGTATAGGCAAAACACAGTTTTGAGCAATGATTTTTCTGAACTCATGCCTTCTTAGGGTAACCTCCTAACATTTCTTAAGCCCATTTTAAATCTTTAAACATGTATATTTCTAAAATCAAATTATGATAATCTGAATGAAATCTGACTTCTATTCTGTTCTGAGTCTGTAATGGCATTATCTATTTTGGTATCATCATACCAAGACTTGCAAGTTGTACTTCTCATTCATAAATTATCAATTTACAACTCTTTTCAAGAAAAATAATATTTAGACCACCAAATCATTTAAATAATACAAAATGATATGTATAGGGAAATTCATAAAAACTTAGGCAAAGATCCTTAATTTCAATTCACAAACACGTGGTGGTCAAGTATCTTGTAACAAACCATGCAACTCTTTAAATTATCAATTTTATTTATGTAATTAAGAAAATACCCTCTCCTCATGTTGTCACCAAAACCAAGTCAATAAACAATAGACATTTATATCATGCATCTCAATATGAATCAAATAGTTCATAACATGTAAAATCAAGATGCTTCATAACAAGAGAGGGAATATCAATCCTCATGCTCTTGATTCAAATTTCAAAACATCAAACACATACATACATACATATATATATACATACAAGAGTAAGATCAATTTCAAGGGAAGGCCTCAAGACCAAAACAATATTATCAAGAAGGTTTCACAATGCATAATTGAAAATGAAAATTCAAAACCCTTTGTAAATTCATGATTTCTCAACATTTAAACATCATTAAAATGACTTCACCATGCTCGTGTAGTTTAGAAAAACCCCACATGCCATATATTGATTAGTTTGAAGATTAGAAACCTAATCTTGACTCTCTTTTTGAAAATCTTGAAGTTAAACGGCTTGAATTCTTGTTTTGGAGAAGAAGAGTTGAATCTTGCTTCTTTGGAGGTGGCTAGGATTTTTCTTTGATAGAAAATTGAATAAAGATGCAACTAATGCTCCTTGGGTTGAAATTTTGTGTTTTGGACGGATTTAGGGTGAGAAAATATGACCAAAGTGGCCCTAGACCCTTAAGGAATTGAAATAGCGTGTGAAAAAGCTTCAGATCGTATCAGATATCGCGTCAGGGAGAGCAACACATCGCATCACTATCGCGTCGGCTTTACTGCCTCTCACGAAAAATGTCATAACTTTTTACTCGGATATCGGATTAAGGCAAAATTGGTATCGTTGAAAAGCTGACTCAATTATCTACAATTTAGTGGGTCTTAATCTTAAAATTTCACATATATCAAAATTTATACACGTTTAAAGTTAGACCCTTGTAGAATCGAATACCAAACTTTGGACAATTCAAAGGCTCTTAGCTCAGCAAAACAATTCAAAGGCTCTTAGCTCAACTTTGCTCTAAGTGATTTTCATGAACATTTTTCACCTTATAATCACTTAAAATATTAGGATAAAGATCATGATACAAGAATTTAAATATGATTCATGAGATTAAAGTTTATACACATAGGAACGACGGTTCGATTTCTAGCTTGAAAATGCAGGGCGCTATAATTTCTCTCCCCATCGTTAAACCACTCCATTCCTGCTTTTTTTTTCTAAAACTCCTCGTCTTTATGCAAATATTTGTTAAGATTAGCTTGTGCCTCTTGCAATTTTTCTCTATTCCTTTCTAAAGGATCTGCTTCAATTAGAATCTCCATCACCTTAATGATCTCCTCCATAGTTTTTACTTTCAGGAAAATACTATCAAAAGTTTTCCTACTCCATTGTGCAATCGATTTTTAAACCTTTTTGAGTTTATAATATAAATATTGAAAGGATTTGCTGAAAAGTCAGCACTCCAATTCTGCCTGACCGCATTCATGAACGAATCTTTCTTTAACCAAAATTGTAGGAATCCAATCTAGTTATTTGTTCAACCTTAGTGCTATATGAAATCTACATTGGTGCATGATTAGAACCACTTCCAATCAAATTCCCCACCTCTATTTTCGAAAATAATTCTTGGATCTTCTCATTACATAATACTCTATCAAATCTTTTAAAGATGCAATCATCATCCGTTCTACCATTCCACCATGTAATTTTTCTTCCTTTAAACCCGTTATCCTTATCAATTTCTTAGTCCATCATCCTAAATGTTATCTGCCCATCATCATCACTTATCACTTCCATATCTATAAATTTATCCATGAAAAACTAGATTTTTCCATTGGTATTTGATATTGCATGCTTAAATCCCAGCTTTCTTCTATACCACTCTAACTATTGCTTATATTGAAATGATTCCATAAGACCAATAAAGTAAAAATGATATCTTTTATGCATATTTATTAGCGTAGGGAACACTTTTTGAGTGTTCGCTAATCTAATATTCCATATCAGTACATTCATTGATACTTGATGGGCTTTGTTATTGTTCACCTTGACTGCCTAGAATTAGTTTGTGCCACCGTTGTATCTCTAGATCCTTTCTTCTTAAGTTTAGAGTGTTGCTCCTTTAATTAATCCTTCTACTTTGGTGATAGATCTCCCGATACTACAGCATCTTCTATAGTACCCTTCAAATCCTCCTTGTCAATATTATCAACCATTCTAATGGCTAAAGGTAAAGCACCATTCATCTACTCTTCAAAATTGACTACAGCTTTATCATCAGCATCATCTTTTACATCATCTTGTTCCTTGCCAGAGGTTTTAGTCTCCTCTTACTTGTTACTTTCCCCCTTCCCCTCTATATCTTTGGAAGGATATTGGTCTTCTTTATCATCCCCTTTGTGATGTATTATATTCCCCTCAGCTTTAACGGTTCTCGTAATGTCCTTATCTCTCTTTGTATTCTGGTCTCCTTTATTTTATCTGTTGCATTACCCTTACAAAAAAACTTGGTTAACCCATTCCTTTATTTGCATCTTATTTTTAATATCATCTGATTAATCTTGCTTTTCTTCTCCTTCTTTCCTCAAGGCTTCAAAAGGATTTTCATCCTTATACTCCAGTTCACATTATATGTAGCTATACGTATATTTATTTTTCCTTGTCATCCATTCTTATTTCTAAAAATAATTCATTCCCCTTTCATACTGTCTCCTATTATTGTTATTGTTATCCCTCTTTGTTCGCTTTCCGTCTTCCTTCAAAATCTCTTTATTATCCTACTTTTTTTGCTTCAAATAACTCCAGGTGAATTGTTCAATAAATCGCCTCATCATGCCCTTGCAAACAACATTCGTTATAATACTTAGGCATATAGTCATATTGAATCTTAATCCACTTGAATTTAATTTGTCATCATCTTCCTTATTAATTCTGACTCTATAGCGTAGTTTTGCTACTAAATCCACTTCAATTATTACCTTAGCACAACTAGGTCTCGTTTGATTCCTATTAGCCATATCCATTAATGGTTTTCGAACTACAGAAGAAATTGAAAATACTACTTTCTTTAGAAAAAAAATTGGTGGTAGATCTGGAAGAGAGATCCATGCAACTCCTATAGTAGTTTCAATATTTGGGTCAAACCATAGGTCCCATTTGAGAGTTCTTATCTGCCAATATCTTTCTCTTGACTTGATATAGAAGGCTATTATTGATAAAATTTGAAAATAATCCCCCAAACTTGTTAATCTGATTAATATGTGCCTAGTATCCAGAACTCCAATCGTACATTCCTACTTAACACCATATTGGATAGGGATATTTTTTCTCCGAGTGTTTTTCATACGAGAATTACCCTACAATGGCATATTGAAGGTTTTCTTGTTCAATCAAGGATTTAACCTCCGATGATTTCCACGTAATATTAGGCTCACTATGCAACATCACCACTGGTTTAGTATGGACTATAGGAACCATATTTACTTGGGGTTGTTTAAATAATTTGGCATACTGATTCCGCATATCAATGGGAATCTGAGATTGTACTAAGGGAGATTTATCATCTGGGGGCTTTTGGGATGGTAGTGGTGGAAAATTTTTCGATGGGATCAGCCATCGCCATCAGAAAAGGTGTAAGGTTTTTTGAGAACTCCTGTTATTAAAAGTTGTCATCGGCATTGGCATTGGCATTGATGGTGGTGATAGCGATGGATATAATTAAAATAATAGAGGTGGTAGATATGATAGTGGCCGAAAATAGTGGTTAGTAGCAATTATGATTGTGAATGATGGTTGTGATAGTGGAGGTGGGTGGGGGGGTTGGTGGCTAGGCGGTGGTTGACAATAGTGGTGGTGGCAGAGGTGGTTAGTGGTGGTGATTGATGATTATGGATATAGTGGTGGTGTATATTATCCAACACAAGAATACCTCTTAATGATTAAGTTTTAGTTCTAGATCTGAATGATTAAGACCTATTCAGATATATTAAAAGTCAAAATCTTAATGAAAAATAAATGCACTTAATGGTCTGAAGTCTGAATCATTCAGATTTAGATCTCCATTAAATGCAAACAAATGAGGCCTAGTAATTTAGATGATTATAAGTTTTATTTCAGTTTTTGAGATTATAAATGTAGATGATGGATCAAGTGTGAACAATAACCAATAGCATCATAGAAATAGACAATAGCTAAACAATATAAAACTATTACAATTTGAATTCTTTCCTTTTTTTCTTGAATTTTTTTCGTACAACTTTCTTCAAGTATCTAGAAGTGCAAGTGCTTTATTTGTTGAAAGTAGAGTTCAAATTATGTGGACTACTAGTAAAAAGAATTTTTATAATTAGGTTAAATTGACTTTTTATACCAAAGATAATCAGAAAACTAGAGTAATAACCAATTTAATTATAACCTAAATTCTAAGAGGTCGTTTGGTTCAAGGGATTAGGTTATGAGCTAGCCTGGTATAAATTTTGAAAATGTATCGGTCAAATACAAATTATTTTTCTGAAACTAATTAATAGAAGTACTATTTTTCAAATGATTTGATCAAACCTAAAATACTTCAACTTGAAATGGTGTCGCGCATCTCGATCAAACTTAGATGGCGAAAGTTCAGTAGACGAAAGTATCACTAGCTTACGCTCTGACCTAAATAGCATGGGACATGTGAAACTCCGTGTGAATCAACAAGGACCATCTTGATAAGCTAAATATTCTTGGATGACCGATAGTGAAGAACCTATTGGGTTCAATATGAAAAGTGTGAATGAAAAATGGGGGGAACCAAGTGGAGAAAAAATTGATAAAATACTAATATGGAAAGTGTACTCTAAAATCAGAAAGTCTACTAATTCTCCCACATTGGTTGGAGAATGTAACTTTTAAGTGTTTATATTAAGAAACACTTACTCCACAAGGTAAGTAAGGCAAGAACCAAGAGGTGCCTCGCGCCGTTGCCGTCGTCGCTCGCTCGGCTTCGGCTTCAGAAAATGATTGATGGATTGATCAATGATATCTATCTTTTTGGACAAAATTTATTTGATAGAAATTTAATCCAAAAAATCAAAAGGAAAAACGCAACAAAACCAGAAACTTTTTTGTGTTTTTAATCCTCCATTAACGTGCATACATGCAGTAACACTGTTTTGAAATTTGAAATGCATACAGAATGCGAAATGCTATTTCGGAAGGGATGCAACCTTTCAATGAAAAGACACACTGATTCGTGAAATGGTATGCCCATTTGGATAGTTGTGACTGTTTGAAAAAGACACACTCTTTGAAATGAACAGACATGATTTTTCAGAAGGTATACACTTTTTCAGTGAACCATTGCCACCTTTCGGAAGAGGCACCTGATAGCTCTATAAACCTGCTTTTATCCACGGGTTTAGACACGAAATTTTCTGAATATACAAACACTTCTTGCCATCAAAAACATTCTGTGTTATCATCTAATCGTTGAGTAAGTTTGAAGAGATTCCAATTGTTGATGATTGACGATTAAATATCACTCTGTTGACGATTGAAAGCCATAAAAACTTCATCGTTAAACTAGAAACAAGAGGTGTTTTAAAGTTGCTGCAACTTTATAAATAGTATTTTGATATACTAAAGTTTCTTTCTTATTGTGACAGGAAAATAACTATAGACAGTCAAGTGCATGATACTACAATGACTATGGCAGCAACTAATGCTGCCACAACAAGTCATACGAATGCTCCACCGGCAATGACACCAGCGGAGAAACCCAAAAAAATCACAGGTATTGACTTCAAAAGGTGGCAGGAAAAAATATTCTTCTACCTTACAACTCTTTTTCTTCAAAGGTTCAATTTGAAGAAGCTCAAGAGGTGACCGAGGGAACCTTTGACCAAGAGTGATTTCTCATTGTGGAGATTTAGAAACACTCAGATTTCCTATGCAGGAATTACATTCTGAATGGCCTCCAAGATGAACTATACAATGTGTACAGTGGGATGAAAACGGCAAAGGAGTTATAAGGGCGCTGGAAAGAAAGTATAAGACTAAGGATGCAGAAACCAAAATGTTTTTTGTTGCAAGATTCCTAGAGTTTAAAATAATTGACAATAAATTTGTTGTATCGTAAGTCCGAGAACTGCAAGTAATCATCTATGATCTTCTCGCAGAAGGTATAATTTTGCGGAATACCTTAGCTGAATATATTAAAAATATTCTTAATGTTCACATGAACTTAATTGTAGGTTTGATCGTAAACAAGTCGTTCCAAGCCGCAGAAATTATTGAGAAGTTACCACCTATGTGGAAGGACTTCAAGAACTACTTGAAACACAAGTGAAATGAGATGTCAGTCAAAGATCTTATAATATGACTGGGCATTGAAGAAGATAAAAAAGCCTCGGAAACAAGGTTGAAGGGAAATTATGCAATAAGTGGAGCAAATATTGTATAAGACGATCAAAACAACTTCAAAAAATAGAAGAAAACTAGACATGAAAGCAATCAACCCAAGAAGAAATTCAAGGGAAAATGCTTTAACTGTGGCAAGATTGGCCACAAGTATACAAATTTTCATGCCCCAAAGAAAGGGAAGAAGAAGGACCAGGCAAATATGGCCGATCCAAGAAAGAAATGGATGATCTGTGTGCCATGCTGTCTGAATGTAACTTGGTGGGAAATACTCAAGAATGATGGATGGATTCCAGCGCCACCAGCCATGTTTGTTCTAATAAGGAGTTATTTGATACTTTTGCTCCAGCTCAATGTGAGGAAAAGATATATATGGCCAACTTCGCGACTGCTAAAGTTGAAGGAACAAGAAAAGTCTGCCTGAAAATCGCATCAGGCAAAGTGTTGACTTTGAACAATGTCCTGTATGTATCGGAGTTACGAAAGAACTTAATTTTTGTATCACTTCTAGACAAAAATGGATTCAAATGTGTATTTATTTCCTGAAAAATTATACTTAGTAAAGGAGAAGTGTATGTAAGGAAAGGCTACCTCACTGAGGGCCTATTCAAAATGAATGTAATGAATGTTGAAATCAATACAAGTTTAGTTTCTTCTTACTTTGTTTGAGTCTTATGATTTGTGGCATTAACGATTAGGTCGTGTTAATTACAAAAAATTGTAAAAATGGATTAACTTAGAAGTTTTGTCAAACTTTAAGTGCAATAAATCATAAAGTCAAACATGTGTGGAATCAAAGTAGGCTAAGCATCAGTATAAGTCCATTGAAAGGAATTCCAATCCCTTAGACTTAATCCACGCTGACATTTTTGATATGAAGTCAACATCATCTCATGGTGGAAAAAAATATTTTATAACTTTTATTGATGATTGCACTAGATACTGTTATGTTTATTAGCTAAATAGAAAGGATGAATTAATAGATGCGTTTAGGCAATATAAAATAGAAGTTGAAAATTAGTTAGAGAAAGAGATCAAAACGATAAGAAGTGATAGAAGTGAAGAATATGAATCTCCCTTTGTGAAAATATGTGTGGAGAATGGAATTGTCCATCAAACTACAACCCCGTATTCACCTCATTCTAATGGAATTGTGGAAAGAAAAAACTGAACTTTGAAGGAAATGATGAATGACTTAGTAATAAGTTCAGGTTTACTGCAAAACTTGTGGTGAAAAGCTCTCATTACAGCTAACTAAATACTCAATAGAGTGCCCCAAAATAAGACACAGTCAATTCCATATGAAAAATGGAAAGGAAGGAAACCCAACTTAAAATATTTCAAAGTGTGGGGGTGTCGAGCGAAGGTCCAAGTTTCTGTGCCTAAATGAGTAAGGATAGGACCTAAGATGGTTGACTGCATGTTCAAAGGATATGCTAAAATTAATAAAGCATGTCGGTTTTTTGTTCATAAATCCGAACATCCGGATATCAATGAAAATACTGTAATTGAATAGATATTGTTGAATTCTTTGAACACATTTATCAATATAAAACTAGACCTGAATAGTCTAGTGGGGATCTAAATGACTTTGAGATGAACCAAGTGAGGATGTACATAATGATGAAAATCCAAGACGTACTACACGTCAAAGAACGTCAACTTTGTATAACATTTCTCTTAGAAAATGAGCCTCAAACATTTAAGGAAGTGATGGCATCTTTAAACTCATCCATTTGGAAAGAGACAGTCAATAGTGAGATTAATTCTATCTTAAGCAACCATCTATGGGAGTTGATTGATCTTCCTCAAGGAAATAAACCTTTAGGTTCTAAATAGATCTTCAAAAGGGAAATGAAAGCAGATGGTACTATTGACAAATACAAGGCAAGATTTGTAGTAAAATGCTTTAAACAAAAGGAAGGCCTTGATTACTTTGATACACACTCACCTATAACAAGGATAACGTCAATTCAGATGTTAATTGCCTTGGCGACGGTATATGGTCTTGAAATCCATCAAATGAATATGAAAACAGCATTCCTAAATGGAGAATTAGAGGAAGAAATCTACATGGAAAAAACTGAGGGTTTTGTGGTTTCATGAAAAGAAAATAAGGTATGTAAACTTGTTAAGTCACTTTACGAACTAAAACAAGCACCTAAACAATAGCATGCAAAGTTTGACCAAACCATGTTGGTAAACGAGTTCAAGATTAATGAATGTGATAAATATGTTTACATTAAAGACACTCCAAATCACCCAGTCATTGTTTGTTTGAATGTGGATGATATGTTGTAGAGACATTTCTGACATAAATGCTATTAAACGAATACTCGAGAGCATGTTTGATGTGAAAGACCTTGGATTTGAAGATGTGATCTTAAGAATAAGAATTCGTAGAACTCCACAAGGGGTGGCATTATCACAAACTCATTACATCAAAAAGGTACTCAAAAAATTCAAGTATTTAGAATTTTGTATTGCCAAGACTCCATTGGACGTGAGCTTAGCACTTCAAAAGAATGAGAGTGAAAGTGACTCACAGTTGGAGTATGCAAGAGTGCTGGGATGTTCAATGTATATCATGAATTGTACACGACTAGATATAGCATGTGCTATTAGTAAACTGAGTTGGTACATGAGTAATCTCAGTAAAACTTATTGGATGGCAATGGAAAGAGTTTTGGGGTATCTTAAATATACTCAATACTATGTTTTGCATTATAATAAATATCCTACAGTACTTGAAGGATATAGTGATGCAAATTGGATCACCGGATCGAACGAAGTAAAATCCACGAGTGGATATGTATTTACTATCGGTGGAGGAGCGGTCTCTTGGAAATCATCCAAACAGACATGTATTGCTCGTTCTACAGTGGAATCTTAATTTATGATAATAGATAAAGTTGGTAAAGACACAGAATGGCTTCGGAGTTTCTTGAAAGATATTTCTTATTGGTCCAAACAAGTGGCACCAGTATGTATACACTGTGATAGCCAAGTGGCAATAGGTAGGGCAGGGAGCATGATGTACAATGGTAAATCTCGTCACATAATACGAAGACATAATACCATTAGAGAACTTCACTCTAGTAGGATTATCACTGTTTACTTTATAAAGTCAAAGGATAATGTGTCGAATCCACTTACAAAAGGCCTATCTAGAGAAGAGTTGAAAGGACATCCAAAGGAATGGGTTTAAGGCCTTGTACAACTCAGCATGGCGGTAACTCTACCTAGCACACTGGAGATCCCAAGAGCTAGGTTCAAGGAGATCAAATAATGTTGTGTCTGACCGGTTCAACATCGTCAATTTACCCAACCCATTCTCATAATATAGATAATGTTTAGTAAATGAGGATAAGACTTATGGTGTGAAGTATTTTAATGATTAACTAAATTTGGTTATTTGACCAAATATTTTAATCTACAGGACTGAATCCTTAGAAATCATCTATGTGAGGGCGAAGTCGAAGCCGTTTCAAGGAGAATGTTAGTAAAGGCCTGTTCTCTAAGCTCACATGAAACTAGGATGAGTTTATGGCTGAAACAAACATAATCGTGAGAACCATAAACTATAAAAAGGCGGTTGTGTGACATGTTTTTTCTAGGTGTACATTAAAGATCGATGGTTCAAAGATCTCAAATCTACCGATTGATTAGTGCATCCGATGCATGTTCACTATGGAAAGTTCAAAGGAAAGCCCACTTATCCAGATGCAAATAGTCTTTGCTTGATGATCACATACTTTTTCATAAAGGTTTACAACAAAGTAGTCATTCCTCATTCATGTGGGGGATTTTTGGGTTGAATATAAAACGTGTGAATGGAAAATAGAGGGAACCAAGTAGAGGGAAAATTTGAGAAAATACTAATATGGAAAGTGTACTCTAAAATTGGAATGTCTACTAATTCTTCCGCATTGGTGGGAGAATGTGACTTTTAAGTGTTTATATTAAGAAACACTTACTCCACATAGTCAGTGAGGCAAGAACCAAGAGGTGCCTCACGCTGTCATCATTGTCACTCACTCGGCTCGGCTTCGGCTTTGGATTTGGATTTGGATTTGATTAGGAAAAATAATCGATCGATAAGATCTATATTTTGGGACAAAATTTATTTGACAAAAATTTAATCCAAAAAACCAAAGGGGAAAACGCAATAGAAACAACAAACTTTCCATGCTTTTAAACCTCCATTAACGTGCACGTATACAGTAACACTATTTCAAAATTTGAAATACAGTGCAGAATGCAAAATGCTATTTCAGAAGGGATGCAAACCTTCAAAAAAAAGACACACTGATTTGTGAAATGGTATGCCCATTTGGATAGTTATGATTGTTCGAAAAGATACTCTTTGGAATGAACAGACAGGATTTTTTGAAAGGGATATACTTTTTTAGTGAACCATTTCCACCTTTCGGAAGGGGCACCTGATGGCTTTATAAACCTTTTTTTATCCACAGGTTTAGACACTAAATATTTTGAATACACAATCACTTCTTGCCATCAAAAAAATTTTGTGTGATCATCTAATCATTGAGTGAGTTCGAAGAGATTTCAATTGTTTGAGGTACTGCTACAGTTGGTTTTTTTGGCCATTTTATCCTGGGAGAAAAATTCCACAACCTCAGGTACTTGAGGGGAATTATTTCCTTAAGGACACTCTGTGAATTCAGAGGACTTGGCCATTTTTGTTTCATCTTATTTTTCTGAAGAACACACTTCTTAGAAAGATCACTTTGATCTTGTGTTGAGAGTTTTATTGTACTTCATAGTGTTCTTGTTTTATTCTTGAACTAGTCTTGAAGTTATTCTTTCAAATTACAGATTCTGTGTACCCAAAAATATTGAAAAGATAACAATTTTAAGGAAATAATTTTTGGAATCTGTATTGCTTGGTTTTTGGAGATTAAAGCTTTAAGCTTTCTACTCCATTTGAACTTAACTAGTGATTGAAGAAATAAAATCTTCATCACAGGTCAAAGATCAATCTGTTGATGATTAAAAGTCATAAAAACTTCATCGTTAAACTAGAAACAAGAGGTGCTTTACAGTTGATACAACTTTAATAATAATATTTTGATATACTAAAGTTTTTGTCTTATTATGACAGGAAAATAACTACAGACAGTCAAGTACATAATACTGCAATGACTGTGACAGCAACTAATGTTGCCACAAGAAGTCGTACGAATGCTCCGCCGGCAATGGCACCAGCAGAGAAACCCAGAAAATTTGTGGGTATTGACTTCAAAAGGTGGCAGCAGAAAATGTTATTCCACCTTACAACTCTTTGTCTTCAAAGGTTCACATTTGAAGAAGCACCAGAGGTGTCCGCGGAAACCTCTGATCAAGAGCAATTTGTCATTGTGGAGGCTTGGTAAAACGCCCCGAATTTGGTACCCAAAATGCCACATAGTGCTCATAACCATGAAGGACCACAAGCTAACCCATGACTAATATTTGTAACCGAGCACTGCATAACATACTGTATAAATGAGGAATAAAAGGCTAAAAGGCCATAAGGTTCAAAAATCTGCTAAAACATAACATCTGAATAATACGGTATCAAAATACCAAAACTGAAATAACTGTCTGAACATGCTAGTCCAGAAGCCTCTAAACTGTCTGAATAAGGAGTTGATGGGACGTGTCCCCAACTAACTCCAACTATGGAAACAATTTAATTAATTAATGAGATAATAAAGTAATGGTCATGTCTTCGAAGGATGAGGACTCACTTCTAACTCTGACTACAGAGACTGAATACTACTGATACTCTAGATCTTGTGCTTCTAAACCTAAGGTATAAAACACCATAGCACAAATGCGTCACTACATTTGAATGTATTGGTATGCATGTGAGGTAAGTTGAATGCAAAAGGTTCACATGCATGAACTATACTAACTGGCTGGATAACATGAATGTGAGAATACATGTGTGAATACATAATAACTATAACTGAGTTTGTGATAACATGATTACTAAGCCTGAGTACTGATAACATGAGATACTGATAACTGTATAACTGAAATAACTAATATGGAGCGACTGTATATGACAGTCTAGATTCTGGTAGAACTAGCTGAGTTCCATGATTTTCTGAGTTGACTATATTTGACAGTCCTAAATTGAGTAACTAAAACTGTGGGAAGTATTCATCTAACCGACATGCCCCAAATAACACAATATAGCTGAGTTGGGGTCCAATCTGTATTTCCAATTAGAAGGGTGTCAATACCACACCACTGGTAAGGACAATCTGTGAGTAACCCTTATAAAATAGGTAATTCTAGTGAGAATGGTGGGAACCCCCATATAATAGGTTAAGCTACCTCATCTACCCTCACAGAAAAGGCTATGATGTCTCAACCTACGCTGGCTACGTAATTCAGGAATGCAAGGATTACTTCTAAGAATCACACCCTCATATAACAGGTGGGTTCCCATCCTTAGGTTCACTCGGTGCTAATTTCTACTCCCATCTGAACATATACTTAACCTGATTAACTGAACTACACTGGACTGAGTTAACTGAGTTCCATTGACTGATGGAATACTACTGTGATTACTGAACTTTCTTGAGTCATGAGACTGACTGAATTCTATGGATCATGGCTTGACTGAGAGTATCTTGAAAATGTGACACTAATTCTAGGCTCATAGCTAAATTTTCGGGTACAAGTACCCCAAGGACTCGATGGAAAGAAACTGACAAAGTGTGACTTTCTTGAATACATGACCAACATCAACAATCCATAATATAATAAGTTGGAGATTTAATGAAGTACAAGTTCTAAAGCACCACAAGGGCTACACTTGTATCCATAATTCACTGCTAAGATATTTCATCAAATATTTGGCATGCATAAACTTGTACATGAATGGGGATTTCAATTATCATACAAGGATGGAACTTTTCCTTTACATAGGCATTTAATTGAACACATGGGGAGCATGCTTTGGTTATACTATCATCAACACATCTAATAATCATGAATACATCAATCAACGTGTAAATTTTAGGGTTTATCATGATTATTATGCAAATCACCATATCCTAGGGTCAATCATTGGAATATGTATTTAAAACATGAAAAAAAAAACCACAACATCATGAACATGAATTTCAATTCAATTTAAATCATGAACATTGATAAATACACAAATCTTGGATTTTGAAAAGAGATTCTTGAGCTTCATGGGTGAAAAGGACCCATGAATCAACACATGACATACATTGATTACGAGTTTCTTAAAGTCCTTGGACTTGAAGAACTTGAATCTCTTAGTTTATTGAAGAAGGATTTGGATCTTGTTCTTAGGGATTATCTTTGAGAGAAAACCCTAATTTGATGTTGTAGATGGATAATGAACTTATGAGCCTTGGCCTGATATAACTAGATATAAAAAAGGGGTGGTAAAAGACCAAAAAGAACTTTTTAAAATGACTTAAAATAGCTTAATGAAATATGTGATGGTGGTTGCGATGGTCCGTCATTGGGTTGATGGTCCGTCAGTCCTGACCGTCTCACCTGGGCAGAATAAGGGTTCAGTACCTATTCTACAATGGCATGGACGATGGACCATCGCTAGCTTGATGGTCTGTCAGCCTGAGTCATCGTTCATAGGCAGAATGTGGTGTCACTGCCTCTACTGCGATGGCTTGGGCGACGGTCTGTTGGCTCTCACCGTCGCACCTGGGCAGTTTTGATGCTTTCTATATTTTGGCCATAACTTTCTACCCCGATACTAGATTTTGACAAAATAGGTATCGATGAAAAGCTTATTCAATTTCTCACTCAACAAAAAGTGAAAATCTGAGAAATTACATATGTATAAAAGTGCATACATCTTTCAAAGTAAGTTTCTAACATTTTTGGGATGATTTTAAGCTAGGTAGAAGTATGGGGTATTACAATATCTCCCCCTTGAGAACATTCATCCTCGAAAGACTGAGTGACAGGGGAGAAGATAAGCTGACGTACATACTGAACATGAACAACTGGAACATGATCTTATAACTGATAACTAAATATATTATACTGGACATGCATAGCTGATGCATGTGTAACTGACTCATGAATGCATGACTGAGTGTTCTGATGAACTAATGTTCTCACAATGAGTATGCATATCTGATACATATTATATAATTGAGCCGACATATGAATGCATGAATGAATATGCAATGGTATTTAATACCAAGTTCATGATGAAATTCTAAACATGAAACTGAATAAGCTTAAAGAGAACTGTTACCTTGATCTTAATTTGTGTTGGTGGAGAAGAGGTGAGGATACTTGGTACACATGTCTTCTTCTGCTTCTTATGTAGCTTCCTCAATGAACTGACTTCGCCAAAGAACTTTGACTAGAGGGACTTCTTTGTTCCTCAGTCTACGAGTCTGATAGTCTAGGATTTTGACTTGAATCTCTTCTTAAGAGAGGTTGTTCTAAACATCTATGCTCTGAATAGGGGCTACAACTGTTGGGTCACCTATGCATTTCTTGAGAAGAGAGACATGAAGGACTGGATGGACTGAAGTTAGATCTAAAGGCAATTCAAGCTCATAAGCAACCTTGCCTAAACAACTGAGAATTTTGAAGGAACAGACATATTAGGGACTGAGCTTTCCCTTCTTACAAAACAGCTTTACTCCCTTCATAGGAGAGATCTTTAGGTAGACAAAATCACTAATCTCGAACTCGAGATCCTTTCTTCACACATCTGTATAAGACTTCTGTCGGCTTTGAGTAGCCCAAAGTCTTTCTCTGATCAACTGAACTTTCTCTAAGGCATCGAATACTAAGTCAGGTCATATAACTGAGGCCTCACTAACTTTGAACCAACCGATTGGATATTTGCATCTACTACCATAAAAAACTTTGAATGGAGTCATCTTAATACTAGAATGATAGTTGTTGTTGTATGCAAACTCAATCAAGGGCAAGTTGTCATCCCAGCTACCCTTGAAATCAATTACACATGCCCTTAGCATATCTTCTAACGTCTAAATGGTCCTTTCTTCTTGACCATCTATCTGAGGATGAAATATGGTACTGAGATGAACTTGGGTACCAAGACCCTTTTATAATGCTTTCCAAAAATGAGAGGTAAAATTAGTACCTCTATCTGAGATAATAGATAACAGAACTCTGTGCAATCTAACCAACTCTCTGATGTAGAGTTTGGTGTAATCCTCGGCTAAATAAGAGGTATGGACTGGAAGAAAATGAGCTGATTTGGTCATCCTGTCTACAATGACCCAAACTGAATCATGTTAATGACGGGTACGAGGCAAACCCGTTACAAAGTCCATGTTCACTTCTTTCCACTTCCAAGTAGGAATACTAAACTCCTGTATGAACCCACTAGGCTTTTGATGCTCTATCTTAACTTGTTGACATGTAGAGAACTTATCCATAAACTCTGTAACATCTCTCTTCATCCCACTCCACCAATAGATCGCCTACAAGTTGCAGTACATCTTAGTGGCTCCTGGATGGATAGAGTGACACTCACCATGCACTTTTGCAAGAATTTACTGCCTTAAGTCATCTACCCCTGGAACACACAGACGACCTTGACAATGCAATACACCATCTTTTTCTTGAGAGAAAACCTTTAATTTTTTATCCTTGACTGACTCTTTCAACTTGACTAGACTGGGATCTCTATCCTGCTTTTCTTTCACCTCAAAAATTAGAGATGATTCTGAACTACTCTGAACCCATACATCACCCTCCTTTATATCAACTAGGAGAACACCTATCCTGGCAAGCTGATGAACATCCTGAGTTAACTTCTTCTTAATGTCCTCAACATGAGCAATACTACCCATAGACAGTCTACTGAGATCATCGGCCACTACATTGGCCTTGCCCGGATGATAAAGGACACTCATGTCGTAATCTTTCAAGAGCTCTAACCACCTTCTCTGATGAAGATTGAGATCTTTCTGAGAAAAGACATACTAAAGGATCTTATGTTCTGTGAACACATCTACATGAACCACATATGAATAATGCCTCCAAATCTTTAAGGCAAATAGTATGGTTGCTAACTCAAGATTATGAGTAAGATAATTCTTCTCATGGGGTTTAAGATGTTTGGAGTCGTAGGCTATGACTTAAACATACTTCATGAGGACACAACCTAAACCTAGTCTGGATGTATCACAGTACACTACGAACCCATCTGGACCATATGGAAGAGCTAAGACTGGAGCTGAGGTAAGTCGAGTCTTCAACTCCTGAAAACTCTTCTTACAAGGATCTGACCACTGAAACTTGACTTTCTTCTGAGTCAATCTGGACATAGGGGATGAAATAGAAGAAAATCCCTCAAAAAACTATTTGTAATAGCCATCCAAACCCAAGAAAGTCCTGATGTCTGATGGAGAGATAGGGCGAGGCCATTTTCTTACCATTTCAGTCTTTTAAGGATCTACTCTAATGCCATCATAGGAAATGATATAGCCAAGGAATGCTACTGAACTTAGCCAAAACTCGCACTTACTGAATTTGGCGAATAGCTGATGATCTCTAAGGGTCTGAAGTACGATTCTGAGATGGTCTGCATGATCATGCTCACTACAGAAATAGACAAAAATGCCATCTATGAATACTATGACAAACATGTCCAAGTACTACTTGAACACATGGTTCATCAAGTCCATGAAAGCTACTGGGGCATTGGTAAGACCAAAGGGCATAACTAAGAATTCGAAGTGTCCATACCGAGTATGGAAAGCTATTTTTGGAATGTCACATTCTCTGACTCTGAGTTGATGATAGCCTGATCTGAGGTCTATCTTAAAAAAATAGCTGGCACCCTGAACTTGGTCGAACAAGTCATTGATTCTGGGAAGAGGATAATTGTTCTTGACCATGACTTTATTGAGCTGAAGGTAGTCTATACACATTCTGAGAGAATCATCTTTCTTTCACACGAATAAGACTGGTGTGCCCCATGAGGACACACTGGGTTTGATGATCCCCTATCTAAGAGATCCTTCAATTGCTCTTTCAATTCTCTGAGTTCTGCTGGTGCCATTTTATATGGCGTAATAGATATAGGTTGGGTATCTAGAAAAAGATCAATGCCGAAGTCTATTTCCCTTTCGGGAGAATTTCCTAAAAGATCTTTGGGAAAGACATCTGAATATTCATTCACTACTGGGACTGATTCAAGACTGGGAGTTTTAGAGCTAGAGTCCTTAACTTGAACAAAATGATAGACACATCCTCTAGATATTATTTTTTCTTACCCGAAGGTAGGAAACAAGCTGACCTCTGAAAGCTGAAGTGCTACCCCTCCACTCTAGTATAGATTCATTTGAAACTAAAATTGGACAACTTTATTTCTACATTCGACTGTGACATAGTAGGAATAAAGTCAATCCATGCCAAGAATGACATCAAAATTAGTTATCTCTAACTTGACTACGTATGCTGAGGTGACTTTCTGAGATACCATAACTGGGTAGTTCCTGTATACCCGCCAGGCTATGATGGTTTTACCCATGGGGGTAGAGACTAAAAATGGCTTTGCTAGAATTTTGGGACTGACTTCAAAATAAACTACTATATAGGGAGTAACGAAATACAAGGAAGCTCCTGGATCTAGTAAAGTGTAAACATGTACATAAAAGATCTGTAGAGTACCAGTAACCATATCATGAGAATTTTCCTAAACTTTCTGGGACTAGAGAGCATAAAGTCAATTTGGGCGTTGCCCACTAGTAGCGCTGGAGGTGGTACCCTACTGGTTTGGGCGATCGGACTGGGCTGAGAAACAGTTTTGCTGACCCTGAGGACCTTGCTGAGGACAGTCTCTGACTCTATGGCCTAGCTTGCCACATCCCAAACAAATACCACTGCCATCTCTACAAATACCCTGATGATGCTTGCCATAAGTCTGGCAAAGAGGATAGGTGTGGGCATTACTAATACTACCCTGATACTTAGAACCTGGCACTCTATCTCTATTATCATCTTTGAATCTAGGAGTTGGAGCACTAGCTGAAGAAGGATCTGGAACTAATCACTCAGGACGAAACTGAGAACGGTTTTCTCCTTCTGATTTGGGCTGAGCAAAGTTAAAACTACCTTATCTTGCTCTCTTATTCTGTTTCTTCCTCATCTTAATATTTTGCTCCTATATCGCTGAGCATGAGTCATAAGCCTAGCTAAAGTCATGTCACTATTCAACACTGCAGACCTACACTCATTGACCACACTGTCATTTACCCCAGAAACAAAATTATTCATCTTGGCCCTGTTGTCAGCAACCACATGAGGGGCATATCTGGCTAATTGAGTAAACTTAAAAGAATACTCTTTCACGGTCATGTTGCCCTTCCTGAGGTTGATAAATTCTAATACCTTAGACTCTCTCAACTCTTGGGGAAAGAATCTATCTAAGAAGGCGGTGACAAACTCCTCTCACTCAATTGACCCTGCATCATCTGGCCTTTCTGACTTCTACTATTTAAACCAAGTGTGAGAAAGGTCCTACAACTGATATGAAGCTAGCTCAATGCTCTCACTAGAAGTAACCCCCATGATGTCTGTAACTTTCTAAACCTGATCGATGAATTCCTAAGGGTCCTTATCTATCTTAGACCCAAAAAATGATGGAGGATTCATTTGGGTGAAGTCTTAAATCCTGGCTGTAGCTGAATTGACCATTGGGTTGGACGAAACGATAGCTGGTCATTTATTTTGAGCAGCAACTGACTGAGCAAGAGTAGTGAATGCAGCTTTAAACTCTGTATGAGAGACGTGTTTGCCCAAAGAATCTTCGGGCTGAGGGGCTGACCGATTCCCGTTTCTTATTTTGGGAGGTATGTTCTATAGAATAAAGGGAGAAATGGATTATAATGAGAGATTGACTCGAGATTATGCTCATTTGCACGACATGAATATTGAAAGAATGGAAACTGCTCCTAAAATATCTCATAGCCTCTTGTACATAAATGTGGCATGCAACACACCCATGTACAAGACTCTACTAGATGCTGCTTTTAAACTTCCTAGGACACAATTAAACCTTAGGCTCTGATACCAAGTTTCTAACGCCTCGAATCTGGTACTCGAAATGCCACACGGTGCTCATAACCCCAAAGGACCACAAGCTAACCGATGACTAATATCTGTTACTGAGCACTGCATAACATACTGTATAAATGCGTAATAAAAGGCTAAAAGTCCGTAAGGTTTAAAAATCTGCTAGAACATAACATCTAAATAATACGGTATAACAATACCAAAACTAAAATAATTTTCTGAACATGCTAGTCCGAAAGCCTCTAAACTATATGAATATGGAGTTGATAGGACATGTCCCCAACTAGCTCCAACTACTAAAATAAATTAATTAATGAGATAATAAAGTAATGGTTATATCCTCGAAGGATGAGGACTCACTGCTAACTCTGACTGTTGAGACTGAATGCTACTGATACTCTGAAGCTCGTGCTTCTGAACCTATGGTATAAAACACCATAGCTCAAATATGTCAGTACGTTTAAATGTACTGGTATGTATGTGAGGTAGGCTGAATGCAAAGGGTTCACATGCATAAACTATACTAATTGACTGGATAACATAAATGTGAGAATACATACGTGAATACATAATAACTATAACTGAATTTGAGATAACATAATTACTGTGCCTGAGTACAGATAACATGAGATACTGATAACTGTATAACTGAAATAACTAATATGGAGCGACTGTAATTGATAGTCTATGTTCTGGTGAAACTAGCTGAGTTCCGTGCTATTCTAAGTTGACTGTATCTGATAGTCCTAAATTCTATAACTGAAACTGTGGGAAGTAATCTAACCAGCATACCCTAAATAATGCAAAATAGCTGAGTTGGGGTCCAATCTGTAACCCCAATTAGAAGGATGTCAATACCGCACCACTGGTAAGGACAATCTATGAGTAACCCTCATATAACAGGTAACTCTAGTGAGAACAGTAGGAACTCCCATATGACAGGATAAGCCACCTCATCTACCCTCATATAACAGGCTATGATGTCTCAACCTACGTTGGTTGTATAGTTTTGGAATACAAGGATTGCTTCTAAGAATCACACCCTTATATAAAAAGTGGGTTCCCATCCTTGGGTTCACTCGGTCCTAATTTCTACTCCCATCTGAATAGACACTGAACATGATTAACTGAACTGAACTGGACTGAGTTAACTGAGTTTCGTTGACTGACGAAATACTACTGTGATTACTGAACTTTCCTGAGTTATGAGACTAACTGAATTCTATGGATAATGGCTTGACTGAGAGTATCTTGAAAACATGACACTGATTCTAGGCACACAGCTATATTTTTGGGTATAAGTACCCCCAGGACTCGATGGAAAGAAATCGACAAAGCGTAACTTTCTTGAATACATGACCAACATCAACAATCCATAGTATAATAAGTTGGAGATTTCATGAAGTACAAATTCTAAAGCACCACAAGGGCTATACTTGTATCCATAATTCACTGAACAAGACATTTCATCAAATACTTGACATGCATAAACTTGTACATGAATGGGGATTTCATATTACCATACTAGTATGGCATTTTTCCATCACATAGGCATTTAATCGAACACATGGGGAGCATGCTTTGGTTATACAATTATCAACACATCTAATAATCATAGATACATCAATCAACGTGTAAATTTAAGGGTTTATCATGATTATTATGCAAATTACCACATCATAGGGTCAATCCTTGTAATATGTAATTTAAAACATGAATCAAAACCCCACAGCATCATGAACATGAATTTCAATTCAATTTAAATCCTGAACATTGATAAATACGCAAATCTTGGATTTTGAAAAGAGATTCTTGAGCTTCATGGGTGAAAGGGACCCATGAATCAACGCATGACATACCTTGATTATGAGTTTCTTGAAGTCCTTGGACTTGAAGAACTTGAATCTCTTAGTTTCTTGAAGAAGGATTTGGATCTTGTTCGTAGGGATTATCTTTGAGAGAAAACCCTAATTTTATGTTGTAGATGGATAATGAACTTATGAGCCTTGGCCTGATATAACTAGGTATAAAAAAGGGGTGGTAAAAGACCAAAAAGTCCTTTTAAAAATGACTTAAAATAGTTGAACGAAATATGCGATGGCAGGTGCAATGGTCCGTCGCTGGGTCGGCGGTCCATCGGTCTTGACCATCGCACCTGGGTAGAATAGGGGTTCACTGCCTCTTCTACAACGGCTTAGGTGACGGTTCATCACTAGCTCGATGGTTTGTCGCCCTGAGCTGTTGCTCTTAGGCAGAATGTGGTCTCACTGCCTCCGTTGTGACGGCTTGAGCGACGGTCCGTCGCTAACTTGATGGTCTATCGGCTCTCACCGTCGCACCTGGGCAGTTTTGATGCTTTCTATATTTCGACCATAACTTTTTACCCCGATACCAGATTTTAATGAAATGGGTATCGATGGAAAGCTTATTCAATTTCCCACTCAACAAAAAATTAAAAATATTATAAATTCCACGTGTATAAAAGTGAATTCATCTTTCAAAGTAAATTTCTAACATTCTAGGGATGATTTCAAGCTAGGTATAAGTACGGGGTATTACACTTGGAAACACTCAGCTTTCTATGCAGGAATTACATTCTGAATGGCCCCCAAGATAAACTATACAATATGTATAGTGGGATTAAAATGGCAAAGGAGTTATGGGGGGCGCTGGAAAGAAAGTATAAGATTGAGGATGCGTGAACCAAAAAGTTCTTCATTGCAAGATTCCTAGAGTTTAAAATAATTGATAGCAAGTCTGTTGTATCGCAAGTCCAGGAACTACAAGTACTCATCCATGATCTCCTCGTGGAAGGTATGATTTTGAGGAATACCTTAGTTGAATAAACTAAAAATATTCTTAATGTTCACATGAACTTAATTGTAGGTTTGATCATGAATGAGGCATTTCAAGTCATGGCAATTATTAAGAAGTTACCACATATGTGGAAGGACTTCAAGAACTACTTGAAATACCAGCAGAAGAAGATGTCAGTCAAAGATCTTATAATAAGACTGCACATTAAAGAAGATAATAAAGTCGCGGAAAGAAGGTAAAAGGGAAATTTTCAATAAGTGGAGCAAATATTATAGAAGATAACCAAGACAACTCCAAAAAGCAGAAGAAAGCTGGACATAAAAGCAATCAACCCAAGAAGAAATTCAAGGTAAAATGCTTTAACTGTGGCAAGATTGGGCAGAAATCTATGAATTGTCGTTCCCTAAAGAAAGGAAAAAAAAGGACTAGGGAAATATGGTTGATTCCAAGAAAGAAATGGAGGATCTGTGAGCCATGTTGTTTGAATGAAAATTGGTGGGAAATCCTCAAGAATGGTGGATGGATTTTGGTGCCACCCACCACGTTTGTGCTAATAAGGAGTTATTTCCTGCTTTTGCTCAGGCTCAAGGCAAGGAAAAGATATATATGGCCAACTCCGCAACTGCTAAGTTGAAGGAACAAGAAAAGTCTGCCTGAAAATGACATCAGGAAAAGTGTTGACTTTGAACAATGTCCTGTATGTACCAGAGTTATGAAAGAACTTAATTTCTTTATCACTTCTAGAGAAAAATGGATTCAAATGTGTATTTGTTTCTGGAAAAATTGTACTTAGTAAAGGAGAAGTGTATAAAGGGAAAGGCTACCTCACTGAGGGCCTATTCAAAATGAATGTAATGAATGTTGAAATCAATAAAAGTTCAGTTTCTTCTTACTTTGCTTAAGTCTTATGATTTGTGGAATTAACAATTAGGCCGTGTTAATTACAAAACATTGCAAAAATAGATTAACTTAGAAGTTTTGCCAAACTTTGAGTGCAATAAACCATAATGTCAAACATGTGTGGAATCAAAGTATGTTAAGCATCAGTATAAGTCCATTGAAAAGAATTTCAATCCCTTAGACTTAATCCACATTGACATTTGTGATATGAAGTCAACATAATCTCATGGTGGAAAAAAATATTTTATAGCTTTTATTGACGATTGCACTAGACATTGTTATGTTTATTTGCTAAATAGAAAGGATGAAGCAATAGATGCGTTTAGGCAATATAAATAGAAGTTGAAAATTAGTTAGAGAAAGAGATCAAAATGATAAGAAATGATAGGAGCGAAAAATATGAATCTCCCTTTGTGCAAATATGTGTGGAGAATGGAATTGTCCATCAAAATACAGCCCCGTATTCACCTTATTCTAATGTAATTGCGGAAAGGAAAAGCCGAACTCTGAAGGAAATTATGAATGTCTTACTAATAAGTTCAGGGTTACCATAAAAATTGTGGGGGGATTCTATCCTTACGGCTAATCGAATACTAAATAGCGTGCCCCATAGTAAGACACAATCAATTCCATATGAAAATGGAAAGGAAGGAAACCCAACTTGAAATATTTCAAAGTGTGGGGGTGTTTAGCGAAGGTCCAAGTTCTTATGCCTAAAAGAGTTAGGATAGGACCTGAGATGATGGATTGCGTGTTCATAGGATATGCTAAAAGTAGTAAACTATTTCATTTTATGGTTCATAAATTTGAACATTCAGATATCAATGAAAATGCAGTAATTGAATTAGATAATGTTGAATTCTTTGAACATGTTTATTGGTATAAAACTAGACATGAACAGTCTAGTGGAGGTCCTAAATGGCTACGACATGAACCAAGAAAGGATATACATAATGATGAAAATTCAAGACATTGTACACATCAAAGAACGTCAACTTCATTTGAATCATATTTTGTAATATTTCTCTTAGAAAATGAGCCTCAAATATTTAAAGAAGCGATGGTGTCTTCAGACTCATCCTTTTGAATAGATACAGTCAATAGTGAGATTGATTCAATCTTAAGCAACCTTACGTGGGAGTTAGTTGATTTTCCTCCAAAAAATAAACCTTTAGTTTCTAAATGGATCTTCAAAAGAAAAATGAAAGCAGATGGTACTATTGATAAATACAAGGCAAAACTTGTAGTAAAAGGCTTTAAACAAAAGAACGGCCTTAATTACTTTGATACATACTCGCCTGTAACAAGGATAATGTCAATTCGGATATTAATTGCCTTGGCGGTAGTATACGGTCTTGAAATCCATCAAATGGATGTGAAAACAGCATTCCAAAATGAAGAATTAAAGGAAGAAATCTACATAGAATAGCCTGAGGGTTTTGTGGTTCCAGGAAAAGAAAATAGGTATGTAAACTTGTTAAGTCACTCTATGGACTAAAACAAGCACCTAAACAATGGCATGCGAAGTTTGACAAAACTATGTTTGCAAAAAGGTTCAAGATTAATGAATGTGATAGATGTATTTATATTAAAGACACTCCAAATCACCAAGTCATTGTTTGTTTGTATGTGGATGATATGTTGATCATCAGTAGAGACATTTCTGGCTTAAATTCTACAAAACAAATGCTCGAGAGAAAGTTTGATTTGAAAGACCTTGGAGTTGCGGATGTGATCTTAGGAATAAGAATCCATAGAACTCCATAAGGGTTGGCATTGTCACAGTCTCAATATATTGAACAGGTACTCAAAAAATTCAAGTATTTGGAATTTGGTATTGCCAAAACTCTATTGGACGTGAGTTTCGCACTTCAAAAGAATAAGGGTAAAAGTAACACACAGTAGGAGTATGCAAGAGTGTTGGGATGTTTAATGTATATTATGAACTGCACATGACCAGATATAGCATGTGCTATTAGTAAATTGAGTCGATACACGAGTAATCCTAGTAAAACCCATTGGATGGCAATGAAAAGAGCTTTAGGGTATCTTATATACACTCAAGACTATGCTTTGTATTAAAATAAATATCCTACTGTACTTGAAGGATATAGTGATGCAAATTGAATCACCGGATCGAACGAAGTAAAATCCACGAGTGGATATGTATTTACTATCGGTGGAGCAGCGGTCTCTTGGAAATCATCCAAACAGACATATATTGCTCTCTCTATAATGGAATATGAATTTATCATATTAGATAAAGCAGGTGAAGAAGCAGAATGGCTCCGGATTTTCTTGAAAGATATTCCTTATTGGCCCAAACCAGTGGCACCAATATGTATATATTGTGATAGATAATCGGTAATAGGTAGGGCAAGGAGCATGATGTACACCAGTAAATGTTGTCACCATAATACCGTTAGAGAACTTTGCTCTAGTGAAATTATTACTGTTGACTAAGTAAGGTCAAACGATAATGTGTCAGATCCACTTACAAAAGGCTTGTCTAGAGAATGAGTTGAAAGGACATCCAAGGGAATGGGTTTAAGACCTAGGACAAATCAGCATGGCGGTAACTCTACCTAGTATAGACTGGAGATCCTAAGAGCTAGGTTTAAGGAGATCAAACAATGTTGTTTCTAACAGGTTCAACATTGTCAATTTATCCAACCCATTCTTATGATGTAGACAATATTTAGTAAACGAGGATAAGACTTATGGTGTGAAGTCTTTTAATGATTATCTTAATTTGGCAATTTGACCAAATATTTTAATCTAGAGGATTGAATGCTTAGAAATCACCTATGCGAGGGCGAAGTCGAAGTCGTTTCAAGGAGAATGTTAGTAAAGGTCTGTTCTCTAAGCTCTCATGAAACCGAAACGTGTTCATGGCTGAAATGAACAAAACCGTGAGAACCATAAATGGTAAAAGGTCGGTTGTGTGACATGTGTTGTCTAGGTTTACATTAAAGCTCGATGGTTCAAAGATATCAAATCTACTGATTGACCGTGTGCATCCGATGCATGTTCACTATAAAAAGTTCAATGGAAAACCAACTTATCCAGATGCAATCAGTCTTTGCTTTATGATTACATACTTTTCCGTAAAGGTTTACAAAAAAGTAGCTATTCCCCGTTCATGTAGGGGATTGTTGGGTTTAATATGAAACGTGTGAATGAAAAATTGAGGGAACCAAGTGGACGAAAAAATTTAGAAAACACTAATATGGAAAGTGTACTCTAAAATTAGAAAGTCTACTAATTCTCTCACATTGGTGGGATAATGTGACTTTTAATTGTTATATAAAGAAACACTTACTCCACATGGTAAGTAAGGCAATAACCAAGAGGTGCCTCGCACCGTCGTCGTTGTCGCTGGCTCAGCTCGGCTTCGGCTTTCGTTGAGATGTATCTTTTTGGACAAAATTTATTTGACAGAAATTTAATCAGAAAAATCAAAGGAAAAAAAGCAACAAAAATAGAAACTTTTTTGTGTTTTTAATCCTCCATTAACGTGCATGCATGCAGTAACATTGTTTCAAAATTTGAAATGTAGTGCAGAATGCGAAATGCTATTTCGTAAGGGAAGCAACCCTTCAACGAAAAGACACATTGACTCGTGAAATGGTATGCACGTTTGGATAGTTGTGACTGTTCAGAAAAGACACACTCTTTGGAATGAACAAAAATGATTTTTTAGAAGGGATACACTTTTTTAGTGAACCATTGCCACCTTTTGGAAAGGGCACCTAATAGCTATACAAACCTGTTTTTATCCACAGGTTTAGACACAAAATTTTGTGAATATATAAACACTTCTTGTGTTCAAAAACATTCCGTGTGATCATCTAATCGTTGAGTGAGTTCGAAGAGATTCCAATTGTTTGAGGTACCGCTACAGTTGGTTTGTTTGGCCATTTTATCTTGGGAGGAAAATTCCGCAACCTCGGGTACTTGAGGGAAATTATTTTCTTAAGGACACTCTGTTAATTCGGAGGATTTGACCATTTCTGTTTCATCTTATTTTTCTTAAAAACATACTTCTTAGAAAGATCATTTTGATTTTGTGTTGAGGGTGTTGTAGTACTTTATTGTGTTCTTGTTTTATACTTGAACTAGTGTTGAAGTTATTCTATCAAATTACAGATTTTGTGTACCCGAAAATATTGAAAAGATAATAGAACCGAGACGAAAGAATGAAATAACTCTCATCAAAGAATGAAATAGAAATGAAACTGCAAGCAGTGGGCGGAGCCAGGACTCTAACCCCATGCCTATCAATGAATAAGTCGGCGACTCATAGGGAGTGGATTGGTTAAGGGAACTCATTGGAGCCGTAGCGAAAGCGAGTCTCCAAATTATTTTCTTGACCGAAAAAAAAAAAAAAGCTAAAGCTAGTAACAAATTAAGTTGTCTCGATATGTACAAACACCAAAGCTAATTAATTAATTGATCACATTGCTACTAATTAATTTATTTTTAACTCCACATAACTTTGAACTTGTTTGTGGTAATAGAAAAGAAGATTAGGAAGTTAATTAACAATAATTTATGTCACTCTCAGATGATTAGATTCTTATTATAGTCCAGCCAGGCATGCTTAACTTGTTAATATCATAATTAAGCAATCCATTTAAGTGCTACTGTGCCTAATTTTAACATTTTCTATAGTACAACAACAACATACCTAGCGTCTGGGTAATGTGTTCGCAATTCATACCACTACCTCAGATGAAGTAGAGAGGTTGTTTCTGATAGACCCTATCTCAAGACAAACATCAGTATAACAAACAAAAACAAAAACAAAAAAAAAAAATGATACAAAAATAAGACACTCATAGATTAATACTCTATATAAACTATCCATCTGAAATCACCGACTAACATTTTCTATATTATCACTATGAAATATTCATCCATAGTACAATGAAGTTTCTTGTTTGTTTGTCTCACAAACCCACAATCAATTAATCATTTATTAACCGATAGTACAAGTTTATGAACATGTGATCATATATGTACTGATTGATTTTATGCAAATATATGATTCAATTTGAATTGGCAGATGTATGAATAAAGTTCAATGTTGATAGCTGAAAAGACAAGGACACTACATATATGACGTGCAGGAAAACTCTTAGCGGCGGTGAAGTAATTTTTTGGAAAATATTATTCGAAATTAGCTTAAAGCAGGCAATATGTATTACGTACCCCAATTTAGAATATCTTTAGATTAACTTAGTCAAACAATAGCTTAGTGAGACAATTATAGAGATAGCAGAGCGATGGCACGGGTCCTGAATGACTATCTTTACTCATAACTTGAAAACGCATGCATGCACAAGCAGGGATGTATCTAGGTGGGTCATCGGGTTCACATGAATCACCCATGCTCCCCTTTCTAGATGATATAATATAGTAGTGTTACATTTTTCTCAAAATATTTAAATATAGATGCACGTGTGAACCCACGCTCGAAGTATTTTCATAATAATGTATTCATCCTTTCAAAATTTAGAATACAAATATGTGCACACAAAGAGAAGTTGTGGGCTTTGGTGACCGTAAATACTCGAAAGATGTAGGTGACACAAATTGAATCTCCATATAAGCGCAAGGTTTCATATATTTTTTGTTTCTTAATTGAATTTCCTTTTGAATGAACTTTTTTCCTTCGATACTTTGTAATTGGCATTAGGGGCGGAGCTATATTTGGCGAATGATCGTCAGTATAATATTTTTTTTATCGAAAAATTACAATATATGTTCAAGTATATGTTTTTTTTACGTATTAGTAATTCTTTAATATTATTATGATAACGTTCATCGAAATTCATAATTCCATCAATGGTTGTGTTAGGATACTTCTAGAACTCGAAAGTACTTGTGGAAATATCATTTGATTTAGTCACGCCCATTAATTAGGCCATTACCAAGTCATATAACTATTCTTCAAAATTAAGAAGAATAAACTTCCATGACTTGAATATTCATCATGTTTGAATGAGAGAATATATTGACTATAACATAGTTATTTTACTAATTTTAACAATTATATATATTCAAATTTACTCCCTCTTCGACCCCTTGTTTCCTGTTGAATCACTTTTTTTCTGAAAAAATAAAAATAAAGTTATACAGCACATAGATAAGATTTGTCTATGATGGAACTTGTTAACAATTTTACTTAGACAAGTAGAATGAATATGTTATTAAATCTTTTTAGTCCGATAAAACTTGTGAACAATTAAATAATAAAATTATACCACGTATATATTTAACTCAGCAATTATGCACTTGAACTTTATGATTGAAGGAATTTAGTACCTAGCTATTAGTAATAACAAAATTATGGCATGTATTTTATCACGTGTTCAACTTAGTATACAGATTTCAAAAACGCATAGTTTCTCATTAAATTAAATCCAATTTTCAGTCATATGCAAACTCCTTAGAGAAAGTAATTTATCTACTTGATAAAATTCTAGTGAAAACTTGAAGTTCTTTCTTTTCTTTCCTTCTTCAAGTATTTTCTTGTGCAATTAAATATCTCAAAATACAAAGTGCTATCTTAGTTATTATTAAACTAACCAACATGGGTTGTGGTGCATATAGTGGTTGGACTATTCCACCCTTAATCAGAGATTTCGGGTTTGAGTCCTGGATATGGAGAAAATCCTGTTGGGAGCGCCACCCTCAGAATGGGTCCTGCAATGCACGATTCGAGTTAGCCAGGGTTTTAATGTGGGTACCGAATACCGGGTGGAAAATTAAAAAAAAAAGTTATTATTAAACTAGACAACACAAGCAGGCATTCGGGGGATGATCATGACTCTGATATCATGTAAAGTTAGGTATTGGACCTAACTCACACCTTAAAAGGTAACTCAAAGAAAGAAAGATTGTTCATCCGCATAAGGAGTTCAGAAATCTCATTTCTCTTCAACCCCCCACCCGGCCCCATCATGCCCAGACCCTTTTCATAACTGAAGCGTGCACATTTATGAATCGGGGGTATTTTCATCCTTCCTCAATTGTTCTGGGGCCAAAGCGGATGGACATGACATTGATAATATTTGCATATCAAGTTAGGTTTTGAGCCTAACTAACACTACAAAAACTAGTTCAAACAGAGGTGAATTTGTCCAAACTATATAGAAAATTCAAAAATTTCATCCCTCATTAATATCAGGCTATGTAAAAGTTGTACATTCTATCCTGTCTTCATGCATTTTTATTTGCCAATATTCAGATTTATAGTCGAACTTACTGAATATTTTTCTTTCTTGTATTCTATTTATTAATTCTGTTTTGTCTGGTAATTTATATTCATCCATAAGAGTATTATCATTGAGTCTTTTATATAATTTATTACCATCCTAGCCTTGCTTTTTTCTGCCAACAGTGAACGTATTAAAACCACTCCCAGTAATACTGTGGTCCTGGACCCAAATTGAAGAAATAAAACATGTGCTTGTTTTTACATTTTTAAGTTAAAGTAGTAAAACCACTCCCAGTAATGCTGTGGTCCTGGACCCAAATTGAAGAAATAAGACATGTGCTTGTTTTTACATTTTTCAGTTTAAGTAGTGTTCACATTTTTAAGTTTTATGTTACATCTCTTAGACCCCTTGCTTACAGTTGAATCACTTTTTTCTAAAAACTAAAAGTAAAGTTATACAACACATAGATAAGATTTATCTCTGATGAAACTTGTTAGATCAATGAAGTTTTGATAATTGACATATAAATGAAATATGTCACTCAAGCTGGTTCAATCACATGAAGACAGAGGTCAAATCTCACTAAGAGGACACAAACAAGATCGCTTGAAGACGGGAATGGATAAGCTCTATTGATTAACCACGTGTGAAACGGTGATTGAGTAAGAAGTGGTGATCAAGTAAAACACTGGAAGATAAACTCAAGAAAGAGTTTCACTCAGTTAAGGAGTTTGAGTTGAAAGAGGACTTGGACTTTGAAGGTTGAGTTGAAAAAGAACTCTGAATAGACATCAAACTCAATTGAGTTGAAGAGTCCAAAGCAAGGTAGAAGACTGATGAATTTGAAGCACTCTGTGGAGAGTTGTTTATATATCGAGGGGGTAACTCATTCAATTACTGACGCACTTACAAATACAACAACATATCGACAAATTATTTGTGAAGTTCCAAAGCTTGAGGCATTCGAAGTTGAACCTGTTCCTATTACGTAGGATTAAGGAATCTTGGACTTTATGTATTAGGTTGGTTCTTGAGTTGTATTATTTTCTAGTCTCAGTGAAGTATAAACTGAGTTAGGAGCATTGTCTTCAAGTTGGGGAACTCAAAGACTTAGGAACACTCACCTTGGGAAGGTTTGTGTTTTGTAGAAATAGGAGTTAGAGTTTAATTCCTAGATTACAAGAGTCTTGTAATTTGTTGATTGTTGAGGCTCAGTTGTTTTAGTGGAGTTGTGATTAAATCATGTAAAGGTATAAGTTATATTTTTTACACCTCTTTGAGCCGGGTGTTTTTCATCTAAACATCACTGTGCAATTTACTTACTGTTTTAGCCAGATAGGAACATGTTAGTTAACCTTTTCCATTAATAGGAAACTATTAATCTAAAATAAGTAATAAGTAGGGCATGTACTCTAACAAGTGGTATCAGAGTGAGGTTGTCTTTCATAAGGCTAGAACCTAAGAAAATATCACTATGATGAATTTTGCACCTCCTACTGGTCACAGTGAAGTTCAATCCACTATTAGGCCTCCTCTTTTTTATGGCACTCATTTCACCGGGTGGAAAGCTAGAATGAAAATGTTCATTCAAGGAGAATACAATGAATTGTGGGACAGAATTACTGATGGTCCAACTATCCCAATAAAGTTGGAAGATGGAAAACAAGTTAATGAAGTGAGAAGTGAATTTACTATTGATGATTTGGTTGAACTAAGAAAAAATCCAAGGGAAAAGAACATCTTAATGTGTGGACTAGGTCCGGATAAGTACAACAGAGTGTCCACTTGCACCACTACCAAGCAAATTTGGTATGCCTGGGTGAATGCACATAAGGACATCACTCAAGTGAGAAAATTCAGAATTGCTCTCCTCTTTACTAAATATGATGCTTTAAAATGAAGGACAATGAATCCCTTCATCAGATGATGTCAAGATTCACTGCTCCAACCAATGAATTGACATTTTTGGAAAAAGTCATCACTACTAAGGAACAAGTTGAGAAAGTGTTGAGGGTTTTTCCTAAATCTAAATGGGACGTCAAGGTTATAGCTATTAGGGAAGCAAAGGATCTAGCTAGAATGACTTTGAATGAATTAGTGGTAACCTGAAGACTTATGAGATGCATATTAATAAAGCCAAGAAGGAAATGGTAGCTCCTGAGAAGACCTTGGCTCTAAAGGCTTCAGACACTGATGGAGCAATGGAACTGACTGAAGAACAGGTGGCATTCATAACAAAAAAAAATTAGCAAATTCTTCAAAAAAAAAATAATGGAAGAGGTAGCAAAAGATATTCAAATGACAATCCTACTGGGTTTTATAAGTGTGGTAAAACTGATCATCAAGTCAGAGATTATTTTGTTTGGGAAATTGAATGGAGAAAAGAAAGAGTCGAGAAAGAATTAGAATAAAAGGCGAAGAAAAGGGAGAAGGAAGAATTTGCTATGGTGGCTGCTTACGGATCTGACTCTAAAGAATTGGATGAGGAAGAGGTAGATGAAACTGCTCTCATGGAATTTGGAGATTCAGACATGGAAGATGAATACAACACAGCTGAAGTAAGTGTTCCTAAATTTAAAAAGAATTTACATTTGTTTTCCAAAGAAAAGCTTATTTCTCTGATGAATGCTTTAATAGATGATTTCCAAGAATTATCTACTGATGGGGATGAACTATTCAATAATCTTACAAGTCTCAAGTTTGTCGTTATTGATCTGGAAACTTGCAAAAACATTATTGAAAAGGAAAACAACACTCTGAAGGAACAAGTTAGTCAACTTGATTCTTTAAATCCGAACCTTCAATCTGAAATCTTAAAACTGACTCTTTTTGAAAAAAAGGTAAAAAGGTGGAAAGTGATGAACCAAAAAGTTTTAAGCTTGAGTTGACCAAAGTCAAACAAGAACGTAATAATGAAAAGAAAAAGATAGATAGGTTAAGCCAACAAAACTCCAGAATGAAACTTGATCTGGAAAGGGCCAATAGTGGACAAAATCCTCAAGAATTGTTTATCAATTGGGTGAAAAAACTCACAGTGAAAAGGCTGAATTAGAATTTTACAAGAGACCCACTGTCAATAATGATTTGTGCTATATTTGTGTCAATCTTGGACATCCCACTACTAAATGTCCAATTGTTGATAAAAGCATATCCAGAAGTACAAATCTGGCAAAGAACTCAGATTTAATAAGATCTCAGAAACATAAAATAAATAACAAAACCAGTCAAAGAAACATGTCACATAACCCGATGCCTCATTGGGTGAAAAGAAACCTAATTCATTCTTTTTCTTATAAGAAAGGACCCAAGCTTGTCTGGGTTCTTAAAGTTAACTCCTAATTTATTTTGCAGGTAAGAGTGAAAGGAGGCAAGCAAAATTAGTAAATAGTTAGAGCTTGCTCAAGGCATAAAAAAGGAAGAAAATCAAGTTCCTTTCACTCACTATAATTAAAAGGGGGTGGATTTTCTTTTGGGAAAAGAAAGAGTTCAAAGATTAAGAAAAATAAAACAAAATTTTTTTTCTTTTAATAGATTTGTAATCTCTATGTAAAGGGGGGAGTAAGACAAATCCTTCTTCAAAATAAAATAATCTTAGAAGTGCTATCTAATGCTTGGATCTGATTTGTGTGAATCTTTGTGAACTAATAAGAGAAGCAGAAAAGGCAAAAGGATGACAGTAAAACTAATAGTCATGATAGAAACAGGTTGTGCAACCTGGTTCAACTATTGTTCAAATTGAAAGCATAGTGACAGGGGGAACAATTCAAGATACTGATTCATCAACAACACCAAATCATTCTGCTAATAAAGTGAAAAAATTCTTGAAGATACTTCTTGGGAATAAGTTACTTGAGATTAGTGGTACCCTCAAAAGGAGTAAAACTTAAGCTTGATAGATTAACCTGATTTTGTTTATTTAGGTTATTCAGTGGACAAGAAAAGCACAGCAGGAATCGTACACCTTACTGGATCATGTCTAACAACCTAGTTCGTTAAAGAACAAAACTATAGCTCTATTTACTACTAAGGCTGAGTTGGTGATGCTAGATTAATTGTATTGCTAGGTTGAGTTATTTTGATCAATTATTGTGAATTAAGCAACAACTCATGGATTTTAGTGTGGACATGGGATGTGTTCTTGTTCTTATGACAATACAAATAGCATTAATTTTGAAAAGAACATTGTAGTACGTATAAGAACTAAACATATTGATGTTAGACACTATTATCCTAGAAGACAGAATTGAGGAAGGTTTTATATCTATCATGTTCTATTATATGTAAGATCAAATTGTTGATATTTTTCCGAGGCACTTAGTAGAGAGCACTGTGAAAAGAATAGATTAAAATTAGGGAAGATTAAGATTGCATGAATTCCCTTCAATGATTGACTAGAACTGTCTGTTCTTGGTTTTTCCTAAGCTAAAATTATTGAGTAATTCAATCTTGTACATTGAGTTGTGTGTTCTAATTTAAATTTTTGATTGATCTGATAAATTGTGTACTAAATTATGCAGAGATGCTGGATCATATGAGTATGTTGGCTATGATTTAAAACCGCCCAGGTATAATATTATCCTAATTATGTTTAAATTAGCATGATGAAATAGCTCAGTTTACTTGGTCCCAAAATAAATTAAATATGTAACTGCCAAATTTCAAGAGTTCTTCTTTTCAAAAAGGGACTGCCACCGCCTTCAGCTTTCCCATCATTGCCTGACAAGTCCTTTCACATCAGAACCCTGCACCTATCACATTACTCCTACACCTTTAAGTTTTATCTTCCAATTCCTTTCACCATTTAAACCAAAAGTTTGCTGACCAAAATTCATCATCCACACACAATATCTCTATCTCTCTCACTACTAACAGCGTGTTCCTTTCTCTTACTTCAATGTCATCCTCTTCATCCTCTTACAATATGTCAAAATCTCAATCATCCAGTGAATCACCATCTACTCAATTGGTGGTTCATGCTACTGCCAACACCCCTTTTCACATTCCTCCAAGCATCTCCGTGAAATTCTCTGATTTTTTTTTCAAAACCCATTCTCAAGGTTTTTTGCTAGTTCACCTATTCCTCCCACCTTAGCTTTCGAGGTTACTAATGTTGTCCCTTTTTAGATCATCAACATTGATGATATTCCCATTGCAAATTTGATCCCTCAAAAAGCCAGATCTCAATCTAAACGAAAATAATCTTCCACTCTCATTGTTGTCGATGATCTTGAAGTTCCTAATGAACCACGTTCATTTTTTATTTTACCTAGAAATCCTCACACTTACAATAAAAATGCCAAGAGGAGGCTTCTATGGCTAAGGCACTTCGAGCCAATAAAAAGACACACTCTGTTACACTTATTCTTCCCCTTTCTCCTCCTCCCAAGATGTATTACTTCGCTCTGTAGGGAAGGGAAAGACAAAACTTTGTATTCCTCAACCCTCTTCTTTTTGACCTCCTTCCTCTACTCTCAAGTCAAAAAAAAGTCAACTTCTTCTCTCCTATTAGAACCATCCAAGACTAAACCTTCTTCTAGCTCTAGGAAACGAGTTCCTACATCTATTCCTTTATAAACATCTGAGTCTGACACCACTTTTGTTGTCCCCCTGATTCTGATGAGGACTTTAACATTGAGGAGATTCCTAAATCTCTTGATTCCAAGGTGGATCATGTTCTCTATTTTCAAAAAAGAAAACTTGCTCAGGGTAGGGTAGTGACTGGTTTAAAAGGTCCTACTATGGCAGTATTGTTGAACAAATTGGTTGCTCAGGGATGGACCAACCTGTTTTTTCAAGTTGATTCTTCAAGAATGTTTGAAAAATCTAAGGTGTATGAATTTTATACCAATGGAATTGAACGTGGTAATCTGTTTTTTTTCTATATAAGAGAGGTGCCTATAAATCCAGCCGCTGATGATCTGGCTAGGATCTTAGATATTTCTTTGGGGGGTTGGGGTCATTATGTGAAGTTTGAATTTCCCCATTTGGACAATCTTGCTTCTTCTCTAGATATTTCTATAAAATTCTCTAAAAATTCCAATCTTCTTCATCACCGACGAGTGTTTAAGCATGAGATGTCACCTCTCCATCAGCTCTATTTCGATGTTGTGCACAAGATGATTGTTCCTAGAAAAGAAAGACACACTGAGGCAAACTTTCTTGATTTGACTCTCATAGAACTCTTGGATACAGAAGTTAGAATTGACTTGCCCAAACCTATGATCAAGCACAAGCAGAGGGTCTTCATTAAGGATAAGAAGGGATATGATCTGCCTTATGAGTTCTGGTTGGCACCATTTTTGTAAAGATTACTCAGTGTATGTACAAGTATGGTCTTTGCAGACCACAAAGGATGTCATTGGCACAGTGGAACACATAGACTTACTTATTTTTATGAGGAGTGTTGATACTCTTCTTCAACGTGCAATAAATGTTTTTGCTGAGAAGAATATTGTAATGATCACAACTCAGGAAGAACATGATGCTGAGAAAGTGTTGCTTCAGGCTCAAATTTATTCTCTTCAGGCTGAACTTGCTCGCGAGCGAGCTGAAAATATAGAAACTGTTTGTAGGCTGACCCAGTTGCTCCCATCTGCTCCTTCTACCTATTCCAAACCTTAGAGCTTTAGGATTGTTATTCTTAATGTTATAGTTATTTATTCTTGTTAATTTGAAATGATTACATAGTATTATATGATGAAAGTTTAATGAAATGGATACATTTTTTTATTACTATTCAGTCTCTGCGTAATTTACATATATTATGTGTCTTTTCTTTCATGGTTTGATTGTTTTAGTGATAGCCCCAGTGGTCACGAATTATTAAATGTCTATATTTTTTGTCTTGGATTATCTTGAACCAGCTTTTCAATGAAGTCAAAAGGGGGAGATGAGTTGTGTAATTTTTTATAACCTAATGACTAATCTATTTCATTTTAGTGCCTTCTCTTGATCAAGTGGTTTAGGGAATATAATGGCTTCATCAAGATAGTAGGTTTGTCATCATCAAAAAGGAAAAATATATTAGATCAATAAAGTTTTGATAATTGACATATAAATGAAACATGTCACTCAAGCTGGTCCAATTATATAAATACAGAGGTCAAATCTCACTAAGAGGACATAGACAAGACCACTTGAAGACAGGAATGGATAAGCCCTATTGATTAATCACGTGTGAAATAAGACATGGTGATTGAGTAAAAAGTGGTGGTCAAGTAAAACACTGGAATATAAACTCAAGAAAGAGTTTCACTCAGTTAAGGAGTTTGAGTTGAAAGAGGACTTTGAAGGTTGAGTTGAAAAAGAACTCTGAATAGACAACAAATTCAGTTGAGTTGAAGAGTCCAAAGCAAGGTAGAAGATTGATGAATTTGAACCACTTTTTGGAGAGTTGTTTATATATCGAGGGAGTGATTCATTTAGTTACTGACTCACTTACTAAGACAGCAACATATCGACAAATTATCTATGAAGTTCCGAAGCTTAAGGCAGTCAAAGTTGAATCTGTTCCTATTTCGTAGAGTTTAGGAGTCTTGGACTTTATGTATTAGGTTGGTTCTTAAGTTGTATTGCTTTCTAGTCTCAGTGAAGGATAAACTGAGTTAGGAGCATTGTCTGCATTGTCTTCAAGTTGGGAAACTCGAAGATTTGGGAACACTCACCTTGGGAAGGTTTGTGTTTTGTAGAATTAGGATTTAGAGTTTAATTCCTAGATTACAAGAGTCTTGTAATTTGTTGATTGTTGAGGATCAGTTGTTTTAGTAGAGTTAGGGTTAAATCCTGTAGATGTATAGGTCATGATTTTTTACACCTCTTTAAGTTGGGTGTTTTTCACGTAAATATCTCTGTGTAATTTACTTATTGTTTTAGCCAAATAGGAACACGTTAGTTAACTCTGTTCTATTAATAGGCAACTGTTATGCTAAAATAAGTAATTAGTAGGGTACATACTCTAACAGAACTTGTTAAAAAATTTACTTAGACAAGTAATGTGAATATGTTATCAAATCTTTTTAGTCCGACAAAACTTGTGAACAATTAAATAACAATATTATGGCATCGTATGTATTTAACTTGACAATTATGGACTTGAACCTTATGATTGAAGGAATTAGTATCTATTAATAATAACAAAATTATGGCACCTATCTTATCAATTGTTCAACTCATGCAGATTTCAAAAGGCATAGTTTCTCCTTACGTGACATCCAATTTTCAATCATATGCAAACTCCTTAGAGAAAGTAATTTATCTACTTGATAAAATTCTAGTGAAAACTTGAATTTCTTTCTTTTCTTTCCTTCTTCAAGTATTTTCTTGTGCAATTAAATATCTCAAAATACGAAGTGCTATCTTAGTTATTATTAAATTAGACAACACAGGCAGGACAAGTAGTGTGAAAACAAAGCAATTCGAGGGATTAACATGACTCTGATATCATGTAAAATTAGGTATTGGACCTAACCCACTCTCCAAAAAGTAACTCAAAGGAAGAAAGATTGTCCGCACTGTATTGAAAATTACACAATTACTTAATAGGAATTGCTTCTGGTGATGTTTGCTTTTAAAAAGTTTCGGTCCTATTTGATAGCGTACCAAAGGCATTGTGCACACTGATCATGTAGGCTAGTCTTCAAGGAAATATTCGAATGCTAGAGGGGCTATCAAGACTTCGCAATTACCTTCTACTACAAATACAAATTTTCTATTATTAATCCATTAGCCAAAGTCAGACCTACAAGAAAAGCCGAGAAAGGCAAAAGAATCAGAGGCGGATTCCCTCGCCAATCTGGCATCAGCCATTTTCATACTCTAAGGAAACGCTTGCTTCTCTTAGGTACCTTAAATCAAAGAAGGATGCTAAGCCTAGGTTGATTCGGTGCGTACTATTGCTGGAAGAGTTTGACTTTGAGGTTAAGGATTGGAAGGGCACAGAAAATCAGGTTGCAGACCATTTATCCCACCTAAATGAGGAGGCTATGCTTAAACTAGGAATGAACTTGATATTAATGATACTTTTTCAGATGAGCATGTCTTGGCAGTATCACAAGACTTAATCCCTTGGTTTGTTGACTTTGCTAATTATTTGACAAATGACATCATCCCAAAAGACATGTGTTTTCAGCAACAAAAATGATTTATGCATGAGGTAAGAAAGTTCTTTTGGGATGAGCCATACTTATTTCAGGTATGCGCGGATAGTGGATTCGGAGGTGTATTCCTGAAGTTGAAATGATGAGTATTTTGGAGGCCTATCATTCGTCTCCAATTGGGGGCACCATGGAGGTACTCGTACTGCCCACAAAATTCTACAATGTGATTTCTATTGGCCGGCAATCTATAAAGATTCATATGACTATGCCCAGGCCTGTGATCAATGTCAAAGGCAAGGAAATGTCTCACAAAACCATGAACTCCCTATGACAACCATTCTTGAGCTTGAACTATTTGATGTGTGGGGTAGACTTTATGAGTCCATTCATGAGTTCACATGGTATGAAGTACATATTGATGGCAGAAATCTCATTTCTCATCAACCTACTACCCCCTTCCCCATGCCCAGGCCTTTTTCAAAATTGAAGCGTGCACATTCACGAATCGGAGGTATTTCATCCTTCCTCAATTATTCTGGGGGCCAAAGCGGATGAACATGACTCTGATAATATCTGCATATCAAGTAGATTTTGAGTCTAACTCACATCTCAAAAACTAGTTCAAACGGAGATGAATATGTCCAAACCATATAAAAATCCAAAAGTTTCATCCCTCACTAATACGATATATTTCTCTTCAACACATATATTTATATCTATTAATTCAATATAATCACTCGATACGAATAAATTTTTAAGCATATTATAGTGTGCTATCGAATTGCTTTGTTTCTTTCTGCCAACAATGAATGCATTAAAATCACTCAACCAGTAATGCTGTGGCCGTGGACTGAAATTGAAGAAATAAAACATGTGCTTGTTTACATTTTTAGGTTTAAGTAGTGTTCACATTTCTAATTTTTATATGTTTATATTTTTTATTTTCTAAAAAAATTGGGGTAAGGGAAGGGAGATTGAGAAATGGATTAATTACAAAGTGGGAAATCGAACACTCACTAACAAAGTAAAATTCAGATAGACAATCAATTAAGCTATTAAGATTTTCTAAAAAATATAAATGTATATAAAACAGGCCTTAAAGCAATTAAAATGTCCAATTTTCTCTTGTGTTAGAGCAATCGTTAGAAGAAAAAATATTTTTGAGCTATTTAAATACTTGGAGCACATTTCTTAGTTAGCTAGCTAATTGCAAGGACAATTTTATTCCAAAAAACTAATGGAGAATAAAGTTGACCTATTCTAAATGGTTTAGGAGTATTCTCGGCCTTTTTCCCATGAAACATAAAGCTTATAGAGGTTATCTAGTTTCTTTTTTAATTTTTTTTTATTCAATACGATATTTGTACTGAGACTCGACTAAATTCGAATCCGTCCCAAAATAATCTATCTAGCTAGCACGTTGCTCCTTAACATATTATAAATGTGCCCTTTTAACTTTTTTTTTTGACTAGGCAGCAAGTGGCATGCAGAAAATTTAAAAAAAAAAAAAACATTTGAGTTTCTTTTGATTTAAACTTTAAAGATGTGGTCCAAACCTCATTGGGTTTAAAGAAGTGGTCCAAACGTCCATTGGGTAATTTTAATTTCATTTTAGCTAAATTTGATGTATATTTATTCAATGTTTATACTGATAAAAGGGAATAAATACTCAAAAAATAATAAATGTGTGGGTTGGTCCAAGTATGTGTGCTCTACATATATGCTTTTGATAAGTATTACTTGGTGTAGATCTTTTGAAAATAGCATCTATATCCTTCGTAAATAGGTGTAAAATTACATACCCATCACTATTTTCATATCTTGCTTGGGAGATTAAACTAAATGTATTGTTGTTTTTATTGTTGTAGTTGAAATTATTGTGTATTATTATTGTTGTCTGTTTGAGTAATCAGGTTGGTTCAAATATCATCGTTATTGAAAAGGAAGAGAAAAATAAACTTAAAGTTCTTTCTCATGTTTCAAAACTAGCTTATCTTGAAAAGTACTGTTCATTAAAAGTATTTTCGGAGAAATATTTTTGAAGAACAATAATTTATGTTTGATTCATTATTCTGAAAATACTTTTACCAATATAGAGTATCGCTTGGCTAAATTTTTGAAATTTTATTTCGATTTCTAAAAAAGCAACTTTTATAACTACTTAAAAAGCACTTACTAGTTAATTTTCCTAAAAAAAAAAATCAAACACCTCAAATAAAATAAATATTTCTTGCTTAGCAGAAATTTGGCCAAACATGACATCACTAATATAAATAATATCATTATTAACCCTTTTAGTGCCTCTATGCCTAATACTAACCTTTTTTCTATAATCATCATATTTATCAATAATTAATCGATACTCTAATGTTAGTTTAAGCTCTCCTCTTTGTAAACAAGTTGTCACGTGCAAAAGGGAAATCCAATTGCGTAAGCCACTTACAAGAGTTCACTCCAAATCCAATCAATGACGGAGTTAGAAATTTATTTAACATATTAAATTTATATTATAGGCGGAGCTAGCATTCGACTTACAATTTCTGCAAAAGGAGAGGCAGATTTTAGAATTTAGATTTTATAGATTTATACAATAAAATGTCAAATTAATTTATAATATTAATAGCATTTATAGTTAAATGTAATAAATACAAGATATAAGCAAAAGCTATTGAAATTCAGAAACTATTTCCCCCACAGAAATTCAATTCACGCGAAAGTTGTTTAGGGAGTAAATAATTATCTATAACCAAAAAGCATAAATGCCCCCTCCCCCCACCAGAACTTGAGAACTTGTCGACACAACTCACTTTAGCAATTTAACTTTATGAGCAACTATTTATTCCCCTAAATAACTTTTAGATTAGTAACTGATAAAGCATAAACACCCCCCCCCCCCCTTAACGGCATTTTTTGCCACTTCAGCCATTAAGAAGGTAATATAGTTCACGCAAAAATTGTTAGGAGGTAAATAATTGCATGCAAAATTAAAGTGCTAAAATAAGTTGTGACAACAAGTTCAAAGAAGGTATTTACACTTTTTCCCAATTTCTGTGAACAAGTAAGCTTACTTTCGGATCCACCCCAGGGCGGACCTAGTAATTTTAACTCATAATTTATATTTGTATTTAAAAATTAATTTAATAACCTTTTATTTTATAACTTAACACTCATAAGCTTAAAACTCTAATTACTCTTCAAGAGATCCAACAATCCTTATATAACTAAAAGATAATGATCTATCTCCCCCTTATTAGTCCACCGCCCAACCACCCAAAAAATCAAGAAAGCATTCAATATTCCTCTCTATATATTATGACTTGAATAGTGAGTCCCTTGAAGAGTTATAAACCAAAAAATAGAAAGAGAAACCATGAAGCACACAAAAAAGACTAAAGTACTTCTAGTTCCATATCCAGCACAAGGTCATGTAACACCAATGCTTAAACTAGCTTCATTACTAGTTAATCATGGCCTTAATCCAATAGTCATAATTCCAAATTTCATCAAAATTGACTCTAAATTAGATCATGTGAATATTTCCATCATGTCAATATCAGATGGGCTAGATCAAGATGGACTCATAACTTCCAGAGCTTGCGATTTCTTCGCGATAGAAAATGCCATGGAGAATTACATGCCGTGTCAATTCGAAAGGCTAATTCGAGATCAAGAAGATGAAATTGTGTGTTTGATTGTTGATTTGCTTGCTTCATGGGCTGTTGAAGTTGCCAATAAGTGTGGCATTCAAGTTGCCGGATTTTGGCCAGCCATGTTGGCTACTTATAAATTGATTGATTCAATTCCACAAATGTTACATGCCGGAATCATCTCAAAAACAGGTAATATTGAAATTCATATAGACAAACATGCTTAATTATGCATTCAAGTTTTTTTTCTTTTATGCTTCATTATGAATATAAGTATCTACTGACCGTTACGTGATCCAGTCTAATTTAAATTCATGTTATTTAAGATTTATTAAAAGAAGTGCTGCCTAATTTCTACTGAGAACTTTATCGATTCAAACCCAATACTTATATTACACGTGAAAAGAATATATTCATCTTATTACCATCGTTAAGTAGGGGCGGAGCTAGCATACAATGAGGGGTCATCCGAACCTTCTTCAACGGAAAATTTCATTATTATACATGGTTAAATTAATTTTCATGTATATATAGTAGATGTTGAACCCCCCTTCAGTTAGTTCATGTGTGCACTTTTAAACCGCCTCAATGAAAATTCTGGCTTCAGCACTGTCGTTAAATAATCTTTAATTAGAAGATATAGTTTTTTCTCTTTTATTAGTTTTCCACCTGTGTCTGATGCCCTCTTTGGTACTCAAACTAATTTGAACTTATTGTGCTGCATAAGACATCAAATGAAGAAGCATTCACTGTTAGGATTTTTTTTTTTTCATTCTTCTAAAGCCTCAAACTTGTCTGATTAAACGTGAAAACAGATATAAGTCAACTTCTCTCATTCTAATATAATGTCATATTAAAGTCAACCATAAGAGGTAATCAATCCCTTTTTTAATCAAATGAATCTTTTGAAGACTACTCATTTCATAAAGCTTTCATATTAAATCTATTTTTGAAGTCCTATTATTTTTTCCACTTGGAAATTGACATGAATTTATGGTAATTTGTTTAGTCACATGGAACATGGAACTCCTACCCCAACAAATTATAATGAACACATGCACCATTATTTTTCTTTTTTGATTTGATAGGTGGCTAGTTGATTAACTTAACTACTTGAAAGAGACTAATGATTATAACTAACACACAAAAAAAAACAAATGAGAAACATGCAGCCATTATTCCACGTGTTTGTAACCAATAAAGCAATTAAAAATATGGGAGAATCATTTTTTTACCAAAAAGGTCAAATTTTCTATTTTACTGCCTCAAATTGTTCAATTTTGTCTTTTTTTAAAAAAATAATAATAAGTTGGTCTACATTTTTACTATCGACACAAAACGGAATTCTAATTTGAGGATAATTTTAGATTATAATCAAAAGTTAAAAGATAAATTTAGATTTTTTTTCCTCGAATGAGCATATAGCGTTCATAATCAAAAGTATGAACTGACATAAGTTTAATAGACGATAAAATTGAGTAATTTCAAATGTTGAGGGGAAAATTGGACCATTTTCCTAATCAAAATTGTGTGGTTTAGAACAGTCAATATAATTATAATCTATTTTAAATGGGAAATAATTAAACCTATGATTAATAACGATTGACAATCTCACAGGTTGTCCATTGCACAATGGTCCAATAGGCCTCTCACTTGGTCAACCTACAATAAGCTCACAAGATTTACCATGGCTTATTGGAAATTCAAATGCAAGAATTTCAAGATTCAAATTTTGGACTAGGACAATGGAAAGAACAAGAAATCTTAAGTGGTTACTCATAAACACATTTCAAAATGAATGTCACAAAGACCAAATAACAACAAATTTTGATACTCGAATTCTCCAAATTGGACCATTGAACACTCATGTAACAATCAAGAATTCATGTTTTTGGGAGGAAGATTTTAGTTGCATGAATTGGCTAGATAAACAAGTTGTTAATTCAGTTTTGTATATTTCTTTTGGGAGTTGGGTGAGTCCAAATGGTGAAGCAGAAGTGAATAGTTTGGCGTTGGCACTTGAAGCAACAAAAAGGCCTTTTATTTGGGTACTTGGGCCTTCATGGAGTCAAGGTTTGCAAAAGGGCTATTTGGAGAGAATTTCAAAACAAGGGAAGATTGTGTCATGGGCACCACAAATGGATGTGTTACAACATGAAGCTGTGGGGTGTTATCTGACACACTGTGGATGGAACTCGACGATGGAAGCCATACAATCCAATAAACGACTTTTGTGCTATCCGATCGCAGGTGATCAATTTGTAAACTGCGCTTACATTGTTCAGAAATGGCGAATTGGTGTCAGAATTGATGGTTTTGGAGTGAAAGATTTGGAAGGAGGATTGAGAAAGGTCATGGAGGATGATGGAATGAGTCAAAGAATTGATAGGCTAAATGAGATGACAATGGGCAAAGTGGCTAGTTGTAAAGCTATGGATAACTTGACAACATTCCTTTATGATGTTAGGATGTGAAAATTGTATACCAAATAATATAGTATATGCTTCATATATGGTTGATGTATATGTGCTTGTATATATGTTGAATGTTAACTTGGTGGTGTGATTTATGCTTCCAAACATCATCGATGCAAAGGCTGCTTGAACCCCCCCCCCCCCCCCTCTTTGCTAAATTTCTTTAAAATATGCTTATATACAAAAAGAAAATAATACAAACTAAAAGTCAATTTATAACCATTACAAATTCACCTATTAAACTCACTTGAAAACAAAATTATGATAATAGATTGAATTCACTTGTATAAATCTTTTATGTATACTACTCATGTCATCTACATTGTATTGTTCCATTGAGCATTAAAAGAAGGTAGTTCGATGCACTATACTATGTTTCTGTTGGGGTTTTTTCGTGATTTTCTTATCAAAATTAAGTTTTTATTTTTTCTTGTAAGAAAAATAAAAGTAACCATAAATACTTTTACTTTTCCGGAAAGAAAAATATAAAAAAATTTCATATTTGGCTAACCTCTTTCTTAGATGAAAGGTTTTGGAACTCTATAAATAGATGACCCTCTTCTCATATCATAACACAATAGCATTCACAATGTAATCTTTAAAAAGTCTTTGTTTAGGGAGAAATTTTCTCTCATTAGTTTTTATGTTTTTAATATTAGATTTTATATGTAGGCCAATTGGCCAAATAATATAATAATATTAAACTTTTTAGTATTATTTTATGTGTCTTCTGAATTGTCACCACAATGGTTTGCAACTAATAGCTTCTGCATGACGCCCTCTCGATTTCAGATTAGGAAATTACATCTCATAGACCCAAATATGGGTGGCTTTAGATATTTGACCTTAAATAAGAATGTATTTGAAGAATAGTCTTCCTTACTTTTTAATATACTAAAATAACTATTTTACCCCTCTACACTTTAAATATATTTTTAAACTTTCCATACCCATTTATCTCTCAATTTTTTTTTTATTATTTTCACTTTTTTATTTTTCCTTTACTTTTACTATTCTACTTTTTTTCACTTTTTTATTTTCTTTAAATTTATTAATCTGTTTTTTATTATTTTCAATTTTTATTTTTTATTTTAACTTTATTTTCATGTTTTAATTTATTTATTTCAACCTTTATTTTTTTTTTCTTTTTCTTTTTTCTCAACCATTATCTATTTCTTCATTTTTTTTCTTTTTTTAATTAATTTATCTTTAACATTTATTTAGAGTTTTTCTTATTTCTCTTTTTTTTTTCAGATATTGATTTTCATTGTTATCTTTTTTCCTCATTTCTTAAATACTCATTCTCTTCAGCCGATTTCACTCAAATCTTCAAGCTCCATTAACAAAAAAAAAATGGATGTTGCTTCTGATGAAGAAATAGAGCGTCTCTTAGTGAATGTTGATTCCGATTCTTAGAAACTTTTGCCTTCAAACTTAATTGACATCATTATTGATGTAAGTTTCTACTAAATTCAGTTTATCACTAACATGTATTTTACATCAATGTCTGAAGAATTCTCTGTCAGTCTATCTCACCCTATTTGGTGAAATCTCGTAGGAGATTAGCAACTGCAAGCTTCTTCTTCAACATAAGTATAGTACAATTTCAGTTTAGTTTGTTTAATTTCATCATTGCTTTGAACTGGAATTTTGAAGAGTCTAATATTTACTACAGGGATCTATCTGAGAATCTTTTACAAGGAGAAATACCACAAAACCTGTATAACTTATCAAACCTTGTATATCTTGACTTACATCATAACCAATTGAATGACAGTATTCTATAAACCATTGGAAATTTATCTAACTTACATTTTTCGAATTTATCGCAAAATACATTGTCTGGATCAATCCTTGTTGCCCTTGTGGATTTGCAAAATTTAACTCATTTTAATTGATCTTAGAACCTTCTATCTGGTGCTATTCCCTCAATTGAGAGAATCCAGAAGTTTGGACCCTTAGCATTTTTTCATAATACTGATCTGTGTGGTGATCCTTTAGAAGTTTCATGTTCTACCGATAGCACTACTTTTGCAAAAAAGAAACCAAAATTGAGTGCTTCGGCTATTGTTGCTATTGTCGCTGCTGCAGTAATCCTTTCAGGCATTTGTTTGATTACCATCATCAATATGAAGGCTCGACGGAGAAGGAGGACAGAAGATAAAGCATTCGTTGTAGAGAGCACGTCATTGGCTTCAACAGATTCAAATGTCATTATCGGAAAGTTGGTTCTTTTCAGCAAAACTTTGCCTTCAAAATATGAGGACTGGGAGGCTGGCACAAAAGCCTTCCTAGACAAGGAGTCTTTGATTGGTGTTTGCACAATTGAATCAATTTACAGAACTTCCTTTGAAGGTGGTGTATCAATAGCAATGAAAAAACATATTGAAACCTGTGTTGAGCAAAAGAATATTAGTAACAATTTGCATTTGATGTTTATAATCAGAGTACAACAATTTTCTAAACTAAGTCTTGCCCATGAGGCAAGAGTTAGATATATGTTAATAATCTAATCAGTTCAATCAAAGAATAAATTTTTGCCTCTTGGGCAAAAGTTTTCAACTTCAATTGTATAGCATTTATACAATAATTTTCTAAACTAAGTCTTGCCCATGAGGCAAGAGTTCCATCTATGTTAATAATCTAATTAGTGCAAATAAAGGATAAACTTTTGCCTCTTGGGCAAAAGTTTTCAATTTCAATAATTTTCTAAACTAAGTCTTGCCCATGAGGCAAGAGTTGCATATATGTTAATAATCTAATCACTGCAATTATAGAATAAAGTTTTGTCTCTTGGATAAAATTTTTTAATTTCAACTGTATAGCATTTGTACAATAATTTTCTAAACTAAGTCTTGCCCATGAGGCAAGAGTTGCATATATGTTAATAATCTAACTAATTCAATTAAAAAATAAATTACTGCCTCTTGGGCAAAGTTTTCAATTTCAACAGTTTTCTAAACTAAGTCTTGCCCATGAGGCAAAAGTTCATATATGTTAATAATCTAATCAGTGCAATTAAAGAATAAACTTTTTCCTTTTGGGCAAAAATTTTCAATTTTAACAATTTTCTAAATTAATTCTTTCCTATGAGGCAAGATTGCATATATGTTAATAATCTAATCAGTGCAATTAAAGAATAAACTTTTTTCTCTTGGGCAAAAATTTTCAGTTTCAACAATTTTCTAAACTAAGTCTTGCCAATGAGACAAAAATTGCATATATGTTAATAATCTAATCAGTGTAATTAAAGAATAAACTTTTGCCCTTTGGCAAAAGTTTTCAATTTAAACAGTATAGCATTGGTACAATAATTTTCTAAACTAAGTCTTGCCCATGAGGCAAGAGTAGCATATATATTAATAATCTAATCAGTATAATTAAAGAATAAACTTTTTCCTCTTGGGAAAAAGTTTTCAATTTCAACAGTATAGCATTTGTACCTGTTCTTATCGTCCCTCTTTATGTTTGTGTACGCGTCTGGGTTGTTTTTTTTCATCATATGAAGATACGATGGCAACCTGTTGTAGTTATCTTCCGCGGTTCCTCTTATGACCGTATAGGCATGTTGTATCGCTCGTCATACTTTGTTGTAGGATATGATTATTCCATATTTCCTTCTCATTTCATCTACTACGAAGTTTGGTGTGATTACATTACTAGAGTCACGCACAAGCTCTAGTATGTAGTAACATATGACCTTTCATATTGCATTCATGTGGTCGGACGTTATGAAATCAATTGAGTAACTATGAGTCTTTTCATATGTAGTAACCTGAAAGAGCAAAGAATCAACAATCTTCAAGGCATAAAATCGTCACACGCAGCTATCGTCTAAACATCGCAATGAATATCTTATTGGGCTTGATTTGATAACCTTAAATTGGATGTTGTGTATAATTACAATGTTTTTCATGCACGTCATCATATTTTGTTTGTCAATGAAGATCGACTTGACATTTACCTCATTCAAAGAGGCATTGTGTCTCAAGAAAGTAGTCTCGACATCAAGTATCCTCTTCTTTTTTTGTCGTACCCTCTTAATCTTGGATAGCCACCCCATTTCTTCAGCTATTGCAGCCTCTAATATTAGTTCGATAACATATAACTAGTTATTTCTATCAATAATTTCAATTGATTGTCCCATATTGTATTGCTCAATAGTCATTTCTTTTTCATCCATTCTAAGCACAACCCTTGTGAAAAAATGAAACAACAAAAGATTAGTAACAATTTAATTTAGAATATATATCTTCAACAAGTAAAATCATTAAATAGTAAGCCATAGTCAACTATTTCCCATGGGACATAACTGTCAAAGTCTTACCTCTAGAGCAAGAGTTATAGGTCAACTGTCAAATCATTACAGACTATAACAGTGTCAACTCTTGCCCATGGGGCATAACTGTCTCAGTCTTGCCTCTGGGGTAAGAGTTATAGGTCATTTGTCAAATCATTACAGACTAAGGCAGTGTTAACTCTTATCCATGTGACATAACTTGAAATGTATGGCAGAATCAGATGATGCTAAAATCGCACTTGAAACTACTGAATAACACATACTATAGGGGTGATTCTGAGAGGGTTGTTTACTTCAGAGATAGGTTATAAGTGATACAATATAGTTTATCAACTCAATACTCCGATAGTATAGCCTTGAAAGAGAATGATGTACTGACTATTATTGAGAAGTGGAGCAACTTGAAATGTATGGCAGAATCAGATGATGCTAAAATCACACTTGAAACTACTGAATAACACATACTATAGGGGTGATTCTGAGAAGGTTGTTTACTTCAGAGATAGGTTATAAGTGATACAATATAGTTTATCAACTCAATACTCTGATAGTATGGCCTTGAAAGAGAATAATGTACTGACTATTATTGAGAAGTGGAGCAATATTGAAGAGAGCATGTTACAATAAAAATTCAAGACTTTGTGTATAAGCTAGGTGATTCAAACCCCATGTATTTTAGTGCAGTTATGAAAGAAAAAAACTAACAAGAATCTTATTTAGTTTTTAAACTAAGAATCTTATTATTTTAGTATTTGCTTTGCCTTTCAGGTTTTCGGTTAATGCTTTGTTGAATATATTTTTTACCTCACCGGATACAGCCAGAAAATTTTCTTTTGGCTTGTAAAATCTTGTAGATAACCATGGCTATTCCAAACGGGATCATTTATTATGCTTTCAAATCACTTCAACACCCAAAGATTCACGCCCACAGTCAAGGGACTGAATATAGCAAACATAGTGGATATTCCAATATGCCAAGACTGAAGTTTTCTAATAAGGGGTTCTGGGAGGTGTGTGGAAAACTAACCAACCGTGTCATCTTCAAGGGATCTCCTGTGTTGTGTCACTCAATAGAAACATGCGATACTGAGATAAAAGAAGTTGGCAGAAACACTGATGATTATTCTAACATGTCTAGGTAAGCATGGTTTAATAATAAATGATCAATGAATATAAATATGATGTGTGTTCAACAATGAAGGATTTTTTTAACACTGAAAAGTTGTATAATAGTAACCTTGTTACCTAAAGTGTCAAATCCTACTACCATTAGAGAGTTTAAACCCATTTCTTGTTGCTCTATGTTATACAAGCTAATGGCTAAGGTGCTCTCTCTTAGAATCAACAAGTTAGTGTTTCTTTAATCTCTAAAACATAGGCTGGATTCATCCGAGATGGAAAACACTGCCTTTTCCTCCAAGACCAAACCTTGCAATTACTCAAACACAATTATAATCGCAATAACAAACTCCCCACAAACTGTTCGGCACAATTCCTCATCATCTTCTAATGCTAATTATACCACTAGTTTGAAATACTTGAAACTAATTTCTTGTACTACCTTGACCTTATACGTTTGGCCTTCCCAAAATATGTTGCTATCAACATTAACTCCCATATTAACGGTCTTTCTCTCCAAGACCAACCCCCCACAACTACTCAAACATAATTATAATCGTAATAACAAACTTCTCATAACCTGTTCGATGGAATTCCTCAATGGTAAATATGTTACTACAACAATAGCATATCCCAAGTTCAGCTTACGTTCACTCCCCAAAAATCACGTCAATATGCTAATTATTTAATGAGCTAAAATTACCATAATGCATCAATAAGCTAAAATTACAACCACAATGACTTTTGATGATGAAATTCATACTTGAAGAAACCTTACAGCTAAAGTCGATTCTGCGAATGTTTGAAAGTTGATTCTCGAATTTGGAAGAAAGTGATTTAACAGCAATATTTTGGAGGTCGATTCTGGAATTCGGAAGAAAGGAAGGAAGAAAGAGATTTAACCGAGAATATTTGGAGGTCGATTCTGGAGGGTATTTTCGTCCAAAAGAATATGGCTTCACAAGTAAAGACTATTTTAACAAAGCCTTTTTATTTAGGGTTAAAATTTGAAAGTCATCCTAATTTGGGTCTATATTTGAGAATTACCCATTTCGAACCCAATAAGTGGTATCAGAGTCCATGGTTCAATGGTTCGATGGTTCAAATTGAGGACATGTTAAGATCAAAGTTGCAACTAATTTGATGATAATGAAGATATTGTCCAAAAGCTACATGTGGAGATGATTGTCAATCATATGTTCAATAATCATGTTGTTACATATTTGAAAACAAAGTTTACTTTTAACCCTATAAAGGCTTATATATTTTTAACCCAAAAAACTTCAGTTTTTAAAGCATGTCAAACAACAGTGATATATGAAGAATTTGTGAAGAACGAAGATTATTCACAAGAAGAAGGAGGATCAAGAATATTTTGCAAAAAATCAAGCCAAAAAGGAGAGATATGTTAGGGGGTTGGCTCTGATTTTTCTTACCAAAATTAAGTTTTTACTTTTTCTTATAGGAAAAATAAAAGTAACCATAAATACTTTAACTTTTCCTGAAATAAAAATATAAAACTTTTTCATATTTACTAACCTCTTTCTTAGAGGAACGGTTTTGAAACTCTATAAATAGATGACCCCCTTCTCATATCATAACACAATAAAATCCACAATGTAGTCTTTAAAGAGTCTTTGTTTAGGGAGAGATTTTCTCTCTCATTAGTTTTTATGTTTTTAATATTAGGTTTTATATGTAGGCCAATTAACCAAATAATATAATAATATTAAGTTTTTTAGTATTGTTTTATGTTTCTTCTGAATTGTCACCACAATGGTTTGCAAATAATAGCTTCTGCATGACGCCCTCTCAATTTCGAACCCCAACAGTTTCCGCTATACACACGAGATTTAGGGAAGGATTGGATTAGAAGGATCTATTGTATGTAGTTTTACTTTATATTTCTGCAAGCTAAGAGATTATTTTTATAGCTCGAACCATGTTCTTCTGATCACATGACAACGACTTTACTGATATATGTTAAGGCTTCCATTCATTCCATTGAGAATTGGATATAGAAATGAAGCAACAAAACTGAACAAAGTAGAAAAAGTCATGTTAGGGAGCGTCCGCAAAAATAGACCTATGCAATGCTCAAATTCGAATTTAATCGAGTTTCAATATGAGCATCAGACATCTAAGTGAGAAACCAAAAGAACATGACAAAGTCAACTAGCTAAAATACATGCATGTATATATTACTGTATTCCCTCAAATATATGCATTATTTTAATTGGTCCATTGTTAATAAAGAAACACCACAAAGTTTCCTATGATGTTGATAATATATGGTACAACAATTTGCCTCCCAATATTAATGCATCATGTGAGAAAAATTTTATGGCGGAAGAGGTTCGTCCACCACATCATAGTTGTAAGAGGGTGTCCATTAATTAACACTTGGTGTGGTGACCCTACCTATTTATTATTACTTCTCTCCACCCATATTTACTATCATTCTCTCTCTTTCCACCTTATTTTTTAAAAAAAAATTCTCCACTTTATTGTTTTTATTAATTTTTCAAGTTTTTTTTTTAAATTTACTTCGTCAATTTTCAAACAATCGTCATTATTTTTATGTGCAATTTCTTTTAAAAAATATTAATTACATTCTAAATTTCTCAAGTATTTCTCTTTTTTATGCTATATTGATATCTCTCCATATTTATGATTAGGAATAAAAATGGGAAAAAAGAATAAATATGGGTGTGTTCGATATGAAGAAAAATGTTTTCTAAAAAATATTTTTCTATTTTCTCTTGTTCGTTTGACTAAAAAAGTTGAAAAATATTTTTCCTAAAAAAAAAATTTCTTCAAACTAAGAAAAATGACCTCCTTAATCAAAGTATGAAAAATAAGTTGTAATGTTCCTATAATTATCAGAATTAATCGACCGCACCCAAAATAAAAAAATCTCAACCACCACCCAACATCCCACCTCCATTTTTTCAAAATTCAATTTTTTTTCTTACCTCGCACCCTATCTTCTGACTCACGTCCCCCTATCAGATCCACCCCCCCACCCTACGCCCACCCTTCGCTAATTTTTATTTTTCATTTTTAAGAAAAAGTTTTAGAGTTTTTTTTTTAATAATGTTTTAATTTTTTTCTAGAAAATATTTTTTAAAAAACCTTGTGTCTCGATTATATTAAATAACAAGTATTAAAATATATATATTTTTAGCAAGGATGATAACTAATTAAAAACAATTAATTATGTCTTGATTTTATTAAATACCAAGTAATAAGAAATATTTATTTTTAATAAGAATGACAACTAATTAGGAAGTTACGGGGAGTAATAAAACTAAAAACGTAGGGACAACAACTAATCGATTTTCATAATTACCTAAACCTTCATCACTTAATATACATTAGCCATGACATAGATAAACTAAAAAGTTAGATAAACTAAAAAGTTAGTCTAGATCAAAAGTGAAAGTAATAAACAACAAAGAGAAGTTATATTTTTTCTTAACAATTAACCACAAAAACATAGTCAAGAACAAAATTTTCTTAATACTTGTTATTTAGTAAAAGTAAGATATACTTATTTATTTATTTTCATCTTTAGCCTTAGTCATAAATCTAGAGAGACATCAATACAGTATTAAAAAGAGAGAAATACTTGAGAAATTCAGGCCTTGTTTGTGTAGACACGTAATTTTGTCCCTCCCCAAAAGCATTTTTTACCGTTTATCCCATCTTACCATGTATCCTATCTGCGTGGTAAATTTTTCACAAGAAAAACAAAATAAATAACCGTCTCATCATTTTATTTATTTATTTATTTATTTTTATCTTTATCCCATTTAACAAATCCTAAAAAATTTTATCTTCTTTTAAACATCCTAAAAACCCTTTTCTATAAAATGAGGACACCTCACCCCTCACCCCACACCTTACCCCTATCTCTACCTCACTACCCTACCCCACTACCCTCTCCTAATATACACATAGAAACCTCACAGCTTCTTCTCCATAACATTCATACACACACATCCAAGGGTCCGACCATATTCATACCCAATACACATACCCTTCATAATTTTTCCAGGGATAGAAAACACGCACACAACACAAAGAGAGGGAATTCTTCTTCATTTTGGGAATACACTGCCATGGATGGATAATACACAAAACAACACCACATACCACTCTTCCATTTCTTACTCACCATTCATAAATTAGACTGAAAACATACTCACTCCATAATTAAACACACACCATCACAATATATACGAACACACACAGTAACAAGCACTAATACACACAATTCTTAATTCCATTCACACACAGTCACACAGAGCCACGGGAATCCAATACACCTACAACAATTATCATCAACCAGTGAGGAGAGACGACGGGAAACAGATCGGGTTTAAGAAATTGAAAGAGAGGAAGAAAAAGAGGGGATAGAAAACTCTGTTGCCGTAAAAAACTTGACTCACTCTCTGATTCCGTCACTGCCAGAGCTCCGATGAGTCAACCCAAAACCAATGGCTTGTGATTAGTTTCAGCAAGGCTGGTCGAAAAACAACAACAATTCTGATTAGGGTTGACCCTGATGAAAATTATCTGAAATCAGCTCCATTACCCAGGTCAAAATCACCCCTCAATCATCGAAAAATGGTTGTAACAGTGACGGGGACTATGGATGCGGGTACGGGTATCTCGTTGTTTTCTTGATTTTTAGTTTGGGTCGACAATAAATAGTAAGGAATCATGCGTAAGAAAATGGGTTCGTGCCTTCTTTGTTTTTCATGATTTTGCTGGAGTCGGATGTATCGAAGTTGGACTGGATTCATCATCGAGGTTCATTCAAAGTTTCTGGGTGTAGACTCTCTTTATTCAAATAACATTGAGTTCAAAATCTTCAAATTGAGGTCCAATTCTACTCCTTCACTCTTTTTATTTCATTATTGATTATATTTGGTGCATTGGATTGTATACCGTGTGTTGTTTGATTCGTTTTGATGGTGAATAGTTGTTTAGTGTTGCTTCATTGTCGATTTCCTTGATTATGGTTTATATGGTGAAATGATGTCTTGTTTCAGAATTAAAATTGGTTATTTAGGGGACGGGATTAAGAAATTGATAACAGTTGAATGTAGATTAATTTTGGTTTGTTGTCATTTTGTTTAATTCTAAATAAGCATTAAGGTGATATATTTATGATATGTTGAAATGGATAGGCAAAGTTTAGGTTCGGGTACGCAAATTTAGGACTAAGTTGGTGGTTGAATGGTTGAATGTGGAATGTGTGTTGAATATTTTTCTAGTTTATTGCATCTGATTCAAGTGTATTCATTTGGCCGGGGAATGCCCTGAGATTTCATGTATTTATTCATCGGGAAATGCTCGACGTATTATGTCTTCGAAGATGGTTCGTAATCAAGGCCCGAGGCATCGGGTAAAGCATTGAAGAGTAGTATAGGTTAGAATAGAATTTACTTTATTTCCAATTTTCTACTATGGGTTTGTAAAAATTGGACTGGACATTAACTTTTGGATTTTTTATTTTTTTGGTTTGGTTGTTTTATGTATTCCGTGGTTTATACATTCATAGTGTTAAATTAGTCGATATGATCCGCCAAGAGACCATGGTCGAACCACGGGAACGAGGGGTACTAACACCTTCCCTTCGGTCAACAGAATTCCTTAACTGGAATCTCTGTTCGCAAACCAGTTTTAAGAGTCAAATCATTTTTAAAAGGATCTTTTAAAGGTGACTTGGCACATCGGATTATGTTAAGTGGCGACTCTGAATTTGAATGTAAAAATAAACCTTTTTTGAAACTAATTTTCTTTATTTTGTCACTTTAAATAAAAACCCTTTCGAATGTTAAAATCAATCTTCTTTTGGAGTTGAAAAAAAGGGGTGTGAGAGCTCTGGCGATTCTCCTGGGGATTTTTCAGAATTCAAGCTTATTTTGGAGTTGTATCGGCTTAGTTTGGCACTATAGGTGTATGGACATTTTGTTTGTGTTGTTTTGTGTTATTGTATTATCACTTTTGAGTGCCTACGTGCTCTTTGTTTACAGTTTTTATCTTATGTATTACCCTTTTATATCTGGCATCATGTGCATAACCCTAGTCATTCTTTCTGTAACAAGTCTGTAGTACACGTGTTGTACACGACCTCTAGTTGAGTCACCCTTATTTTAGGGGGGAGCCGTCGGTTTTATGGAGTAGATAGAAAGCAAAGCAGCCACTATCGACCATAAGCTCCCCCGAACAGCCTTGTTAGTGAACTCCAACGTAGGTCAGCCTTTAGGTCATGCTTATGTGCATCATATTGAAGACCTAGCGGGGCCCACTTGGCCCTTGTAGGAGACTCGCCTCTAAAGCATTCCTACGTGCTAAATGTTGCATCTTTGAAGGTAACGTGGTCATTTGACGGACTAATTTGGGGAAAACATGTGTTAAAAGTAAAGTATGTAGACAAGAAACCCTTAGAAAAAAAAGAGTTTCATAGCTTTTAGTGTTCTTTATGGCTTTTGTTTTTGACAATTCAAAAATTCAAAAAGATTTTTTTATTTTCTGCACTCATTTGTTCAAAAATTAAAACATCAAAAAGATTTCTCACTTTGTCTCCTTTAGCATGCATTCATAATTCAAAATTTTTAAAAAAGATTTTTTAGCAATTTTTATAAAAGAAAATGAAAAATGGTAGAAGTTTTGTACATTTCATATAGCGAAAACGCCAAAAAGTTTTTTTTCTCTTTCATAGTTGTTGGTGTCAGTTTTGTGTGAAGTGTCTAATTGAAAACCCAAAAAGATTTTATTTCTCATCGTCCATCTGTAATCACGTCTCTCAAGTCAAGTCTTAGTTTGTTTTAATCCTTAATTGTCCAATCTGGATGAACTACGGACCCCTGATTCTCCTCTCTCATGAGTGAGATACGTAGACGGTCTATTGTCAGTTCGGGGATCTTATTTGAAAAATTCAAAAAGATTTTCTTCACTCTTTATTTAGAGTAAGTGTTTCATATACATCTTTAAAAGAAAAAACTGTAAAAAGATTTCCGTTTAATAGGTTCAAGTTTCATTTCCATATGAAATTCAAAATTAAAACCCAAAAAAAATTTCTTTGGTAATCATAGATTTCATTTTGTATAGGAATGTTAAACTTGAAAAATTTAAAAAGATTTTCATTAATTCTTTAGACAAATTGTTATTTTCTTTTCTTCTTAAAGTTTCAAGAAAAAAAAGAAAGAAAATGAACTTAATTTGCCATTTTGGCAAGACTTCACAAACTACGCACACCTGATTCTCCTCTCTCGGGAGTGAGATACATAGGCGCCCTTCTTGGGTTCGGTGATCTTTTCAAAAGAAAATCAAAAAAAGTTTTGAAAAATGGTTGAACTCTAACATATTTCCTATCTCTTGTTTAGTTAGTTTAAGGTGGTTGGTTTGTGGCATTTTGGCTGGTCCTCCATAGTGCACCAAGTCACAGAGAACGTTATGGCCAACAAGGATACCGAGTTTGTGGTCACTAATCAGTTTGGGAGTTCGGGAAATGAGAATTTAACAGCCACTGAAAAGATTTGAAAATTAAGGCATCAAATGATAGAAATTCATCGAGCTTGGGATAATGGGTTGCCGCCTCCCCCAGTTCCCATTGATAATCTGAAATATCTTTCTAGCTTGCCTCCCGTGTCACATGCACAATTTTCCATTTTTATTGATATGCCACAACATGCATCAGGATCGACTCCGGGGCAACAATATCCAACCACTTCCAATGTTTATTTCCTCACTCCCCAATCCAAGACTACCACATACTCAGCTCCACCTGTTGTTCATATTTTTACGGCGCCACCCCCACCTGAAGCTCTTACTTTTGATGTTCATCCACAAGTTGTGTCTACCTACTCTAAAAGAGAGCCTGCATTGAATATTACTGGTGATCAGCGTTACACTTCCAAGCCTACATTCAAGTTGATTGGTCTTTATGGTGACACTCACCTGCCTGAATTTCCTCCTAACACTGAGAAGCCTGTTATGACAGAAGAACAAAGGAAAATGACCAGAAAATTGAGAAGTTTGGAACTGGCTATGAAGAACTTGCTAGGACTTGGGGGTTACAAAAGTGTCTTATATAAGGACTTATGCATGTTTCCAGGTGTCAACATTCCTCCTGGATTTAAAATGCCAAAGTTGGAGAAGTATGACAGACATGGGGACCCAGTGGCACATTTGAGGCGCTATTGTAACCAATTAAGGGGTGCTGGAGGGAAGAAAGAGCTACTCATGGCTTATTTCGGGGAGAGTCTTTCAGGCCTAGCTTTGGAATGGTTTGTTGACCAATACATTGACAAGTGGATTAGTTGGGATGACCTAGCTAATGAATTTGTGTAACAATTTCAATATAATGTAGAGTTGATCCCTGACGAAAATCCCTAACTAGTATAAAAAAGAAGAATACTGAGAGTTTCAGGAAGTATGCGATCAGATGGCGCGAACAAGCTGCTAGAGTAAAACCGCCAATAAAAAAAAGCAAAATAGTGGAGGTGCTTATTCAAGCGCAGGATGAAACATATTATCAACACTTGTTACCTGCATTAGGTAAGTCATTTATTGAGGTCTTTAAAATGGGGGAGATGATAGAAGAGAGAATTAAGACTGGTCGCATTGTGAGTTTTGCAATATTGAAAGCGATAACTCAAGTAATTCAAAAGGGTTCAGGAAGTGTTGGGGAGAAAAAGAATGAGGAAGATGCATCTTCTATTGTAGCTGGATAGCAGGAAAGGTCAAGAAGACAACATCGTCGTCGATCTCAGCTCAAGCTCAAGTTTATGCCCAAGCTCCACATAATCACTCCCAAAATCCATTATACTTTGTTTCTCCATATCCATATCCAGTATATAACGCACAGCCATATGTTCAACCCCCATCTTACCCACAGTGGAACACACCAACTCCTCAGAGTCATCCTCTAACTCCATAAACATACCAAAACCCTTCTAATCCTAATTTTTGATCCAAGCCAAACAATGAAATGAGGCAGAAGTCAAGAGATAGCTTCATACCAATTGAAGATTCGTATGCCAGTTTATTTTAGAGATTAGTATAATGGGGCATGATCGCTCCTCTCCTTAGATACACTCTTAATCGGCGCTTAAGAAATTTTGATCCTAATGTACGATGTGCGTATCATTCTGATGCTTAAGGTTATAGTGTTGAGGATTGTCGAGATTTGAAAAGAGAAATTGAAAAGATGATACAAGATGGATCAATTATGGTGCAAAACATTGACAGTGAGAGAAGCTCTAGTCATGCTGATATGCAAACCAGTGGCTAAGTTATCAAGCTGAGCAATTGAGAAGTCACCCCACTCCCTACTAGGAATAGGTCTAGTAGTTTGTTTTGTTTTCTTTTCAACTTTTCAAATTATGTCAGGGTTGTAGTTCGGGATCTATCTTGTTTTGTCTTTTTGTCATTTAGGTTCAAACCCTTCTATCTTTTATTTCAACTAAATGAATTGTCCCTTTTTTCCTTTGTGTTTCAAATATTTGTTGTTTGTTTGTTTTCCTTTATATAGTACATTTTATGTTGACTTTAGTGATATGACATGCTTGCGAAATTTTCAGTTGGATCTTAAAGTCCAATTTAACCATGAAACATGGGATCAAAGGGCTAAGGTTAGAAAAAACATCTAAGAAAATAGGCAGAATGCTGAGACATTTGGTGACAAATTGAAGCCTTCTTTTAAAATTAAGGCAATTATTTTGAGAATCACAAGAATAACTTGGTCATCAATTGAAAGCCATAGCTTAATTCGGTCAAACAGTGTCTGTGTGATCCTATCAAGAGGAACAGAAAGAAAACCAACTCCACGAAAGCATGATGAGTCATTCAATGTAAGGGATGTACAACAAATGTGGAGTTGTATGTTTCACAAGTATAGAAAAAGAGGTGACACACATGTTCGGGGCAAGTTAGTGTTGTAAAACATGTCATAAATGATGTTGATCGTGCACTTTCACATTGTATGCTATGTACTAGTATTTTTAAGGATTGATATGATGAAGGCATTTTATTCTGCTATGCAAACATTGTGTCATCTTTTGTTTACCCCATTTGAGCCTTAGTGTTATTTTCTTTCATATCCATCTTTTGGAATCAAGATAAAGCCAGCAAAGCTCAAAAGAAAAGTATCAAGCAAGAGAATAGAGTCAGAAAATTTCAAAAGAAAAATGTGTCCAGGAAGGAAAAAAAGAGTGTTAAGGAAATTAGAGTCGAAAAAGAAAAAAAACTTCAAAAGAAAAACAAATCAGAATCAAGAAAAATAAGTTGTCAGAACTACGTGTGACCTGATTCTCCTTTCTCGGGGGGTAAGATACGTAGGCTGCCCTACTCTGGGCTCGGTCCAACCAAATAAACAATTTAGAGTTGCTCAGTCAAAAGTAACTGGGGCATGAGTTAATCCTCATTGTTTGAGTCGATTCCAAAAGTTATAAGTCCTACCCTACTTTAAGCGTCGTTTGGTCCCCATGTCATCCTTTCTTTCTAATCCTATCCAAAAGTCAAGTTACAACTAAAGAAAGACCTTCAGATCAATCTTTGAGAATGTTAAGGCTAGGCATGCAATGGATGTGATGATGCATTTGGGAACTACTTGTCTTCTTCAGCATAAGAAATCAAGAGAAAAATAAAAAAGAGAGAGTCCTATTGGTGAAAACCCCCATAGGCACCATAAGGTGATGGTAAGTTGAGAGAAATAAAAATGAGAAAGTCTTATCGGTGAAAATCTATACGAGCACCGTAAGATGACTATGAGTTGGGATAGATGAAAATAAGAGAATCTCATTGGTGAAAAACCCTCACGAACAGCATGAGGTAATGGTGATCTGAGAGAAAGAAAAAGGTTTGTTGGTGAAAATCCTTCAAGGTGCCACTAGCCAAATGAGGTGTTTCAAGGCCATTAACTCAACAACAACTGGTAGAAAGTGTGGATGAAAAGATCAGGCGGATTAATTCAAAATGCATGGCATAATCATTAGAATTGGATGTCACTTTTATATAAATTTTAGTTTCTTGTTTCAAAAGGGGACATTCATTGTCTTTTCTTTCTTCTCTTTAATTTTGTTTTATTTTTCTTGAGTCAGTTATCTAAATAAAAATCATTGTCATTTTTCTGTTGTCTTTGAGTCAAGTCCATGTCAAAATAAGTGAGAAAAGATTTCAAAATTGGCCACCAGTTCCTTTAATTGCACAAAGTAAGACAAAAGGCCAACACATGAAAGAAACATGATTGTGAGCCGATGTAAGGCATCCAAAAAGTTTTGTCAGCAGACAAGTCTGGGAAATCATGGAACACCAAGATTCAAAGGGTCTATCTGAGAAGCATGGCAAAGCAGAAATACTGTGTTTGTTTCAGAGTCACTCTTAATAACCTGAGTTTGGGTCAATGATGCAGCAAGTTAATAATATATGCTAATGGTTGGAAGCAAGGTTAAATGTGATGAGGGCAAGGGCGATCTCCGCAAAATCTAAAGCCACAAACCAGCCACCATGTTTAAACTCATAAGTTTTCTTTGATGAAACAGGTTACATATTACCTTTAAAGCAAGTACTTCAGAGTATAAATATCAAGGGCTGCAATGCCTCACTTTTACAAATGCAGAAAGCAATGTTGCTGCATAGGTTTGATAATTAAGTCATGGTAAAATTCACATCCTATATCTCTCGGAGACACACTTGTCCAGGGATTTCAGTTTTCATTTGCTAGGTGATACACTTCTTATATTGAACCTTCACTCCTAGGAGACATACCTCCTGTTCGAGTCATTCTCTCTTGATTCCTATAAGATGTACCTGTTAGTCGAGTTATTTCCCTTGAATCCTATAAGACATACGTTGTAGTCGAGTTATTTTCCTTGATTCCTATAAGACGTACCTTTTAGTCGAGTTATTCTCCTTGATTCCTATAAGATTTACCTTTTAGTCAAGTCATTCTCTTTGATTCCTATAAGACATACCTTTTAGTCGAGTTATTTCCCTTGATTCCTAGAAAATGCACTTTCTAGTCGAATCATTCCAATTAACTCATAGAAGATGCATTTCTTTGTTTGGGATAACTTTATTTTTAGTTTTGATGTGATTTCAGGAGCCCACCTGAAGAACATAACGAATACATAGAAAGTCAAGCAACAAGAAGAAGAAATTGAAAGTCAATAGTTGAAAAATAGAAAGTCAGGAGCCCGCCTGAAGATCAGGATGAAGAAGTTGAAAGTCAAGCAACAAGGTAAGAAATTGAAAGTCAATAGATTGAAAATATCAAGTCAGGATCCCTCCTAGAGAACAGGGTAAGGAGATTGAAAGCCAAGCAACAAGTTGAAGAAATTGCAAGTCAGGAGCCCGCCTGAAAAATGGGGTGATAAAACTCAAGTTAAGAGTCCAAAAGAAGCTGCGTAGATAGGATTTTGTAATTTCATTTATATTTTTAACTTGTAGTTTTCATTTTTGATGTAATGATAGAGTCGCGGACCGGCACCTCGATGGAACCTCACTCGACTCACCAACTCGGTATAGTCCTTCTCTTTCCAATCCTTTGAAATACCCGTGACTTGATTCCCTCATAACTTGGGTAGGTAGGATGTCCTAAATTAAGACTTGGTCTCTCTCCTTCCTTCTGTTTCATTCTTTTTGAATAAAGGTAGAAACAAAATTTTGTCTCGTTGTCTACTTGTTTGTATGAAAATACTTTGTGTTTACATGCAAAGAGGAGCATGATGTAGATACGTAATTTTGTCCCTCCCCGAAAGCATTTTTTATCGTTTATCCCATCTTACCACGTATCCTATCTGCATGGTAAATTTTTCATAAGAAAAATAAAATAAATAACCACCTCATCATTTTATTTATTTATTTATTTTTATCTTTATCCTATTTAAAAAATCCTAACAAATTTTATCTTCTTTTAAACATCCTAACAACCCTTTCCTATAAAATAAGGACACATCACCCCTCACCCCACACCTTACCCCTACCCCTACCTTACTACCCTACTCCACTACCCTATTCTAATATACACATAGAAACTTCACAGCTTCTTCTCTATAATATTCATACACACACATCCAGGGGCCCGACCATATTCATACCCAATACACATATCCTTCATAATCTTTCCAGGGATAGAAACCACGCACACGACACAAAAAGGGGGAATTCTTCTTCATTTTGGGAATACACTACTATGGATGGATAATACACAAAACAACGTCACAGACCACTTTTCCATTTCTTACTCACCATTCACAAATTAGACTGAAAATTCACTCACTCCAAAATTGAACACCCACTATCACAATATAAACAAACACACACAGTAATAACACTAATACACACAATTCTCAATTTCATTCACACACAATCACACGGATACACGGGGATCCAATACAACTATAATAATTATCATCAACCAGTGGGGAGAGACGATAGAAAATAGATTGGGTTTGAGAAATTTAGAGAGGGGAAGGAAGAGAGGGGAGAGAAAACTTTGTTGCCATCAAAAACTTGACTCACTCTCTGATATCGTCGCTGCCAGAGCTCGCCGGAGCTCTGGCGAGTCAACCCAAAACCAACAGCTCATGATTATTTCAACGAGGCTGGTCAGAAAACAACAACAATTCTAATTAGGGTCGACCCTAACGGAAATTATCTAAAATCAGCTCCATTACCCCGGTCAAAATCACCCCTCAATCATCAAAAAATGGTCGTAATAGTCATGGGGACTATGGATGCAGGTACGGGTATCTCTTTGTTTTCTTGATTTTCAGTTTGGGTCGATAATAAATATTAAGGAATCATGCGTAAGGAAATGGGTTCCTGCCTTCTTTGTTTTTCGTGATTTTGTCAGAGTCGAATGTATTGAAGTTGGACTGGATTCATCATCGAGGTTCATTCGAAGTTTCTGGGTGTGGACTCTCTTTATTCTAATAACATTGAGTTCAAAATCTTCAAATTACAGTCCAATTCTACTCCTTCACTTATTTTATTTCATTGTTGATTATATTTGGTGCATTGGATTATATACCGTGTGCTATTTGATTCGTGTTGGTGGTGAATAGTTGTTTAGTATTGCTTCATTTTTTATTTCCTTGATTATGGATTGTATGGTGAAATGATGTCTTGTTTGAGGATTAAAATTGGTTATTTGGGGGGCGGGATTAAGAAATTGATAAAAGTTGAATGTAGATTAATTTTAGTTTGTTGTCGTTTTGTTTAATTCGAAATAAGCATTAAGGTGATAGATTTATGATATGTTAAAATGGACAGGCAAAGTTTAGGTTCGGGTAGTCAAATTTAGGACTAAGTTGTTGGTTGAATGTTTGAATGTGGAATGTGGAATGTGTGTTGAATGTTTTTCTAGTTTATCGCATCTGATTCAAGTGTATTCATTTGGCCGGGGAATGCCCCGACGTATTATGTCTTCGAAGATGTTTCGTGATCAAGGCCCAAAGCATCGGATAAAGCATTGGAGAGTAGTATAGATTAGAATAGGATTTATATTATTTGAAATTTTCTACTTTGGGTTTGTAATAATTAGACTGGACATAAACTTTTGGATTTTTCCTTTGTTTGGTTTGGTTGTTTTATGTGTTCTGTGGCTTATACATTCATAGTGTTAAATTCGCCGATATGCTCCGCCAAGCGACCATGGTTGAACCACGGGATAGAGGCGTTCCTAACACCTTCTCCTCAGTCAACAGAATTCCTTAGCTGGAATCTCTGTTCGCAAACCAGTTTTAAGAGTTAAATCATTTTGAAAAGGATCTTTTAAAGGTGACTTAGCACACCGGATTATGTCAATTGGCGACTCTGAATTTGAATGTAAAAATAAGACTGTTTCAAAAGTAATTTTCTTCATTTTTTCACTTTAAATAAAAACCCTTTCGAACGTTAAAATCAATTTTTTTGGGGAGTTGAAAAAAAGGGTGTGCCAGTTTGACCATGAAAATCATAATTTTTTGGAGTTGGAGTTGGAGTTGATTATTTTTAGAGCTGCTAGGATGCCTGAAGCGTGGAGGTGGAGCACGATTATTCCAGTGTATAAGAACAAGGGAGACATTCAGAGTTGTAACAACTATAGAGGTATTAAGTTGTTGAGTCATACTATGAAGGTTTGGGAAAGAGTGGTAGAGTTGAGGGTGAGGAGGATCGTGACGATCTCTGAGAATTAGTTCGGTCTCATGCCTGGTCGCTCGACCACTGAGGTCATTCACCTTGTGAGGAGATTAGTGGAGTAGTTTCGAGAGAGGAAGAAGGACTTGCACGTGGTGTTTATTAATCTAGAGAAGGCATATGACAGAGAACCTAGGGAGATTCTGTGAAGGTGCTTGGAGGCTAGAGGGGTGCCCGTGGCGTACACTAGGTCGATTCAGGATATGTATAATGGTAAGAAGACTCGTGTGAGGATGGTAGGTGGAAATTCGGAGCACTTCACAGTTTTGATAGGGTTACACCAGGGACCGACTCATAGCCCGTTTCTATTTGCTTTGGTGATGGATGTTTTGACGCGACATATTCAAGGGGATGTGCCTTGGTGTATGTTATTTGCAGATGATGTGGTTCTGATCGACGAAACTTGGGGTGGAGTTAATGATAAGTTGGAAATTTGAAGACAGACGCTTGACTCTAAAGGTTTCGATTAAGTAGAACCAAGACGGAGTACTTGGAGTATAAGTTCAGTGATATGTCACAAGAAGATGGAGTGGTTGTAAAGCTAGACTCTTAGGCTATTCAGAAGAGGGAGAGTTTCAAGTATTTGGGGTCTATAATTCAGGGTAATGGTGAGATTGACGAGGATGTCACGCACCATATTGGGGCAGGGTGGTTGAAGTGGAGGCTCGCTTCAGGAGTCCTATGTGTAAGAAGGTGCCCCCAAAGCTTAAAGGTAAGCTCTACAGAGTGGTAGTCCGGACGGTTATGTTGTATGGAGCGGAGTGTTGGCTAGTTAAGAACTCCCACATCCAAAAGGTAAAGGTGGCAGAGATGTGAATGTTATGATAGATGTGTGGACATACCAGGAAAGATAGGGTGAGGCATGAGATTATTCAGGAGAATGTGGGAGTTGCCTCGGTGAGGGATAAGTTGCGAGAAGTGAGGCTATGTTGGTTCGGACATATGATGAGGAGGGGCCCTGATGCTCCAGTACGGAGCTGTGAGACTCTGGCTAGGGATAGTTTTAAGCGGGCTAAAGGTAGACCGAAGAAATATTGAAGGGAGGTGATTAGGCATGATATAGAGCAATTACAGCTTACAGAGGACATGACCCTTGATAGAAAGATGTGCAGGACGCAGATTAGGGTAGAGGGTTAGGGAGGAGTGCAGAGGTAGTAATAGGGGAGTGCTCCTTTGGGTCTGGAGTTTCTGGTTCGTATTGTTGGGGCTGTAGTTTGGGGCTAGTGGTGTTGGCTTTTCCGCATCCCGTACTAGTTTATTATGCACTTATCTTTTGTGTTTGTTATACAGTTAGTTTGTTTTGTGTACCATACTAGTTTATATACACCTACTTTTTTGTATATGTTATACTGTTATTGGTCCTAAGCCGGGGGTCTATCGGAAACAGCCTCTCTACTTCTCTTGAGATAGTGGTATAGTCTGCGTACACTCTATCCTCTCCAGACCCCACTAGGTGGAAATACACTGGGTATGTTGTTGTTGTTGTTGTTGTTGGAGTTGGAGTTGGAGTTGAAGTTGAAGTTGAAGTTGGAGTTGGAGTTGGAGTTGTGTTTAGCCATAAATATAAATTAAAGTTGTTTTTGAAATTTTGTAAGAGAAGTATGAGTGAAAAAAGTGAAAACAACTAAACCTTGGTTTAACTTTTTCAAATACAATTCCGAAATTGTATTTGAAATTTTCATGGCCAAACGCATCTTATTTTCATTTTTTTCACTAAAGTAAAATAATTTTTTTAAAAAAATAATATTTTTTATGACCAAACAGCTACTTAGAATGTAATTAATATTTTTTAAAAAAAAATTACACACAAATATAATGACATTATTAAAAATTGAGGATGTAAATTAAAGAAAACTTAAGAAATTAATAAAATAATAAAGTGGAGAAAAATTAAGAAAATAAAAAGGAAAGAGAGAGAATGATGATAAATATGAGTTGAGGGAAGTAATAATAAATTGGTGGGATCCACCATACCATGTGTCAAATATTGAACACCCTCCTACAACAATGATATGGTGGACCTCTTTCACCATAAAATTTTTCCGTCATGTGCTTCTAATCTGACACCCAAGATTGCTCTATGATTTTGTCCGTGTTGTGCGGGAGCAACAATGGAACTGACAATTAAGAAAACAATTGACATAAATTTTTTATCTTTAAGATAATATCGGTGTCCGATTAAATATGGTATACAAGGTATATGAAATTAAGATCGATTGAATTCAGATCATAATGTATGAAAATCTCCGCCAAGTTGAATACTATTAGAGTTAATGGAGGCAAATAGGCAATCGATCGACGCTCACCACCAATCTCTTCTATGCTTTCACCAAACTAATTGTTTAAATGGCTACTAAAGTGTTGAAATATAAATTAATAGTTATTCTTTTATAATATAAAAGTCATTTATCTTCTTATTTTTCATTCAAAAGACCATTCAAGCTGAAAAGTGAAATGTTTATTTATTTTATGGCGTGACAACGTAACTAATTATGTTATTGTTACCTCCCAAGGGTGAAGGGGAGCCTTGGAGTAACTGGTAAAGTTGTTGCCATGTGACCACGAGGTCACGGGTTCAAACTTTGAAAACAGCCTCTGGCAGAAATGCAAGGTAAGGCTGCATACGATACGCCCTTGTGGTGGGGCCCTTCTCCGAACACCGGACATAGCGATAGCTTTAGTGCATCGGGCTACCCTTTTTTTATCTCCATAGTAATTGAAGTTGTTAAGGAACACTTGTTACTAATCTATGAAGTTATTTCTCTTGCTTATATAGAATGGACATGTGCCGTTATAAATACTTGTGTTTGACAAGATTAACTAGAGTTATCTTCAAGCTAAAGATTGGAAATATCACTCCTTTATATATTTTTGTTTGGAATTAAAGTAACATGGAACTTTTTCAAAGTTAGAAAACTCTTATTTTTTGTTAATCATTTCTTGTTTATTGGTATTCCATTCATATTAACTTCAATAAAATGATTGCTACTTTCAAACACGTGTGTAAATTTGCCAATTAGTTGCTAATGTTGGAGAATTTTTCTTTAAATGAAAGTTGTAGTGATATATAAATAGGAGGGTGTTTGACTAAGTTTATAATCGATCAATCAGATTAATAAATATTTTTTAGTTTATTTATGTATTTGATAAATATCTAAAACGCTTAAAAGTAAAAATTGAATCAAAATTTATAAGTATTTCTTTTGATTAGTCATGATCTTTCAGCTTATATACATTTTTGATTTGAAAAGTACTAATATTCAAAATATCTTTCTCAAAATTATAACTTTCTCGTTCCTTTGTATCATTTGTTTCTCCTTTCCTTTACAATAATGATACTTTGAAATTAATACTTTTAATAGAATTTTTAAAACAAGTTTAGTTATTTAACAAAAGAATAACTCATCAAAACAAGTTGCCTAGAAAGCAAGAAAGTGACTTCTTTGATAAAAAAGAAAAATAAATTTCATAAATGACATTTCACGATGATTGTCATGTACTGCCTACCTCAAGACTCCACCCTAGCCTCACCCTTACTTCTCACCTCCAATCGCATCCGACCCACCACCCTTCTCACCCCCCAAATCCCTACCCTCCATCACTGCGCTCTCACCCTAACCCTT
>NC_061119.1:206811693-206823607 GCF_002878395.1 Capsicum annuum | reverse complement strand
CCCCCCAAATCCCTACCCTCCATCACTGCGCTCTCACCCTAACCCTTGCCCCGCACCTAAGCCCACACGGTCTTTGCTCTGATGATTCTGAATTCATTGCTATCTCCTTAGGCAATTGTTCTGCTAACAACTTTTTAATTGAGTCTACTACTATTTTTTCTATATTTCTTTTTTTATTTTTCTTTTTTCTTAATGAATATATATATATATATATAGATAGATAGATAGATAATATTTTCTTCTTAATTGTCAAACAACAAAAAAGAAGTAAGAAAATCAATTATCACTTACTTTTCATAAAAAATATTTTCGATATGAATATTTTCCTTTCCTACCAAACACTCCCTTAAAATGTTAGGCTCGAGGAACTACTCTAGTCCATTAGGAGTCAGAGGTTGGTCATCCAACTTTTGAGATTATTGTTCTACGAATAACATTTTTTTTTTTTTGGTGGGGGGTCAAAGTTTGTTCAAATGTTTAATGCTTCTTTAATAGTATAAATATGGCACAAGTACATTTGTTACACTAGGTATTAAGGACCCGTTTGGTTGTTGGCTAAAGTTAATGTAAGTACTCCCTTCATTTACTTTTATTTGTCATTAATTTTTTAATTGAATTTTTATTTTTACTTGTCATCTTCAACATATCAAAAAGACAATTTCTTTTTTTCCTATTTTAACCTTAATATTAATTTTTTTTTTTCAAATTAATTTCAAGACATAAAGTAAACATCATTTAATAGAAGTACTATGGTAGAATAACTATGTTATTAATTATTTTCTTAATAGGTGTGCCGAGTCAAAATTTGACAAGTAAAAACGAACAAAGAGATTATTAGTAATGCAAGGATTAATTAGACAGCATAACCTAGTTAGACATTAGTTATTTATGTATTAATTATTTCAACTTTTGCTCTGCATAAAAATTATATTTAACTAACTTATAATTTAAACATGTTTTAGCCATGCGGAATTGCAAAATGATAACAAAAGAACATACTTGATGTGTTGAAATTTTTAAAATGCAATCAAACATGATAACTAGGGTTCGTTTCGTATGCATGCAGGGTGAGATACACAAGGATATCTAATTGAATTAACTACATTTTTAGTACATCCCATTGGATTTATATCCCTTATTCCACTAATCAATCCCACAACATATGTAAAACAATCTCACAAGTGGTTTTGATGAGGATAAAATGTACACAGACTTTATTCCTATCTTTTTTAGAAAGGAGTTGTTTTTGAGATAGCCTTACTCAGAAGAAAAAAGAATTTGAAGTACAATTATAAGAGAACTAGTTTAGCCGCACGTATAAATTTTAATTATTTAAATTTAGACAATTTTATCTATTACGAAGGTTTTTAATAAAGTGCAAAAAGTTCAAAACATATATTTTATTGTAAACACATATATATTTTACCTCCATAAATTTTAAGTGGTTAATAGATTTAGTATATTGTAGATGTAGATAAAGATTTATAGATTTTTTAAATCTTCTCAAAATCAAATTTAGTTGATTTAGAATTCTTAAACTTATGAGAAAAGTATTAATTGTCATTAATTCTGATGGTTTTTAATAAGGAAAGGTTTTACCATAAATATATTTGATTAATTTCTAACTCTTAAATATTAGGAAAAAAATAGTAAAATAACGATTTTGTCCAAAGCAAAAACTTTTAATGAAGGACAAAAAGTTCAAACGATATTTCTAAGGTCCTTCACACTTTTAATATTACTAGTTTAATTTACGCGCTTTGCGCGTGTAACTATATAGTTAACATTAACTAAATAACTGATCCTTAAAATAATTTAATTTTAATAAATAGCGAAAAATACTATAACTTTTCTGAAATTGGTATGATAAAAAATATATCTTAAAATATTGATAAAAATTCATGTAGTTTGACTGTCTAAAAATAAATTGTGATAAGAATTATGAAACGAAAGAAAGAAACTATCTTTTGTGGATGGGTGATGCTTCAATTATTCATTTAAAGATATTGTCTGAAATTGAAACATGCACCCTTTCTTTAACTATTGGTTCTATAGAATATATCATTAATCAACATGCATGAGGAGTCTTAGAAAATTTATATGTCATGCAACAGAGTTGAGTGGTCCTTACACTTAACTTTTAGGCAATAAGTCTCTACATAAAGTATTTCAATTAAGATATAAATATCAAAAATCATACAACTCCACATAACAATAAATAGAATTTCATCCAAACCTTTTCAAATAAATAGTAATGAACAATGAATGAGAAGAAAGTACTTCAATGATACCAATATTGTTAGTGAATAGTGCACCGATTTTCTATTTTCGAAGACAACCTAAATCAAAATTAAAAAGAAAAACATTAAAACGTCATATAAACATTAAAGAATGAGAAGAAAGTACCTTAATAACACCGAAATTGTTGGTGAAGAGTTTACCGGGTTTTCTCTTTTTTCAAAGACTACTTAAATTAAAATCAAAATACGAAGTCGTTGAAACCTCAAAAATATTAAACAATTTATGAAACTTTTAGGAGAAAAAAAGAAGTGTGATAAATTCACCTTCTCACATTTGAATGAACATAATCTCATTTACCAATAAACAACTACGACATAAATTATCGGAAAATCTACGTTATCACACAACTCCATAGAACAATGTATAGGATTCCATCCAAACTTTTTCAAGAAAATACTAATGAACAACGAATGAGAAGAAAGTACTTCAATGACATCAAAATATTGTTGGTGAATTTTTTTTTGTAGAGAGTCCACACTTCCCATTTTTAAAGCTAACTCTTTTTATAAAAGTATATTAATAAAACCTAAAAGAATTTGATTTAGAACTTCTATAAGATTTATATTGCACATATATTCTTTGTATTATATTAGGATAACACTGGGTTTTTTTTTTTTAAAAAAAAAGGCAATTTTGTAGGACAAAATAAATGACTTTAATTTTAGAATTTTTATTTTCCAAAAATAATCCAAGTTTTCATTGACTACTTATTTGTTATTCAAAAATAATATATCCTTTCCCAAAATAAGGTAATATGCAAGTTGTTAGGACAAAACATACGGGTTTAAAAGTTTTAAAATTTTTACTTTCTAAAAATAAATCAAGTTTGCATTAATTAGTTCTTTGTTTTTGAAAAATAAGACGGCTTTTTATTTTCTAAAAGAAAAAAAACACTCCTAACATTAGTTTCTAATTGAGCCCTTTTCTAATTTATGGGAGTTATTTTTTATATTAATTGAGTCTTTTCTTTTCTAATTTAGCAACATGAAAACATTAACAATTTTCCTTCCTATATATTTTAGGAGTCTAGTTAATATTATAAATATAATTATATAATAATTCGAGAAAATAAGCGAAAAGACGATTTTGTCTATTGTGGCGATTTTAAACGAAGGGCAAAAAGTTCAAATCACTTTTCTAAGCGTCTTCACACTTTTAATATATTATTATATTATAGACTATATATATATATATATTATAGATTATAGATATAGATATAGATTATATATATAGATTATAAATATAGATAAGACAGCAAAATAGGATACAAAGCAAATAAAGCAACAACTAATAATAAATATTGAAGAACAAAGAAAATACATGGTTCCTGGATATGATTACGAATAAGGAGAAACAAAAGGGAGGCTAGCTCCCCCTATCTCTCCTACACGAAATGGGACAACACTCGCGCTAGCACTAACATTTTACTATAATTTTTGACTTCCATTCCTTCATATCTAGGTTCATATCCTTAGTAAGCTAAAGTTTTGTCATATCTTTCTAATCACGTTCTGTAGCTCTTCTTCGACCTATCTTTTATCCTAGCATCACACTTCCTTATAAGTGTATTCATCCACCTCCTTTTCATAGGTATGAACCATCTGAACATCGCTTCTGTCATCTATTCTACCACGGAGGTCACTTCAACCTTATCCCATAGATGTAATTGCGTCTCTAATCAGATCTCTCATGTTATACCTAAACATCCATCTAAACATCCTCATCTCCGCTATGTTCATCTTCTGAATATGAGCATTCTCGATGATCACACAAAATATGTCATCTCTTTTAATTATACACATTAACCTTAACTAGAAAACAATACTTATGATTTTATAACTTATGTGACAAACACATATACTTAAATGAGATGACATATTTTATGTCGTTAAACTTAACTACTTAATAGATTGAATGAGAAGACACATACTTTTTTTGTTCTCCTTCAAAATTTGAACAAAAAATGTATAATTGAAACATCTTATTATGATTAAGGTATTCAATTGAAATACAACTTAATTCTAATATATAAATGAAATATTCGAACAAATTTAACAAAACCTAATGTACTAAAAAGACTAGCCCGATGCACTAAAGTATCTAAATTATTCAGAACTAGGGGAATGATCGAACCACAAGGGTCTATTGTACACAATCTTACCTTATATTTCTATCCGGGGCTGTTTTCTTGACTTGAACTAATAACCTTCTGATCATACGAAAACGACTTTACTGGTTATTCTGAGACTCTATCTGATTTTATAAATTGAACAAGTGAATTAAAATAGTTGTATTTTGTACAGGAGCCAAGTAAAATGAAACTGAGAAAGTATTATTACATAATTAACACTCTGTTTGGATGATGGTTTTCCATGATATAGTATTGTATGATTACTAAGAGAATCACACTTGTTTTGATTATTTATTAAAATATATGATATGTTATAATTTAACTTCATGATTTGGTAATCATGAAAACTCTCGTTAAAATTTTTTTTAAAAAAAAGTTTCAAAACTTTTTCTTACTCCCCCCCCACCTACCAGGCCAGTCAAATTTTTTTTCATACCCCACCCTTTGTCCTATTTGTTCTCATTATTTTGTATTAAATATATACAAATACAGTTAAATAAATATTTTCTTACTTGTGTAATGAACACAAGAAAATAATTAAGAAATAATTTATTTTTCTAGAAAATATTTTTTTGAGATTCCATATCAAAACCACCGTAGCATACATACATAAAAGATGCATTCAAATTTTGTACTTGTCGTTGATGGTCACATCTCAAAAAATTATTACAGTAAAAAATAAATTCAATTATGTTTATTTTGATCTACTCTTTTATTAATTTTGATAAAATTTACATAAATATAACAACATAATAAATTTACATGACATAATTGTAACAAATTAGAAGGATGAACATCATTTTACTAACAATTATTGATAGACCAACATTTATACTTTCTTTATTTGTTTTTACTTGTTACATTTTGACTTAACATACTTATTAAGAAAAATATTTAATAACATAGTTATTTTACTACATTACACCTATTGAATAATATTTATATTGTGTCTTGAAATAATTTTAAAAAAGATTAATGCTAAGAGTAAAATAAAAAAATTATCTTTTCTTGATATGTCAAAAATGATAAATAAAAGTAGAAATACAATTAGAAATTTAGTATGAAGTAAAAGAGAACTCAAATAGTAATAATTAAAGACATTTTAATAAACTTACCTGTTAAGATAAAGTCGAGCCAGGATTTCAATCAAGGGATTTAATATTTGAAGAAGACCTAGTAGAAAGGTGGTCAACACCTACTATAGATATATAAAAATAGTTTTAATTATGGATAAATGATATTTTTTCCCGTTGAAGAGGATACAAATAAATCTCCTATCAATGGGCTTGCTTCATTTTTACATTACGATATAATGCCATACCATCAAACTAAATAACAAAACTATTACTATTAAACAATAGTGAATTATACAATATCATATAATATCATACCGTTAAATTAAATTATAAAATTATTATTTAACAGTAGTGAATCATATAATCTATTCAAATATTGTGTTAGTACTATACTCTATAATATAATATTATAATCATACATAACATACCATACCATAAATTACCGTCCAAAAGAAGTAAATAGTCTTGTCTCTGTCTCTTAATTTTTTAATATTTCTAACTTGTACTCTCACCTTGGGTGAAACAAAACCCAAGTCTCCCATCGCTTTCTTTGTCACACGCATTTAATCAAACACGTAATATTCACATTTCACGCTATGTGTCTCCCGTTCTCTCCTTCTCGTTCTCTTCTTCTCTCCGTATTTCTTCGAAACCCCTGAAAAAAAAACCCTCTACCTTTTTCTCCTTTTTTTTTTTTATATAGCAAAGAGGGTTTTTCTTTCTTGATTGTTTAGGAATATTCGAATTTTCTTATTTTCTTTAACATATGGTAGTATTTTTTCTTTAATTGTGTTTTTTTTTGTAAATTAATTTATGGAGAGATCTGATTTCAAAGATTTGGTGAATATGTCTAACTCCTCCAGCTCCATCTCAGGTTAGCTCACTGCTTTTATTTAATGTTTTTTTTTTTGCTTTATAGGAGATAATTTAGCTGTTTTTGTTAAGGGGTAGATTAGAATAGAGGGAAGAGAAATAGTGGATTTGTGTAGTCAATCAACTGAGCTAGCTACTAATATTCCCGAACAACCGAATTTCATTTATATTTTAAAAGGTTTTTTCGGAAGGGGAAATGGAAGAGGGGATTACAAGTTGAGAAATTGAATTCCTTACCAACAGCTGAAAGTTAGGTAGTCGGTGAATTAATTGAGCTGCTAACATTCCCCTAACAAGCCAATTACATTCTTGTTTTTTTTTTTTGGGTGGGTGGGGGGTAGGGGGTTTGGGGTGAAAGAGGGGATTACAAGGTGGGAAATTGCACTCCTTCCCAACAAGGTGAAAGTTTAGGTAGTAAGTGAATTAATCGAGCTACTTAGATTCCCGAACACGGAACAACCCAATTTCATTCTTGATTTTTTTTTTTTAAATTTTTGGGGAAGTGGAAACGGAGGAGTGGATTACAAGGTGGGAAATTGAATCCCGTACCAACAAGGTGAAAGTTTAGGTAGTCAGTGAATTAATTGAGCTACTAAAATTCCCGAACAACCCAATTCCCCTTACCAACAAGGTGAAAGTTTAGGTAGTCAATGAATTAATTGAGCTACTAAGATTCCCCTAACAACCCAATTTCATTCTTTTTTTTGGTGGGGTGGGGTGGGGTGGGGGGTGTTTGGCCTTACCGGGAAAGATAGAGTGAGGAATAAGATTATTCGAGAGAAGGTGGGAGTTGCTTCGATGGAGGACAAGATGCGAGAAGTGAGGTTACGTTGGTTCAGACACGTGATGAGGAGGGGTTCTGAAGCTCTAGTGCGGAGGTGTGAGATCTTGGCTATCGATGGTTTTAGGCAGGGTAGAGGTAGGCCGAAGAAATATTGGAGGGAGGTGATTAGGCGTGATATGGAGTAGTTACAGCTTACGGAAGACATCATCCTGTATAGGAAGGTATGGAGGCCGCGGATTAGGGTAGAGGGTTAGGGGGTGAGAGTGCGCCAGTAACAGCAGGAGAGCGTTTTTTTGTGTTTGAAGTTTCTTGTTCATGGTATTGTGTGATGTCTATGGTTTCAGTATTATCTTGTGACTGTAGTATTATCTTGTGGCTAGCGGTATTAGTTTATTTTGCATACTGTATTAGTTTATATGCATTTATGTTTTGTGTTTTTTATATTGTTATCGGTCCTAAGCTGGGGGTCTATCGGAAACAGCCTCTCTACTTCACCTGAGGTGTAGTGGTACGGTCTGCGTACACTCTACCCTCCCCAGACCCCACTATGTGGGAATACACGGGGTATGTTGTTGTTGTTTGTGGGGTTTGGGTGGGGTGGGGTGAAAGAGGGGATTGCAGGTGGGAAATTACACTCCTTCCCAACAAGGTGAAAGTTTAGGTAGTCAGTGAATTAATCGATCTACTAAGATTCCCGAACAAGGAACAACCCAATGCCATTTTTAGTTTTTTTTTTTTTTTTAATTTTTGGGGAAGTGGGGATTACAAGGTGGGAAATTGAACCCGGTACCAACAAGGTGAAAGGGTACCAACAAGGTGAAAGTTTAGGTAGTCAGTGGATTAATTGAGCTACTAAGATTCCCGGACAACCCAATTTTATGCTTATTTTTTTGTTTTTTGAAGGGGAATGGAAGAGGGGATTACAAGATGAGAAATTTAACCCCGTACCAACAAGGAGAAAGTTTAGGTAGTCAATGAATTAATTGAGCTACTAAGATTCCCGAACAAGGGAATTACAAGGTGGGAACTTGAACCCCTTATCAGCAAGGTGAAAGTTCAGGTAGTAATTGAGCTACTAAGATTCTCGATAACCCAATTTCTTCCTTGATTTTTTTTTAATGGGAAGGGGAATGGGATAGGGGATTACAAGGTGGGAAATTGAACCCATTACTAACAAGGTGGATGTTTAGGTGATCAGTGAATTAATTGAGCTACTAAGATTCCCGAACAAGGGGATTACAAGGTGGAAAATCGAACCCCTTACTAATAAGGTGGAAGTTTAGGTAGTCGGTGAATTAATTGAGCTACTAAGACTCCCGAACAAGGGGATTGCAACGTGGGAAATCGAATCCCTTACCAGCAAGGTGAAAGTTTAGGTAGTAATTGAAGTACTAAGATTCCCTAACAACCCAATTTCATTCCCCTTTTTTATCTTTTTTGGGGTGTGGAAGGGGGAGTGGAAGAGGGGATTACAAGGTGGGAAATTGAACCCGTTTCCAATAAGGTGAAATTGTAGGTAGTCAGTGAATTAATTGAGCTACTAAGATTCCCGTACAAGGGGATTACAAAGTGGGAAATTGAATCCCTTACCAGCCAGGTGAAAGTTCAGGTAGTAATTGAGCTACTAAGATTCCCTAACAACCTAATTTCATTCTTATATTTTTTTTTTGGGGAAGGGAGAATAGAAGAGGGGATTATAAGGGGGGAAATTGAACCCCTTACTAACAAGGTGGAAGTTTAGGTGTGAATTAATTGAGCTACTAAGATTCTTGAAGAACCCAATTTCATTCTTGATCTTTCTTTTTGGGGAGGGGGGAGGAGGGATGAATAGGAGATGACAAGGTGGGAAACTGAACTCCTTACCAGCAAGGTGAAAGTTCAGGTAGTCAGTGAATTAATTGAGCTACTAAGATTTAGGTAGTCAGTGAATTAATTGAGCTACTAAGATTCCTCATAGCGCTCCAACTTCATTCTTGAATTGTGTGTTTGTTTTTTTTGGTTGAAGTTTTTGGGAATGAGCTGAATGCATATAGGAGATTGGGAAGGGGGAATGGGAGATGGGATTGCAAAGTGGGGGAATCGAACACTCACCATTAAGATGAAACTCAATGTAGTCAACCAGCTAAGCTACTAAGATTTCACCATAGTGATACAACCTCATTCTTGATTTTTTGTTTTTTTGGGTCATAGGGGAGAGTCATAGAGATATAGAAGAACTCTTATAGCGACCCTTTATTTTTGGAAGGGGAAACGGGAGAAGGGATTATAAGGTGTGGAATCAAACCTCTTACCAACAAAACTGAAAGTTGAGGTAGTTAGTCAATCGATTGAGCTATTAAGATTCTCCGTAGCGTTCCAACTTCATTCTTGATTTCTTTTTTTAATTCTAAATGGGTTAGAGGAAAAAATAATAGAGGATAATATAGCGTCCAAATTTTCCTTTTTGGAAAGGGGGAATGAGAGAGGGGATTACAAGTTAGGTAACTGAACCCAACCCTCACTAGCAAGGTGAACTTTTTTATAATCAACCAACTAATCTACTAAGATTTCCGTAGCAACTTCATTCTTGGTTTTTTGTTTTTTTTGGGTCATAGGGGAGAGTCATAGAGATATAGAAGAACTCTTATAGCGACCCTTTATTTTTGGAAGGGGAAACGGGAGAAGGGATTACAAAGTGTGGAATCAAACCTCTCACCAACAAACTGAAAGTTGAGGTAGTTAGTCAATCAATTGAGCTACTAAGATTCTCCGTAGCGTTCCAACTTCATTCTTGATTTCTTTTTTTAATTCTAATTGGGTTATAGGAAGAGATAATAGAGAATTAATATAGTGTCCAAATTTTCCTTTTTGGGAAAGGGGAATGGGAGACAAGTTGGGTAACTGAACCCTCACTAGCAAGCTGAACTTTTTTATAATCAACCAACTAAGCTACTAAGATTTCCGTAGCGGCCCAACTTTATTCTTGAATTGATTTTTTCTTAGAAGGGGGTACTAGAAGAGGGATTATAAGATGGGGAATCGAACCTTCTTTGGTAAGGTGAAAGTTCAAGTAGTCAACCAACTGAGATGCTCAGATTTCCTTGTAGTTACCCAACTTCATTCTTGAATTGATCTTTTTGAAGGGGGAAATGGGTGAGGGACTATAAGGTGGGGAATCGAACCCTCAGTGGTAAGATGAAAATTCAAGTAGTCAATCGAGACACTAAGATTTCCTCGTAGCGACCTAACTTCATTCTAGTAATATTTTTTAGAAGGGGAAATGGGAGAGGGGATTACAACGTGGGGAATAGAACCTTCATTCGAAAAATTGAACCCTCACTAGCAAGTCTGGCAACGGAATCGGAAAATTCCGTTCCGGTCCGCTAACTCCGATTCCGGCATGGTTCCGTTACCTGGAACTCCACGGTACCGGTTAGTGTCGGTATACCGGTACCCAATCTGGATATCGTTACCGGTGCGAACCTTTGAAAAAATCCAGTAGTTCCGGTTCCGGTCCGTCAAACACTTAAATATCTGCCCTTTTTTTATTTTTAAATGGGGATAGAGCTATTGTGTTAGGGGAGCTGGAGCACTCAGAGGAGTGTCGGGATTTTAGTTATTGTAGACGTTTTAAGGTAGAGGAGGTTAGAGAGGCTGTTCGCAGGATGCGAAGGGGTAGGGCGACGGGTCCTGATGAGATACCTGTGGATTTTTGAAAGTTTTCTGGTGAGGCTGGTTTAAGGTGGTTGACTGGATTGTTTAACGGAATTTTCAAGACGGCAAAAATGCCCGAGGCTTGGAGCTGGAGTACTATGATCCCTCTTTATAAGAACAAGGGTGACATTTAGAGTTGCAATAACTATAGGGGTATTAAGTTATTGAGTCACTCTATGAAGATTTGGGAGAGAGTGGTCGAGGTGAGGCTGAGATGGATAGTGTCTATTTCGGAGAACCAGCTTGGATTTATGCCTGGTCGCTCGACGTCGGAGGCAATTCACCTGGTACGGAGGCTGGTGGAACAGTATAGGGAAAGGAAGGACCTGCACATGGTGTTTATTGACTTGGAGAAGGCATACGACAAAGTCCCCAGGGAGGTGCTTTGGAGATGCTTGGAGGTGAGTGGAGTCCCGGTGGTATATATCAGAGCAATTAAGGACATGTATGATGGAGCTAAAACTCAGGTGAGGACGGCGGGAGGAGACTCAGAGCATTTCACTGTCTTGACAGGATTGCATCAGGGATCTACTCTTAGTCCCTTTTTGTTTGCTTTGGTGATGGATGTGTTGACGCGGCGTATTCAAGGAGAGGTGCCTTGGTGTATGCTTTTTGCAGATGATGTAGTTTTGATTGATGAGACGCGGGGGGTGTGGATGATAAATTAGAGGTGTGGAGACAAACTCTTGAGTCTAAAGGGTTCAGGTTGAGTAGGAGCAAGACCGAGTATTTGGAATGCAAGTTTAATGATGTGAGGCTGGAAAATGAGGTGGTAGTGAAGTTGGAATCATAGGTGGTATGTAAGAGGGATAGTTTTAAGTATCTCGGGTCCGTGATTCAGGGTAACGGTGAGATTGACGAGGATGTCTCACACCGTATTGGGGCGGGATGGATGAAGTGGAAGCTCGCTTCGGGGGTGTTGTGTGATAAGAAGGTGCCGCCCAAGCTTAAAGGCAAATTCTACAGGGTGGCAGTCCATCCGACCATGTTGTATGGAGCGGAGTGTTGGCCAGTTAAGAACTCCCACATTCAAAAAATGAAGGTGGCGGAAATGCG
>NC_061119.1:206803982-206811593 GCF_002878395.1 Capsicum annuum | reverse complement strand
AATTTTGTCTTGTAAACCGACTCCATATTTTCCATTGACATTAAAGGTCAAGGAACATTTAGAAGCAATCCGACTATACATCAAAGAGGAAAACTTGAACTAATGAAATTTTTCAAAGAAAACTAAAAATGAACCCGAACAAAATCGAAATCACAACGATTAATCCACAAATAAAGTGATCTTTGGGCAGAAATTTTGGCTTCTAAACCAACTCCATATTTTCCATTGACATTAATGGTCAAGGAACATTTAGAAGTGGTTCGAATGTGCATCAAAAGGAGAAAACTTGAACGAAAGAAGTTTTTCAAAGAAACTAAAAATGAATCCGAACAAAATCGAAACCACCACGATTAATCGACAAACAAAGGGATCTTTGGATAGAAATTTGGATTTATAAACTGACTTTATATTTTTCCATTAACATTAAAGGTCAAGGAACATTTAGAAATGGTTGGAATGTACATCAAAGGAAAAACTTGAGCTAAAGCAATTTTTCCAAGAACTAAAAATGAATCCGAATTAGTACAACAAAATTGAAACCACAATGAGCAACAATTAGTCTACAAATAACATACTAGAACTAAAAAAATAAAGCTTTTGTACTAGATTGACAAAACTATGGAAAATTACAATCTACAAAAATAACGAAATACCATTTGAATTATATGATAACAATAGCCTGAAACATAACAACATGAAGCTAAAATAATGAATAAGAATCAACACGAATAATAATGCAAAGCAACTTCAATCGGAATAACAACATAAAGACAATCATCAAAAGAAAATCCTATGGCCATTAAAGCCTCTACAACGAATAATTCCAGCCTCATTCATGATTATAACTAAATAAATATTACTATAAAGAAAAAGATGAAGAAGAAATTGATAATAAAAATAAAAGGGATAAGCATGTTCACTTTTTCCAAGGCAGCAAAATGAAACTACGAACTTCATCGGAATCAATCACCACTGAAAAACATCACCATCAACTCAAATACTTTGAGTAGACGACCAACTCTATGAAACAAAATTTTTACTAAATAAAAATAACTATTTTGCTCAAAAGGACTTTTTCACCTCTCAAGCCCTATTTTTTTTTTTACTTTTAACATTATTTTTCTATCAAAATAGTGGTAGTGTTTATAGGAAAGGATGGGGATTTCATTCTTTTTATCCGCCAATGTGAGAGAAAAAACATTTAGGGGTATTTTTGGAATTTTAAAATTATAGATAAGGTGAGGTGAAAGATAAGGTGAGGGCAAATTGTACAATGTAGTACAATTTTTGAATTTCAAAATTGGAAAAACGATAATGCTGAGGGAGAAATTGTACAATGTAGCACAATTTTTTTGAATTTCAAATTTTGAATTTGAAAAAAGGGATAGGGTTGAGGGGGAACTATACAATGTAGTACAATTTGAAATTATTTTTGGTGGGAATTGGGTAGAAGTTATGAGAGTTTTTGAGAATTTTGGGGTTATTTAAAATATAACCCCATTTGAGATTTAAAATTTAGCCAAATTTATTTAATTTTGATCAAATTAAAAATCAATTGGCAGATTGCATAGCAAATATGATCAATTTGATTTCAGTTATGGTCAAATCTAATAGATTGGCTAAATTATATTGAAATTCGATACGCATTGATACTTCTTTTAATCCCGAGCTTCTTGATTTAATAAAATCAAATACACAATTATTCGAATAAATTATTTCTGAGAGTAAATTATATTTAAATCAAGACTTTATCCATTCGAATTAATTTTCAAGCTTGATTAGTAAAAGTCCTATTTTGATAAATATGCTTATTTAAGTGACAAAATTTATACAATTTCGCATATGTAAATACGAAAATGTATAATCATCAATTAAATAAAAAAATTTACCCAAATAAATATTTTAGACCGTATTTATCTGGATGAAATAAATATTTTAATTTTATTAAAAATTAAAGAAATCTAGGGTTAAATTTAGTTGTGGAGGGCAAAAATTTGGTGTCAACAATGTCCAACAACTGCTTCAACTTTTACTATTGTAACTGGGGCAATTAATCAACACTCCTCCTTGCTTCAGTTGCTGCAAATTCCAAGTCTTTCTCTAAGAAATTTAAATCTGCTCTTTGGCAAGGCTTTGTTAAACATATCTACCAGTTGAAGATCCGTCATGCAGTATTTTTTCCCATACGATATCCGGTACCCTCATTGGAGTCTGACTAATCCGAATTCACGTCGCGTAGAGCCCTATTTGTAGGGAAGCGCTCCCTTTGAGTGATGAAATTCGGTGAGGACCAATCAGATCTATGTGGATTAATTTTAGATTTTCAGTGGCTCTCCAGGTTGCTTTCTTAAAAAGAAGTCTTGCTTGCTTGCCAAATTGACAAGTTCTGCAATCTGGTATTTCGACTTCAAGATTAGGCAGCCCTCAAACCAAATATTTCTTTTGTGAGTTAATTACAGCAGCATGGTTGAAATGTTCGAGTCTTTTATGTGAAAATTGTGCATTGATCTTAGTTGCAAAATAAGCTTTTTGCTCATGATCTAAAAGATCCAATATAAAGCTCTTTCCCTTCATCATTACCTTTAATAAGTTTTTTCCATCTTCATCCTTAATTTGACAGTAATTGGATTCAAAGAGAAGTTTGAAACCATTCTCAAGAATCTGGCCAATACTTAACAGACTATAACTAATGTTAAGTATAAAAAACATATCTTTGATTAGTTTTTACCCTAAGGAGCATTTTATTTCCACGGTTCCTTTACCTTCAACAGGAATATAGTCTCCATTAACCACTTGTACTTTGGAAATTACTGAAGTATCTAACTCCTTGAAGAGATCACGATCAAATGTCATGTTATTAGTGCAACCACTATCATATTCCTAATTAGCTACCTGTGCAGCATTAGTTTGTTGAGTGTTATTCTTGCAAACCTTCTGATGATGTCTCATCTGCTTATATTTCCCACACTACTGGTCTGGCCTTTTCCAATATTTGAATAGTGGATGACCCATCTTTCCACAATGCTTGCATGGAGGAAAATCATGTTTTGCTCCCTTATTGATCCCAAGAGAATGAGAACCTGAGTTTTCCTTGTTGTTCCACTTCTTCTTTCCTTGGGTTCCCTAGTTTGATTGAACTTTTACAGGTAGTGAACCCTCAACAGATCCTTCGGACCTCATAAGTATTCTTTGTTCTTATGACTGCAAAGTATTCAATTGTTCTGTCAAACTAATCTGTGACAAATCCTTAGAATTTTCCAATGAGGAAATAGTTGTTTCAAATCTTTCGGGGACTGTTATTAGAATTTTTTAACCAATCTAGAATTAGGAAATTCATAGCCAAGTAATCTTACATTATTGACAATGTTGAGTAATCTATCAGAATACTCTTTGATTGTCTCTGAATCCTTTATCTTCTGAAGTTCAAATTCTAAGATCGGGTTAAGAGTACGCATACCCTTGATCCATTCATCTCCTTCATATTCTTTCTTTAGGAAATTCCAGACCTTAAAAGCTGATTTCAATGTCATAATCCTGACCAAGATTTCAGATGAGACTGCAGGGAATAATATTTCTCTAGCCTTTGATTTTCTTATTTTTTTTTCCTTGTGATTCCTCATCTGCGCCACGGTTGGATTTTTAGGCAAGGAAGGAACTTTGTAGTCCTCCTCAACAGCTTCACACAAATCATTTTCCTTCATATGTGCCTCCATTCTTGCTGCCCAGACATGATAGCCTTTACCTGTGAAGACAGGTGGTGCTAGTGCAGTGAAAGAGGTCTCTGAATCCATAGAAGAAAAAACAAGAAGAGAAAGATATGTTTCTCTCAAATGTAGGTCCCTCAAGAAGAGAGCTCTTGATACCAATTTGTTGGAGTTTTAAGGTTAACTTCAACTCTTTGAAGTGAAAACAAAGAAAGAAATAAGAGAATAAATAATTTACTGCATAAAGATTGATTTTTTATTAATCTGAAGTAGTGCTTAAATACTAAAAATTATGCAATAACTAAAGCCTTTAATTAAGCCACTATTTTGTACATGATTCTATGATCAGCAATATCCAAATCAACTAAACCACTAACATCTAAAAATCAGCCACTAAACTATGTTAACAGAACATGGCCAAAAGAAACTGGATGACGTCCAACATGGCTAAAAAAGCTAGATAATATCCCACAATTGCTTCAACTTTTACTGCAGTAACTAAGGCAATTAATCAACAGTTAAACTACTTGTATGCAACCTACTAACACCAAAAAAATAGTTCTCTTTGGGTGCCCAACCAGTAAGCTCGTTGATCAAATTTTGCCACCTCTGAATAGAGAGATCTCTAGCACCAGCTTGAAACAAAGGATCACCATCTACGCAAATTCTAAACAAGATCTTGACATCTTGCAATGTGACCATTGCCTCACCATCTCTAGGAGCCATCTCTCAATTAGTGTAGTGATGACTCCCCAATAATATTGAACACATCCCACCTCTACGACTCCCCAAAATCCACAAGTGCCAAAATAGAAAAGGATGTATGGATCTAAAGGACGATGCTTCAGGTGTTGCCGTAATTCATGATTTGCATAGCGTAGATGTAGAAATGGTTTCTCTCCTTTTAAGGTCCCATCTAACACACACTGCAATCGATGTTCTACCTATAGCGTTGGTATATCATACACTTCTGGACCAGGATGTAACATCACCTATTGTCATGACCCGAATCGGGGCCCTGGCCGTGACGAGCATCCCAAACTATAAAGGCCCGAAACACCCATGTCTATCTGGTAATCATGCACATAATTCATATGATAAAAGAAATGCGGAAGATACACAATATTACGGAAACATGGTCATAAGTCTAATAAAATCAATAATGGGAAATAAAGTCCCACAACATCTATCAACATCTGAAATCCCTCTGCAAAATCTCTACTACATGACTAATAGCAACAGTCTAAAACCTGGGAAAAGGCCCTCAGTAGACCAAAACATGACTAAAGATAAATATCTGAAAGTAAACAGGCCTTCTGGAATATAGAAGGCTCACCACTACATAATCTGATCTGCGATCTGAAATATCTACTATTTATCTAGACCCCTAGACTGAGTCTCAAAACCAGGAAGGAGGGGGGTCAGCACAAAAGTACGGGCACGCAAAGCAATCCAAAAGAGAGTAATTAAACATATATACATAATATGTGAGAGCCATTTTCATCAAAAAATCATGCATAAAACAGTTTCTAAAAAACACATGGGCACCTTCTGAAAACATGTAACCTGCCTGTAAATTTCAAATTCTGATTTGTGTATTACTTCTGAGTTAGGTGGTATTCCCTACAAGTCTGATATTCCACGGGCGATATGGAATCCGCCATTGACTCGGTGGGGAATCATCCAACCCGAGTGTGATGCAAGGGTTGGAGTTTCTGAATCTGATACACCACACGACACTTAAGTCAGTGTATAATAATATACTCGGGCCGGTAAACCACGGTTTTGGGGAAAGAGTTTTCTGAACTCACGCCTTCTTTGGGGAACCACCTAAGCTCTCTTTATTTCCTATTTTAGCCTTTTCTGAACATGCATCATTCTGAAGTTCTAAAATATGCAAATCTGATAAAGTCTGATTTCTGTATTTATATGTGTCTGTTATGGCATTTTCTGAGTTTGGTATCATCATACCAAGACTTCCAAGTCATGATTTCTGAGCCATAATACATTAAGATAAATCTTTCATTTAAACCAAAGCTTAGACCACCCAAAAACATGCAACTGATATAGAAGATTTTATGTTCCGAAACTCAAGTCAAAATCATGCACTCTTTTATTACATGCATTATGAACATTAAATATTCATGCTAAATTCCCTCTTTAGTGATTTAAAACCACCTTTAATTTATAACAAGAGTTCAACCATTTCATATAGTGATTTTCAAGAATGCATGGCAAAACAATTCATATGCTATGAAAAATCTAAAAAATTATAATAAGAGGGAATTCACCAAAAGTCATGCTCTCAACAAGAATTCATTATTAAAAACATGTTTTCATACATACATATTCTCAAATCACTTTGGGGAAGGTCAAAAGACCAAAACACTGATGTTAAAACATCTAATACGTGAATATATACATAGTTTCAAAAACCCCATTCTAAAATATAATTTTTCTATGCCCATGAGAATTTAGGAAAACCTCGCGTACCTTTATTTCGGAAAATAATGAGTGTTGCTTGAAGCCTGTGGATTGGGGATTCCGAATCTCTAATCAATTTTGAAAACCCACAGTTGAATTTTGATTTATTTGGGTTTTTAGTTTGAAACCCTTGGGAGTATTCTTGAGAATTTTTAGATGAATGTGGATGTATTTTGGAGAATCGGGGACTGAATTTCATGTTTATGGCTGAATAAGGGTGGGTTTTAAGTCACTTGAAACCATTACATAGGCGCCGCATATGATATCGCGTATGTTTACATAGGCGCCGCTTATGCTATCGCCTATGTTTACATAGGAGCTGCCTATGCTATCGTCTATGTTTACATAGGCGCCGCATATGCTTTTCAGTGGCCATGTCCGATTGGTTACGCGATGCATTGTACTTTGAAAAGCCATAACTTCTTGCTCGGGTGTCGAATTTTAGCAAAATTGGTATCGTTGGAAAGCTAACTTGAAGACCTATCATTTGAAATACAGTAGGCTCTATAATTCGACATATACAGAGAGTTATGGTCAATGGAATCTGATACAAATTACAACATCCACTAGAACTTAATCGATCAAAATAGTTTCAACTTGTCCTTGAGTTGAAGGGCCTCTATGGTCTAAATTCAAGCTTGAATGAATTCACATACTACGCAAATAATTAACATGCCATATTGGCATAGGATTTATAGCTTCAGGATTATCAACGCATTGGAATCACGGTCTATATTGTAGCCCGAAATGCGGGGCGTTACACCCATGAAGGATCCATACCTATTAAAAAGTTCAATAAATGAAAAAAATAAATTAAAAATGTCAATTCAGAAGAGTTAGATAGTTTATCGAGTCACATTATTACTTTCACCACCAGAAATGTTATGTTATGTTGCTCAGACTTTTCAAAAATATCGATTGTGCAGGTCGAATACTTCAATGGTGTATTTTTGGAAAGTTCTAGCAACATAGATGTTATGTCTATTTTTTTGGGTACATAATCTGTATGTTTGCTAAAATACTTCAACACAAGTTCAAGATTAATTCAAGAATACCAATGAAGTTTTTCAATACCTTCAACATAAGTTCAACATGAACTATCAAGGAAGTGCTTTATTTTAAAGAAAAAAGATAAAGTAGAAAACAAAACCAAGTCCTCCAAATTCACGGAGTGTCCTTGAGGAATTAATTCCTCTCAAGTACCCAAGGATGCGGAATTTTTCCTCCTACAATAAAATGGCTCACAATCAGAATGTAGTGGGACCTCAAACCTTCTGATTCTTCAAACACACTAACGATAGATGATCACACAGAGTTTTTAGAAGTAGAAGAGTTTTTTTCCAATACAAAAATTTCATATCTACCTGTGGAAAAAATGCAGGTATTTATAGCCATCACACGCCTCTTCAAAAAGGAGGAAACG
>NC_061119.1:206768970-206800982 GCF_002878395.1 Capsicum annuum | reverse complement strand
TTCCCAAGAAAGGGATACGTAGGCGGCCTATGTCGGCTTCGGTCAACTCCTTAGGACAATTTATCCCATTCTTTTATGTATGAACTACGTGATGACTTAAATCCTCAAGAATGAGATACGCAGGAAGCCTATGTTGGCTTGGATCAACCTTTTAGATTTTTCTACATACCAAAAGCATAGTCCTGAACTACATTTGACCTGATTCCTTCTCCAACGGGATATGTATGCGCCCAACGGCTTGATCATATAAACCCAAAAAATGGAAACTAGGGCAGAATTTTTGAGAAGGAATCTCAAAATTCAAAAGAGGAAGATCATCATCCAACAAAGAGAATAAAGAGCAACAAAGACTTCAGATCCTCTCGAGCTGAGATCATCTCAAACAACATTAAACTATGGCAAAAATTTTAAGGAGGTCCTCAAAATTTTTGCTAATATACTGGAATATATTTCAAATTCCACAGAACCAAAGGTCAAAGTCAAGCTTTAGAAGTCACTAGCTGCGATGAAGTCCAGGTAGACTAAATCTTCAGCTATGACAGAACTTTTAATAGAAACCCTCAGTGAGGATGATGAATTCCTGAAATTCCTCTATTAAATGTTCGATACATTTAGAACCAAGAGAAAGACATTCGTTGAGATAGTAAATAACGTGACTAGCAGAGATTTTCTAAAGCTTTTACATAATTTTTTGAAACTAGTTTCTAAAAGAAAAGACTATTTTCAAAAATTTATGCAAATCTTTTTACTTAGTGATTGCCTTGGAATCTATTGGAACGGGGAGTCATAGTGGAAGTCCCAACATGATGGAGTATCCGAACTATGGTGAGGAGCAAACCAAGAATCGAAGGAGATCAACACGGAGTAGTTTCACTCAAAACTATTCATTTTTCTGTGGATGCAGGGATAAATATATAAAAATGGAAATCTTTTTTAAAAATTCCCAAGCGAGTTGCTAGTCACACCAAAGCATATAATGCTCAAGAATGGTATTTTTGAGTAGTCCCAAAGACGGTTTTAATACTCATTTATCGAGGACCTTTTGAATTGGCTATCTCATTTCTTAAGACCATGAAGGACAAACAAAAGCGTCTTATCTTCTTTATGAATATTGTATTTAGAACTTTCCTAAAAAATAGTCGCTACCAAAAGCAACTTTGTGTCTACTAAATATTTACCTTAAGCGCAGGTGCATTCGAGGGAGTCAACATAATAAATACATAATCAAAAGGATCACTCAATAGGAGGAAGAACAAAAAGTCATCCTCAAAATTCAGCTTGAAGTGAAGCAAACGGTAATTGAGTAATCCCCAAACATGGATCTTGCCCCATTTTAGTTACATTCGGTGGATCTACTATTGAATTATTTCCTTAAAAAAAAGAATATTAATAGCAGAATAAGTCATTCAAATTATGATGCTCTATATTTGTCATCATCTTAACTATGGTCACCAGTGAGAGCGACATTGTGTCTACTAACTGGATACTTTGAGTACAGGTACATGTAGAAAGCATAACGCAGACACATAGACTTAGGTGAAACTGTTTTTAAATCACCGGAAGGGCCATTTCATATCATTGTCGAGAGGGCCATTGCATATCATTGCCAAAAAATTCATTTCATATTATTACCAAGAGGGCCATTTCATGCCATTGTCGAGAAGGCCATTTCATATCATTGCCAAGAGGTTCATTTCATGCCTTTATCGAGAGGGCCATTGCATATCATTGCCAAGAGGGTCATTATATATCATTGCCAAGAGGGCCATTACATATCATTGCCAAGAGGGCCATTTCATATCGTTGTCAAGAAGGCCATTTCATGCCATTGCCGAGAGGGCCATTGTGTATCCTCACCGAAAGGGCCATTTCATACCATTGCCGAGAGGGCTATAGCATTTAATAGCTGTTGACATGCGAGACACAAATGCTGGCATCGAGGATATCATCAACATTTAATATCTGTTGACACGCGAGAAACAAATGCTGGCATCAAGAATATCATCAGTATTTAATATCTATTGACACGCGAGCCACAAACGTTGGCATCAAAGATATCATCAGCATTTAATATCTGTTGACACCTGAGACACAAACACTGGCTTCGGGGATATTATCAATATTTAATATCTATTGACACGCGAGAAACAAACACTGTCGTCGAGGATATCATCAACATTTAATATTTGTTGACGCGCGAGACACAAATGTTGGCATCGAGGATGTCATCAACATTTATTATCTGTTGACATGCGAGACACAAATATTGACGTCACGGATATCATCAGCATTTAATATCTATTGACACATGAGAAAAGAATGATGGCGTCGATAATATCTCATCATTTTATGAATCAGCATATGAATACATCAAGAGCACGCGATTTGAAGGGACGCCTTTAAGTCACTATTTGAAGACGAGTGATATATGAAATTTCCTAAAAATTGACAAATTGAGGGTCATCTATATGTCATATTATTTGAAATAGGATAGTGTGAAAGATTATCTATGAGTTGATAGCCCATAGGTTATTCATAAGCCGCAATAACATCTTAACCAAATATTGTGCAAGGTTACCCAACAATTGATAGTCCGAAGGTTATCCATAAGTCGCAACTAAATCCTTACTGGAGAATATATGAGATTATCAAATTGATAAGTCCAAGGGTTCTCTATAAGCCGCGTTATATTCAAAGATCGATTATGAGCAAGATTACACAAAGACTAGCAATTTGAGAGATATCTATAAGTCCTATTGTATTCAAGGTCGGATGATGTGCTGGAATACCTGAGAGCTAGCAATTGGAGGGATATCTATAAGCCATCTCTTATCCAAGGTAGGATAATGTATGGGATTACCTGAAAGCTAGCAATTCAAAAGATATGTACAAGTCGCCTAGTATCTAACATCAAATAATTCAAGATTATTCAAAGATTGACAATTCAAGGAAAATATATAAGTCGTATCGATACAAAAGATTTGCAAGACTTAACAAAGGTCATATACAAAGAATCATTGGCAATAACCGGAGAGATTATCATTACACATACAACAAGAATTATATATGACAAAAAGGGTTGTCGCATCAGCATAAGATTACATTGTTGTAGGGACTATCTTACATGAAGTGTCATTGGTGTCCAAAAGGGACACCCCACTTTGAAGACATATTCAATCGACAAATGAGCTAATTATGAAACAACTAAGAGAGTTGTTGTGTCTGTTGTTGCAAGTTATTTCCTTCCAAATAGGTACATGGAAGGATAATTTCACCTTTTGGGCAACAACTCACGTGGAGATATAGTAAAAGACTATATGACCCTTTCGTGAATTATGTTTAGCACTAACAATTTTTGTTTGAAACATTGTTGAGAACATATGAGATTATGAAAATATCAAATCAAAACCACAGGTGCGAACGACTCCAGAAAGGATGCAGCACAACGTGGAACTCTTTTTTAGCAGCATAACGGGGCATAGTCTAGAGAGGGACGTTAAACTCTTTGGATGTGAGCTAAAGGATGATCACCACCACCATCTAACCACACCCCTATTAGAAGGTATGTGGTTAATCTGGTTTCAGCTTCGCCTTTGAGATATTTCTAATCTCACACCGAGGGTAACCTTCTCTTTCTTTCAAGTCCAGGTGATAACATACCTAGAGTTTTGGAAATTATGTCTAGGTAAGTTCTTTTCTATGGATGTTAACGATCCCACATTCATGGTTAAGTGGTTACAAGCCTCTTTTCCGCAACTCGATCAATTTGTCACTTATCTTGAGCCAAAGATCACCTGAAATAAAAAAACTATCTTTTCTACCAATTGAGTTGAACTATAAGTAGTATGATTCCCTGAGTCTCGGCGATATGTAGGCTGGGATCTTTATTGAAAACTTGAATGCATTCCAATCTCCCCCCTAATCCTTTTAATTTTTAGCTTTTTGGTTTCATCAAAAACTCCAAAACCGAGATAGCTTGTGAATTTTTAAAAAATTATGTTTGATTAAATACAAGTAGCCTGAATTTCCATGTAACTTGAGATATGTAGGAAAACCTGATACCGGGGTCCGACCATAACTCCATGAAACTCATGCGAAAATCAATCTCTTTCAGAAACGAATTTGTGGTCAGACCAAAATTAGGAATGTCAAACTCCCTTTGCTTAGGGTTACTTGCATCCACCCTACCCAAAGGGAGGGGGGAGTTGTTGACACCTAACCTCCATGACTAAATTTAACCCTGGTATTTTTTATTTTTTAATAAAATTGAAATATTTATTTCATCTGGATAAATACGCTCTAAAATATTTATTTGGGTTAAATTTTTCATTTGATTGATGATTGTACATTTTCGTATTTACATATGTGAAATTGTATAAATTTTGTCACTTAAATGAACATTGTAATCAAAACTAGAATTTTACTGATCAAGCTTGAAAAGTAATTCGAATGGATAAAGTCTTGATTTAAATATAATTTACTCTCAAAAATAATTTATTTGGATAAATATGTGTTTGATTTTATTAAATCAAGAAGCTCAACATTAAAATAAGTATTAATTTGTATCGAATTTCAATTTAATTTAGCCAATCTATTAGATTTGTCCATAATTGAAATCAAATTGATCATAATTGCAATGCAATCTGCCAATTAATTTTTAATTTGGTCAAAATTAAATAAATTTGATTAAATTTTAAATCTCAATTGGGGCTATATTTTAATAATCCCAAAATTCTCAAAAAACTCTCATAACTTCTACCCAATTATCACCAAAAATAATTTCAAAATTGCTCTACATTGTACAATTCCCCCTCAACCTTGTCCCTTTTTCAAATTCAAATTTTGAAATCCAAAAAAATTGTACTATATTGTACAATTTCTCCCTCAACTTTGTCTTTATTTCTTTTTTTATTTTTTAAATTTAAAAATTTGTACAATTTCTTCAACTCCCCCCCCCCCCCCTTATCTTCTACCTCACCTTATATTTAATTTTAAAATTCCAAAAATACCCTAAATGTTTTCTCTCTCACATTGGTGGATGAAAATAATGAAATTCTCATCCTTTCCTATAAATACTACCACTATTTGGTAGAAATACGGAGTTTAAAAGTAAAAAAAAAAAGGCTTGAGAGGTGAAAAAATCCTTTTAAGCAAAATAGTTATTTTTATTTAGTAAAAGTTTTGTTTCATAGAGTTAGTCGGCTACTCAAAATTTTTGAGTTGACGGTGACATTTTTTGGTGGTGATTGATTCCGACAAAGCTCGTAGTTTTGTTTTGCTGCCTTGAAAAAGGTAAACACACTTATCCTTTTTATTTTTATTATCAATTTCTTCTTCATCTCTTTCTCCGTAGTAATATTTATTTAGTTATAATCATGAATGAGGCTGGAATTATTTGTTGTAGAGGCTTTAATGGCCATAGGATTTTCTTTTGATGCTTGTCTTTATGTTGTTATTCCGGTTGAAGTTGCTTTACATTACTATTCGTGTTGATTCTTATTCATTATTTTTGTTTCATGTTGTCTTGTTTTAGGCTATTGTTATCATATAATTCAAATGGTATTTTGTTATGTTTGTAGATTGTAATTTCACTTAGTTTTGTCAATCTAGTATAAAAGCTTTATTTTTTTTAGTTCTAGTATGTTATTTGTGGCCTAATCATTGCTTGTTGTAGTTTCGATTTTGTTGTTAATTTGGTTTCATTTTTAGTTCTTGGAAAAATTACTTTAGTTCATGTTTTTTCCTTTGGTGCATAAGCGAACCATTTCTAAATGTTCCTTGACCTTTAATGTCAACGAAAAAAATATGAAGTCGGTTTATAAATCAAAATTTCTACCCGAAGATCCCTTTGTTTGTGGATTAATCATTGTGGTTTTGATTTTGTTCGGATTCATTTTTAGTTTCTTTGAAAAACTGCTTTAGTTCAAGTTTTCTCCTTTTGATGCACATTCGAACCGCTTCTAAATGTTCCTTGACCATTAATGTCAATGGAAAATATGGAGTTGGTTTAGAAGCCAAAATTTCTACCCAAAGATCACTTTGTTTGTGGATTAATCGTTGTGATTTCAATTTTGTTCGGGTTCATTTTTAGCTTTCTTTGAAAAATTGCATTAGTTCAAGTTTTCCTCTTTGATGCATAGTCGGATTGATTCTAAATGTTCCTTGACCTTTAATGTCAATGGAAAATATGGAGTCGGTTTACAAGACAAAATTCCAACTTAGAGATCCCTTTGTTTGTAGATTAATCATTGTGATTTTGATTTTATTTGGGTTCATTTTTAGTTTTCTTTAGAAAATTGCATTAGTTCAAGTTTTCCTCTTTGATGCATAATTCCACCTCTTCTAAGTGCTCCTTGACCCGTAATATCAATGAAAAAGATGGAGTTGATTTATAAGCCAAAATTTTTGATCCGAGGATCCCTTTATGACCTTATGCAAAGTTTATATTGAAATTGCAAAAGAAAGGAAGGAGGTGAAATAATCTTGATCAATTAATTTGTCTCTTCTAAAACACTATCTAAACTCACTTTGGAATTTGAGTTTTTGGTCGAAGGTTTAACTGCGTGTTTATGTTGAGCTAAATCGTAAAAATTGTAAATTTTTTTATGAAGTTCGCTCAAAATTCACTCTTATATTGTTAAATTAGAATATGTGCCAAAGCGTTCGTTTTAGTCTTGGTGTGTTGCTTTCTCTTTGTCTTTACTTTGAAGTTGTCTCTATGCCCTAAAGTGTTATTTTTCTTTCTATTCAAGTTAAAATGTGAAAGTATCTGAAATTTTTTACTACTTTTAAATTGCATATGAGTTTGGCTTTCCAAAACGATTGCGCTTAGTTGCATCCTAAATGTCCCTCTTTCGATTTCTTTTTGAATTTTTTATCTCATTAATATGTCGAAAGAGTCTAAAGCAACCACATTTGATCTTTAAAAATTATAGTCCTTATTTCTTAATTCTTAGAAATTTTAGTCTTTGTGTCTTCTTTTTGATGATTCGGAACGTTAATTTTCTCAGCTTTTGTTTAACCCAAGTGATTCATTTTGATGAATGTGTGTGCTTAGTCTATAATTAGTTGTTAAACGAATAGTCGTTGGATGGATTCTAATCTTTCTTTTTTCCTTCTTTGTTTAACATGTAAAATGTTGAGTCCAAATGGAATCTCCTTCTGTGTATATCGATGGTGGGCCAATGCAGCCTATTTCCCTTTCAAGTCATCCTCTCGAGCCTATCAAACTAGCTTGATTGTTGGATGAAGAAGTTGTCGCCGATGGGAGGAGATGTGGTTAAAGTTTATTTTTTGTTAGTAGCTAAGAGATATGACAAGTCTCATTTCTTTTTATTGCTTTATTTATCATTATGCATCTAGTTATTACTTATTTATTTGAGCCTAGAAGCCAATGATGTAAATTAATAAAGGTGAAGTCAATTAGGGGCCAAAAGGTCCAAAAAGATAGTTTAGGACAGGTTATGGCCCAAGGCCCAATATCTAGATTAACACAGGTTAAGATGGGCCGAAAGCCCATTTAGATTAGGACAAGGCTGATAGATTTGGGCTTAAGAGCCTAAATCACTTGTTTCGTCCCCCTTTCCTTTTTTTTTCCTATGTTTTTTTGCTATTTGACTTTAATTTGCTTAGAACTAGTTATATTCCGTACAATTTGCTTAGAACTAGTTATATTCCGTACAAAGTCGTTAAAAAACTGATTTTCCATAAATATAAAAAATATTCCTTAATCAGTTTCTTTTCAACAATCTTTTTTTTAGAAGTTAGTCAAAAGAAACATTTTCAAACAATCCGGATAACCGCAAGTTAGCAAACATTTTAGGGCCTTAAAAACCTTCCTAAAATATTAATAGGAACCGCTTACCTAGAATTTGAAAACTTAAATAATTTTTCAGTTTTGAATCATTTGAGTAATTTAAAAAGGTTTTTGTTGATTTTCCTAAATAAATTAAGTGGCGACTCTAAAAGTCATATTTCGCAAACCAGACATGATCCAGCTTTTTTAGCCATGTTGGCATTATCCAGTTTCTTTAAGCCATGTTCTGTTAACTTAGTTTAGTGACTGATTTTTAGATGTTGGTGGTTTAGTTGTTTTGGATATTGTTGATCATGGAATCATCTACAAAGTAGTAGCATAATTATAGGCTTTACTTATTGCATATTTTTCAGTATTTAAGCACCACTTCAGATTAATGAAAAATCAATCTTTGTGCAGTAAATTATTTTTTATCTTCTTTCTTTCTTTGTTTTCACTTCAATGAGTTGAAGTTAACCTTACAACTTTAACATTAACTACATATATGGACGACTTGGATTCCATTTACAGACCAGCCCACTGAGGTTAATGTGCAACAGAGGATCAAGTTGTACCTGTTGCACAATATTCTTAGATAAGTCTGATAGTAAACTTAGTTTAGACTCTCTGCTTGACATGGGGGACCTTAACACAATGAGCACACAGGCGTGGGGAGCAGCTGGCATTGTCGTACCTGTACAATGCTATGTGTCGCGCTTCGATGTCTGCGGCCAGCTATGTGCGTGGATTTCTTTCTTTGTTGCAGGTATGTGACTTTTAAAATTATATGGATTTATTTTCTCCTATTTGATATCTTTAATATTTATACTATTTTTAGATTTTCTTAATGTAGGTCTGGGCTTAGGAGTGACTTATCCCGATGCAGCCAACATTGCCTCCTCCAAGAGTACTTATGCTGGGTGTCCACGTGGCTCCACCCAAACCACAAACAACACTTGCACAAAAGTGGACTCGTTGTAGAAATCACCAAAATGAGGCACGCAGTGTGCTTACCATTTTCAGTGATGTATTGGACAATCTAAATGATCGCCAGGTAATTTATCATAATTTTGATTGGTATTTGCTTTTTGATTTAGCATTTGGTATTTGCTTTTTGATTTAGTATTTATGCGGATAGAAATGTGTAATTCATTTTATTATTTTCAAGTTATTTAACATTTAAGTTTTTCTAATATAGTTTGTGTGGAAGCCTTATTCAGAGAAAATCATTAATGGACTCCTCGACTAGTACCGGCATGGCAGAGATGTTTGGATGCACAGGCACCCCTAATTTGTGGGATCTATCGTGAGTAGCACATGGTGGATGATGTCCTAAGACAGTTTGGCAAGGAGCAACATAGTCCGGTACTATGCTACACGTTTGACCACCTTCATTTCAAGCATGACAAGTCGTTTAGGGTAACAAACAAGATTACATTATTTTGAGTTTATGGCTGCTTTTTGGACACATTGTCGAGATAACTTAATTCGCACTAAGCTTTAGATTGAAGTGTGAAGGTCACGATCAGAGTACTTTGACTGGTATCAGCGTTACTCATGCAATTTTTTAGGAAATCTAGCTCATAATGTGGATAGGGGATATCAACACATGGCAGGCATACATGGGACACTGGTACATACCTTACTTTACTTTACATGTTTGATATTTTATACATGTCTTCGACCACTGAAATATATTATCTTTAATTTGGTTTAGGCTCAGGGATATCAAAAGTCATACATGTTGGCTCTCTGTGTTGGGAATGATCCTACTGAATTTGATGCAGAGAAGGCATTGCCAGAGACGTTTAGCCGTATTTAAGTGGAGTCTATGACTTGCTTCCTTGGGGATAAGGTTGAGCTTTGCTCCAGACTAAACACCACCAACTGAATACAAGAAATAGTCTGTTGTGTATGGTCAACTCATCAAAGGTAGGCTGTACCTAGGGATGGGGCACGTGGTATAGGACACCCGGGGGGAGGAGGGCTAGTAAAAGGCGGGGTCACCTTCTTGTAGATCAGTAGCTGTTGATGAAACTTCTTGTAACACTCCATTTTTTCGGGTTTAAGTTGAACCGTATTTTCAATGTATATAGGCCCAAATCCAATGGTTTCTAGTTTGAAATAAGTGTGAATTACAATGCTGTAGTGTGAGAACATCTTTGAAGATGAGTATACGTCATAAAAGTCTCCTAGCTCAAAGTTAAGTTGAGCACTTTCTTATGAGTTGAGTTTTAGTCTATGATTTTTCTTGGGTCAACTTCTAGCGATCATTATTCCTAGAATATGTGGATTTATGTGACCCATAATATATCAAATTAAATCCCTTTGAATCTTCTTTACAACTGCATCATCGTTCATCAATCCGAGTTCAAAGTCAAAAGTTATAAGTGTTTGAATGAGACCCTGTCTAGGGTCCGCATTGGGCCCGTGCAGCAAGGGAATCGCCAAATGCCATTGGAACGGGTTGGATTTGGCTGCGTGCTGCCAACCCTGAGGTTGTCTTTGGCCATGAGCCACCTAGCCTATCCCGAGCGTTAAAAAGTGCTTCATTTTGAGTCATTTTAAGGGAAATAAAATCTTTTACCATTCTATAACCGTTCCTAATCATATATGGATGAAATTTAGGTCATTCAACACGTTATTTCACTTCTCAAATCCCCATATCATCTTTCCTTCAACAAGGGAAGAGAAACCACCTAGGATTTGAAGATTTTGATCTCCAAGGGTAAATCTCTAAGGTTTAATGTTTTTACAAGCCTTAGAGTATATATGTATGTACGTATTATGTGTTTTGGAAATTGTTAAAAAGCATGCAATGGGAACCGCATTTTATGATGAAATCTTGTTTAAACTATGGGGTTTTTTTTCCTAAACTTTAATTATGTTCATGTGTATGGATGTTATGAGCTTGAGAACTTATATAAGAATTTAATGTGTTGAGGTTGTTTATACAAATGGTTAAAAGCTTGAGTTTAAATGTTTCACTATCAATTATGGATTTGCATTGCTTTATAATCCAATAAAAGGGTATTTTATTAATTTGTAAATGCTTTTGTGTCCTAATGGAGAAATTGCATGTGTTTGATGAAAGAGATGACCACCCTATGTTAAGGTACTGAAAAGGGAGTATTTTACATGAGTTTTACATGTTTTGAAATAAGAACTCTCTTATATTGATTGAATGTTTTGGTGGTCCAATAACATGCTTTCGAATGAAAGGACTAAGACATGATATGATTGCTAACCCCACATTCTCAGTGTATGTTTTAATAAAGACAAATAATATTCAATGATCAAATGACTTGCAATTACACCAAAGATGCAGGAGATCAAAAGAGATTCTAGAATCTCTAAGGAATCAATTGAAGATATCCATGCACATCTCGCAAAAGGAATGACACATCCAACATCAGGATATCCGACGCTAAACATGGAATAACATCAATCATGGAATCAACTCAAGCTAATCAAGGAAATCTATAGCAACTTAACCGGAACACAACTTGGAAAAAGGAGCAATCACTACAGCACAAAAGGAAGAAAGGATCACGGACAACTTGGAAAGAGCATCAATCACTACAGGAGCAAAAGAAGAAAAGATCACGGATGTATCTGATATGGACATGAGTGAAAACCGTGTTGGACATATCTGATATGGACATACCATATGGTAACATTCCTCAATCAAGGAAACAATTCAAATCCTTGATTGGGATGAAATCTCTCAGATTTCTTTACAAAGAGAATGAGCTGAAGCATATAAAATAAAGGACAAAAGATTGAAGAATGCATGAAACTTTAAGAAAAATATCAAAGTGTCTCAATCTTAGTCTCACAAAGCTTTGTAACTCTTAGTTCACGGTAGTTGTATAAAAAATAGGATCGAGTCAACTTTATAATACAAATTGAATCTGTGTCACAAGATCTGAAGAACAAAATAAGTCTTCGGAACTTGTTTCTCATCATTGTACTCGAGCCAGCTATTGAAAAATCTAAGGAATCGTTGAAACCCAAGGGGACTGGAAGTAGTCACCTTATTGATGTTCCGAAATAGGATAAATATTTGTCTCTTTACTTTAAATTCAATTGTTTACTTGTTTGTTTATCTCAAATATAATCTGTTTTGAGAATTTTTCTGATCTGCAGGCAAGTCGATTGTGAGGAGTCAATAGTCGACTCACAGAAATTTTCAATTTACCCCTTCTTCAATTTCAATTGGTATCAGAGTAGGTGTCACATATAGTGTTGCTTAACCACACGTGAGCAAATATCAAATGACAAACTATAAAATTCCCGGTACTCTGCTTTAAGAGGGTCACTTCTCCATAAGACCATCATACTTTAATGGACAACACTACTCTTACTGGACGAATAAATTCAGAATCTTTGTCCAATAAATTGACTTCCAAGCATGGGTTGTCATTAAGAAGGGACCAAAGTCGATTTCAGGAATCAAAGATATGCAAAAGGACAAAGACAAATAATCGAGTAGTACCGATGTAGAAGACCTTGAAAACTTCAAGGTCACAAAAGAACAACAAGAGGTAATCCAAACTAATGCACGAGCTATAAGCTTACTTCTTTGTGTAGTTAGTGGAGAAGAATAGAACAATATATCAACCTGTGAGACTGCAAAAGAGATATGGGACAAATTGGAGGTAATCTATGAAGGAAATACCAAGGTCAAAAAATTAAAAATTGCTTCCCTAGTTAATGAGAACATTGAAACAATGTTTGCCAAATTCAGCAAGATTGTAAACAAACTAAAATCATTGGGATGATCTATCCACATAGTCTGCAAGTCCAGAAGCTGGTCCAAAGTCTCCTAAAAATTTGGGAAACCAAGGCTACAATCTTGAAAGATGGAGATCTTTACAACATGACATATGATGAGCTATGAGTTAATCTCATTGCATATGAGCGAAATTATATCAACAGGTACCATAAGAGGAAAAGAAGAAACTAGTAACCTTCAATGCCGCAACAACTGAAGAAGAGGACATTCTAGAAGAAGACAATAGCTAAGGAATGAAACTTATAAATCGTGGAGTAAGGAAGATCATGATAAAGAGACAACAAAGATCCCAAGGAGACAAGAATAATGATTCCACTAGAAATGATGATCGTTGTTATCACTATGGAAGGCCTGACCACTTCAAACAAAACTATCCAGAATTAAGATGAAGACCATCCAGAAAAAATTAAAATTTTGGAGCTTGGAGTGAAGAATATGAAACTTAAGAAGAAACAGAGGGCACCAACATGTGCTTCATGGCAAATGGCGAATCTAGCGAGGTAAGACCAAACGACGGTCAAAACTATAATATCCTTGAATCTAATTAAGATATGATAATCGATAAGCTTCAGAAATTTATAAATGAATATAATAAACTCACTCAAGAGAAGGAAATTGTGAATCTAAATTTAAATAAAAACTCAAAGATGAACGAAGAAACTATCATATGGAAATCGAAGCATGCCAAATTAAAATCGACTTACTTCACGAAGAACTTGATGATGTAAAAATGCAATTGAATAGCATCAAGAAATCACCAAGTCACAGTTTCGTGAAATCAAACTCTTTTCAAAATAACTAAGTTCCTCATCAAAATTGTTTAAATTAGCCAAGACCTCTTTCTCTTCTCGAGGACCTGTCTACTTTATTCGTGGATAGAAAGGGCACAAATCCTATAGTTTCAGGTATAATCCTAAACGTGTGTGGGTTTTGAAGCCTAATAGGAGCATATCTAACCTACAAGGACCAAGGCCACTTGGGTACCTAAATAAATTTGATTCCCTTACTTTAGAGGAACATGACCGCAAGAGATATTTAAAGGGAATGTGGGTCATTGATAGAAAATTTTCCAGACATATGATGGGAAAGAAAGAAATTTTTTGTGGTCTAAAGAAAATAGATTAAGGATCAATCAGATTTGGTGACAACGCTAGAGGTAACGTCATCAGAGTCAGCTTAGTAAAGCTCAACTCCTCATGTGAATTTACTAAAGTATATTTAGTAGATTAACTCAAGCATAACTTGATCAACATTAGTTAGCAGTGTGACTTTGAATTTGGAGTCTCCTTCAAAGATAAAAGTTTCTCCATCAAACATGACAAAAGAGATATCTCTCTTATCGGTGAATGCATTGATAATATTTATGTCTTAAATAGTTCTGACTTTAATACCTTAACCTGCCTCACTGTGCAAACCAATGATATTTGGTTGTGGCACAAAAAGCTTGGGCATGCTAGTATGCATATCATTGAGAAATTGTCCAGATTGAAATTGGTGAAAGGTCTGCTAAAACTCAAGTTTGAAAAGGATCACATCTGTGATTCCTGCTAATTGGGTAAATAATTCGGACATCATTCAAAGTCAAAGACGTTGTCTCTACTACTAAACCTCTTCAAACAATCCACATGGATTTGTTTGGCCCCACCAAGACCATAAGTATTGGTGGAAAAAGATATGTTTTTACTATAGTTGATGATTACTCATGTTTTACTTGGGTGATGTTTCTTGCTCATAAACATGAGGCTTTTACAAACTTTGAGATTTTTTGTAGAAAAGTACAAAGAGAAGCGAAAAACTCCATCACCTATGTTCATAGCAATCACGGATAAGAATTTGAAAATAAGGCATTTGAAAAGTATTGTACTGAGAACGGATACTCTAAGAACTTCTCATCACCTCGGTCCCCTTAACAAAATGGAGTGGTGGAGCAAAAGAATTGGTCTCTCCAAGAAATTGGCAGGACCATGCTGTTAGAATATAATCTCCCAAATTACTTTTGGGCAGAAGTAGTAAGTACAACATGCCATGTCATCAATAGATGCCTAATCAGACCTACTCTAAAAAAGCCGCCTTATGAACTTTGGATAGGAAAGAAGCCTAACATTGTCTACTTTCATCCTTTTAGATGCAAATGCTTTGTGTACAACAATGTTAAAAATAACTTGGGAAAATTCGATCCACGAAGTAATGAAGGTATTTTCCTTGGGTATTCTCCCACTAGTCGTGCTTACAGGGCTTAAATAAAAGAATTTTATGTGTTGAAGAATTTATGCATATTGTATTTGGTAAATCTAACCACCCTCATATGATCTTAAGTATTGATGAAGAACAGGTGCACGATTTTCAATCTAGAGCCAATGCTAGTAGCATAACCTCTGATCCATCACAAGGTGGGTCGACTATACTCTCTCTACAGTCGAATCCCACAATAGAAATAGTCAAAAAATATATTACAAGAGAGTGGAAACATAATACTAGCTATCCAAATGAATTTATCATTGGAAACCAAAAGATAGGATGCAAACAAGAGCATCATTGAGAAAGCAAGTGTCTGTATCCCTTGTATCTCAAATTGAACACAAGAAGACCGATGAGGCCCTCAAATATGAAACATAGGTCAAAGACATGAAGAAAGAATTGAACCCGTTTGAGTGAAATCAAATTTGTACTCTAGTTGAAAGACCCAAGAACTGTTCAGTAATTGGAACTAGATGGGTCTATGGAAACAAATTGAATGAAAAAGGTAAGGTTATCAGAAACAAGAATAGACTTGTAGCTCAAGTCTACTCCCAACAAGAAGGTATTGATTATGATAAAATCTTTACCCCTATGGCAAGGTTAGAATCAATTTAAAATTTTTATTAGATTTTGCTTCCTTCAAATGTTTTAAATTTGACCAAATGGACGTCAAAAACACCTTCTTAAATGGTTTCATTCATTAGGAATTTTCTGTAAAACAACCATCGGGTTTGAAAATCCATCTTATCCAAATTATGTTTTCAAATTATCGAAAGCACTCTACGGTTTCAAAAAAGCTCCAAAGGCCTAGTATGAGAGATTGCGTACTTTCCTATTAAATAATAATTTTCAAAGAGGTAAAATTGGTACAAATCTATTCATTCAAAATCTTGATTCAAATCTTCTTATTATGCAAATTTATGTTGCTGACATCATTTTTGGTAGTCTTAACATCTCTCTATGTGAGAATTTTGCAAATTAAATGAAAGGAGAATTTGAAATAAGCCTCATGGGAGAACTCACATTCTTCTTGGGATTACAAATCAAGCAAAATCATAAAGGAACCTGCATCAGTTAAGCTAAGTACACAAAAAAACTTATTAAAAAGTTCGGTGTGAAAAAAGAAAAGGCCTATGGAACTCCAATGAGTCCATCCATAAGTCTCGATTAGGACTCGTATGGAAAAAATATTGATGAAAAGATATATAAGGGAATGATTGGATCACTACTCGATTTGACTTCTAGTTGACCAGGCATCATGTTCAGTGTATGCAAATGTGCCAGGTTCCAGTCGAATCCCAAGGAGTCTCATCTGACTACCGTCAAAAGAATCATTCAATATCTCATAGAAACTAAAGATGTTGGACTATGGTATCCCTGCTCTTCCCATTTTAATTTAATTGGATATTCAGACATTGACTTTGTAGAAGATAAAAGTGATAAAAAAAAGCACTAGTGGAACATGTCAAATTCTTAGGGATACCCAGATTTCATGGCACAACAAGAAGCAGACTTCAGTTGCACTTTAAACAACTAAAGGCAAATACATAGCCATCGGAAGTTGTGGTACTCAAATTTTATAGATTATGAATCAACCATATGATTTTAATTAACTTTTGAATCTGTTCCTATAATATGTGATAACTCCAGTGCAATTAGTTTGTCTAAATATATTGTGCATCATTCTAAAGATAAACACATCAATATTAAGCATCATTTTATTCGAGATAATGTAGTGGAGACTCTTCTCTAGCATTTGTTGATTCTGAAAATCAACTGGCAGATACTTTTACAAAACCATTGTTGGAAGAAAGATTTTGTTACCTTAAGAAAAGACTTGGAATTCTTTTCATTAATGACCTATAAGCTTTATTTTTGGATAAAAAAAAATTTACTTATTCCGCCCTTAACCATTTTTTTTTCAAAAAAGGGGGAAAACTATATTTTGGGTACACCTTTTCTGAAAAAGGAGTCATCATTACTCACCCTCTTTTTATGCCTCATTTACTTCCCGTCTGATCTTTTTACCTTCCCCGTCACCCCCTTCTGCCACCTTTTCGATCAACAATCACCTCCCTCTCTTCATATCCTCCACATTCCTTTCCCCTTCCTTCCCCTCTAACGCCTCATATTCCTTCCTATCTCTTTAAAAGAAACCTGGTCAAAACCCTACCTTACCAAATGACTAGAACTAACTCCGTGGAAAATCTCTTAAAAACTCTTCCCACCCTTTCGAATACGCATGTTCTTATTCACAGTCATCTGATGAATCCTTCTTCAATTCTCAATAGTCATCTATATCTAAAAAATGCCCTTCTCCAATCCCTACCTCCTTAGTAAAAAAGCTTCATTCACTTTCCATTGATCCTCTTCTTCTAGAAGACATGCATAAGTTTTGGATCGGTGTGCACAAAGATAAGTTATCTACTTTTAAATTCATTCTGTTGTACCTGGATGTATTGTATATCTATGCCAATTAAAGGACGCACACTGCAATGTAAGTTCACTCTTTAAATTTCAAGACTTATCTCTGTCTTTCATCTTTGTAGGTTTCTAGTATATGAAGACCCAGTTTGGATGTTCTACGCAAATCTTCGCATTTCTCCCGGCAGTGGTGAGTTAGAAACTCTTGTGCTGGGCACAAGAATTATTGTGAATGATTTTCTCTTTGAAAAGGTATTTGATATGAATTTCTCTGGTGTAATTTTCTTTATGAATGGATCTTGTCCTGACGACTTTGAAGTCAGCTTTGAGGAGGCCATACAGGCTGTGTTTGATCTAGAACTGCATCCTCCAACTTTGGTCCCTTGTCTTTCTGTTTCAAGTATCACATTTTGGCTTATATTATCTCTACCACCCTGATCCCCAGAAGGGTTCCCTCAGTAACATTACTTGCTGTGATATCTTTATCCTGTATTGCTTAGTGAAAAGATATAAGATTAATTGGGCAACATGGTTTCGTGAATACATGCTTGAGAGTGCTTCAGATGCTCATGTTTCTGCTAGCCTACCTTACGGATTGTTGATCACCCAAATTCTTTAATACTACTCCATCGACCTATCCGCTTACCCAACTGTGGAGATCTCTGCCACATATGATTCAAAGACCTTGGCCAGTATGGGATATATCTTAGTTGAAGATGAATGGTGCAGAAAAGACTCTACCCAGGAAAAATATGATCTCCTCAAGGTAAGCAAAACAATGTCTAACCCTATGTTCCAGGTGTTAAAAGAATTGGAAGAGCTTAAGGACTGTATGAAAACCATCGAGGAAGGAGTGGTGTTGCTTCAGGAGTTGACTTTCAAAATTTTGTAGCTTAGAAAGGATACTGTAACACCCCAAAACCTAGTCCCGAGATGTCACACGATGCTCAAGACCCTGTCTTCCTTCTACTAAGTCTGAATCTCATAATAAGGAGATATAGACATAAAAGTCATACTAAATACAGAAATTCATCTGAAATAGCTAAGAACAATCTGAATATAATCTCTGAAAACCAAATACTATAAGTCTAAATCAAATTTAGCAGTCTGACAAGCCTCTACTACTAATAACTAGAGAGCCATTGGGATAAACTCCAGCTAACTCAAATTGTCTGAAAAGAATACTGAAACATCTAAGCTAAAAATTTGAATAACTAAGTCCCCGAACTATGAGAACTCACCAACTGTCAGGATGTAGATGGAGATGCTTGAAATTACTCCCGCTGCTGGAACTGAGCACCTGAACCTACATTATGAGACAATGTAGCACATACACATATATGTGGATCAGTACTTTGATGATGTACTAAGTATATGGGGTGAATTGCATACGTAAAAATAGTATATCAATCATCATCATTATTTTTAAAACAATGCATGCTAAATGTAAATGACTCACATAAGCTGAAATATCTGAAATGCTGAAATCTGTAATCATGAATAACAAATCATACTTTGTAAATCTAGTGAGTCATAACATTTAGTTCTAAAATCTGTGCTAGTGATCTCTCTATAAATCATGTTGTCTAAGTGTAGAAAGGACTCATTTTTATATCTAAAATATGAAAGCTGAAATCTGTAGTTAATATCTTTCTATTAAGCATAATCTAAATAAAGTTGTGAGCCTTTACACTTAGTTTTCTAAAAGCTTTTCTATTATTCATTTCTATTAGTATTACTCTTTCTGTAGGGAGGTTCTTCTAACCGACATAAATCATATGAGCTAACATGGAGTCCAGAGGCTTATTCCTCTAAGGGGAAAACCTCATGATGGGGAGAGGTGTCATACTCTTGCCAAGAAGTATAACCTAATCTAAGTGATCATATCTGTATCTGTCATCCATATAGAAATGAGAATAATCTGAATCTGTACCTATGTTGGCTACGTAGTTCTGTGGAAAATAGGGCACGCTAATCCCACACTTTCAGCTCGGTGTTAAATACTACTCCTTTTTAATTTGTATGCTTATCCACTTAAAAAAATAGCATAAGGATTATTACGAAAACAATTATGCATTTATCGGATTCAATTTGTGAATAAAAATATTCTAATTTTTGAAATCTGTGATAAATCTATAAAGTTGATTCCAAATTTTTTCTGATGATCAAAATATCAAGGATTTCTGAAAATCTGAAAATAAACTGATCATTTGATGTTTAAAGCATAATCTTTCTTAAAAATAATAATATTTAGGGATAGTAACCCATGCATCAATCTCATGTCAAAACATCATAATAATCATGCTTGGTAATGAAAACAATGATAATTCATCTCAAAATCTGGAAATTACTGCAATAGGCATGAAAATATGAAAATAGTCATGCAATTCAACTTCTAAAACACTTGAAATCTCATAATCCTGCAATTGACAATAATGGGTATGAACCCTAATTTAAAACTCATGTATAATCATTCAAAATCATATAAATTTGAAATAAAATCTCGATTTTGGGCTTAAGGATGAAAAAGGATCCTTGTTCATAAACCCCACATACCCTAATTGATGAAATTTTTAAGAAAGCTTGAATCTTGAATCTCTATTTGTGCCTTTGAAGATGAACTCTTGATTATCTTGATTTAGAAATCCTCAATTTTAGGTTTTCTTGGAGAAACAATGGAGGAAATTGATTTCTTGAAAAGTAAGCTTCTGATCTCTAGGGTTTTTCTTTGAAAGAGAATAGATGAAAATAAGCATAAAGTGCTTAGAATAGGCTTAATTCCTTGTTTTGGACGAATTGGGGGCTTGGGGATTGACCAAAATGCCCCTTTTAAAATTTAATCGAAACTGAAAATAAGAGAAATTTTTTGAATTTGCATGCCTCCGCGATACGCCACTATTGTGGTGGCTTACTGGAAAAGGACGAATGGGAACTGGAAGTCCAACACCTCAAGGAGCTATTATGGTACACTACTAAAATGCCAGTTGGGCCATCACCGCGATACGCCACCATTGCGGTGAGCCTCTAGAAATTAACAAATGGGAAATTAGACCTCACTACGATGCGAGCTTATCGTAGTGGTCCATTGAAATTTGACGAATGGGAATTTAACCCTCACCGCGACGTGGTGTTTGCCTAGATAGCATACTGCTTTACTAAAAATGCTATAATTTCTCAATCGAGTATCGAATTTGGGTGAAATTGGTATCGATGGAAAGCTTATTTAATTATCTATAAAACGGAGGGTATAAATCTGGAAAATTTCACATGTAACAAAAGTTATTCATTTTTGAAGCTAGCCTTTGACATTCTAGGGGCTAAATTGAGCTAGAAAAAGTACGGGGTATTACAGATACCAACTCTGACATCAACAAAGTGCGATTAACCATTGATGGATTCAAGTAAGAGGGAATTAAGTTGTCCTCTAAAGTATTCTCTCACCTGGACTGTCTCAAAACTGAAGCCAATTCCTCCAATACTGACCTTGCTATCTCCATCCAAAATTCCTATTCCTCTTTTTATAAGAATGTTGAGAATCTTATGAACATTTCTGTCACAACATGCACAATATCCTCACATATTTCCTGGACAAATGATAACTCTAATGTCTTCTATTCAAAAGGAGGTCCTATCCCTTTTCTTTTGGGATTGTAAGATAATTTTACATACTTTCTTTTTGGTTTCCAAAAAATTCTTCACTGCTGTTTTTGTTGTATGTGTTTTTCTCTGGATGTGGTTTTCTTTTTTGTGTGTTGTTTCTCTGTTTCTTTTTTATTATGCCAAAAGGGGGAGAAAGCAGGAACATCAGAGTCGGTCATCAAGTCAGGGGGATCCAGTTGACTAGAGTGAAAAGAAAGTCAACTGATGCTCCAAAACCACGAAGGTTAGCAAGAAAGAGGGAGCAAGTCAACTAACGAAACAGGAAAATTGACTGATGTTTATTATTTGTCCTTATTAAAAAGGGGGAGATTGTTAACCCCACATTCTTAGTATATTCCTTAATAAAGACAAATAATATTCAACAATCAAATGACTTGCAGATGCACTAAAGATGCAGAAGATCAAAAGAGATTCCAGAACCTCTAAGGAATCAATTGAAGATATCTATGCACATCTCAAAAAAGGAATGACATATCCAACATCAGGATATCCGGTGCTAAACATAGATTAACATCAATCATGGAATCAACTCAAGCTAATCAAGGAAATCTACATCAACTTAACTGAAAGACAACTTGGAAAAAGGACCAATCACTACAAGAGCAAAAGGAAGAAAGGATCATGGACAACTTGGAAAGAGCATCAATAACTATAGGAGCAAAAAGAAGAAAAAATCACGGACGTATCTGGTACGGATATGAGTGAAAACCGTGTATGGACATATCTGATATGGACATACCATACAGTAACATTCCTCAATCAAGGAATCAATTTAAATCCTTGATTGGGATGAAATCTCTTGGGTTTCCTTACAAAGAGAATGAGCTGACATATATAAAAGAAAAGATGGAAGATTAAAGATTGAAGAATGCAAGCAACTTTAAGAAAAATCTTAAAGTTTCTCAATCTTAGTCTCACAAAGCTTTGTAATTCTTAGTTCACAATAGTTGTATAAAGAATAGGATCGAGTCAACTTTATAATACAAATTGAATCTGTGTCACAAGATTGGAAGAACAAAATAAGTCTTTGGAACTTGTTTCTGATCATTGTACTCGAGCCCGACATTGAAAGATCTAAGGAATCACTGAAACCCAAGGGCACTAAAAGTAGGCACCACATTAGTGTTCCGAACAAGGATAAGTCTTCGTGTCTTTACTTTATATTCAATTATTTACTTGCTTGTTTATTTGAAATCTAATCTTTTTTTAGAAGTGTACTGATCAGGCAAGTTGACAGTGAGAAGTTAATAGTCAATTGACTTAAAGAAATTTTCAATTCACTTCTCTCTTGAATTTCAATGATATGGCTCATATTTCTTACAAGTCTTAGTATGACGATACCAAATCAGATAAATGCCATGATAGTTTCATAACAGAATAGACTACAAACTTTGTAGATTTCAAATCATGATTTCAGAAGATGCACGATTTAAAAAGCTAAAAATGGTCTCTAAGAGAGGTGGATGGTTACCCAAAGAAAGAACAAGTTCAGATACCAAATTGCCCAAAACTGTATTTTGCTGATGCAATATTGATCTTGTCCTGAAATACGGATGATCATAGTATGCTCATTTTGTGTAGTTGTATACTCAGACCAGACACTCCTATCTTTGCAAAAAACTCAGATAGGGGACTTGGACGGTGAGTTAATATGAATATCATATAGCCTTGGGATAACAAACTTGTAGGGTGTACCATCAAGCTCAAAACTAAAGAGAAGAGTTGAGTTCATGATTTACAAGAAATGTTTTATAAACACGAATTAAAGCTTTTAAAATTATACCTATGTTTTTTATATTTGCATTATGCTAAATTATTTCCAAAAATGCTCTCAATTATGTTATAGGAAGTATATGTTATTTTTGTCTAGTTCTATATACCAGTACTTTTGAGTATTGACCCTTTATCTACAGGTTTAGAGGCTTAGTTCTGGGGTCTAGCTCAGTAGTCGATTATCCTCAGACATTCAAAATTTGGCGAGCCTCCCTTACATTGGAACACATTCTATCCATATGTAATCTCAGTCAATTTTAAGGTCCGGCCTTGGGCTTTATCCTGGTTCAGTCAGACTAGTGTTTTCAGTTTGGTAGAGGCTTCGTAGACTGGTGTATAACAAAATATGAGTATTGTATTGTCATAATTTCGTTGATACATTTTGGATAATAAGTTTTCATTGAATATTATTATATCTTCAGTACTTTGATTTATATATGGATTATGCTTATGATAGTATCCTAAGGGGGTCTCTCAGGCCTTTGTGGTTCAAGATGTCCATCGTGTCCAGGGCCTCAATTCAGGTCGTGAAACTTGTATATCCATTTAATTATCATGAAAACTTATTTGATGCTGATGTGCGTGTTGGCCATACCCAATAGAAATCATGTCGCTGCGTAAATTAGAATGATCCTCCTTATATTCATCTACGAGACAGGTGTGTTCCTCAATCATTTCGTCTGCCTAAAACATACTGTTGGGTTCAAGGTGTATGTATGGATGAAAAATAAAGGGAAAATAGTGGAGAAAAAGAGAGTACTAAAATGAAAAGTGTACTCTTGTAAGATCCCGCAAAATTCTAAGCTTTATTCAGTCCTTTAGACTTGTCAAGGGGTCCCAGACTTAGAATATTTTAGCTAAGTACTCAGACTTAGTGTTATTTTAGCCTACGAAGGTTGGAAATCTTATTTCTCGATCTTTACATCCATTAAATGTTGATGTTTAGGTTGATTCATAATTAGGAATGTCCGTAGGTTTTTCCGGATAAGTTTCGGATTTTTCGGACTTCATTTGAAGCCCCTTTAGAATATTAAAATAGTGGATCAACGCAATATTGGCGCGCCACATCGACTATCGCAGTGATTAATATTTTCCTCAGCTACCAACATCTAATTCCAGTGAATCGTCACGAATATAGCGCGATGCATCGGCTATCGTGTCAATACCATCGACGCACTGCGTCGACCTGCGCATCGGTAGCTCGGTTTTCAGTCATTAAAAGACTGTGTTATTGGGGGTATTTAGGTCTTTTTCCCTCGACCCTCAGCCACCAAAACACAAAAGTAAACTCCTAACAGAGCAAATATAGTCATTCTTTCTCAAATTTGCTCAAGAATAAAACCCTAGAAGATCCAATTTAAAATCAAAAAATCAAGATTCAACCATAAACTTTCAAAAATTCTTCAACAAAGGTATGTGAAGTGTTCATCCAAGGGTCCCTTCCACCCTTGGAGTCTAAGAATCTCTTTTGAACTTCAAGCAATTGAGTTTATGATTTCCATGGTTGGAATTAAAGTGTATCCATGATTGCTATTTGGATTAAGTTCCTAATTCATGATTATATATATATTTCATGTGAATTTGATCATTATGTATGTAGATTCATGTGAATCCATGATAAACCCTTGATTTGTTAAATTAGAGATGAATTATGATGCTCACTTGTTGTTCAATACTATGTTCATATACTATGCTCACCAAGTACTTGATAAATTGTCCATGTGAACTATTAAGAGAATGAAATCATGTCAAGTTAGTTTGTTTGCAAGTTATATTATGCAAGTGTTTGTCAAAATGCCCCAATAAAGGAATGATGATCAATTTCATAGTTTACATGTTTCATGTTTATGCCATGTCTCTTAGTTTATGCTATCGAGTCCTGGGGGTACTTGTACCCGACAATTTAGCTATTTACTTAGAGCCATGGTCAGTCATAGAACAGTATCATTCATATCACGATCAGTAGTACTCTCAGTCAATTACAGAACTCAGAAAAACTCAGTAGATTCAGTATGAGTCCAGTCTAATTCAGTATTTATCTCAGACCTCAGTAAACTTAGTAAACTAACAGAATTCAATAGTATTCCATCAGTCAACAGAATTCAGTAAACTCAGTTCAGATCGGCTAAACAGTGATCTCAGTAACAGTCCAATCCAGCCTAGTTCAGACTAGAACTCAGTTCAGTGTCCTTTTAGCTGGAAATAGGATTCAACATCGAGTTAACCCAGGGATAGGGGTATTCCTACCAGCAGAGGGTTTGACCACTAGAAACAATCCCTGTATTATAAAACTACGTAGCCAGCATAGGTTGAGATATCTTCCTGCTAGATATTATGAGGTTGATACTTCTCACCCGAGTTATCCTGCCAGCGAGGGTTGACGGAAGAGCTTCCTGCCAGAGCGGGTTAACTCATAGTTTGTCCTTACCCATGGCATAGTATTGACACCCTTCCAACTTGGGTTACAGGTTGAATCCCAAATCACTTAGAGAAGGGGCATTTCGGTTAGATGATTACCTCCCACAGTCTCAGTTTCAATCTCAGTCGTAGAATAGAACTCAGTTCAGTTCTACAGATTCAGGACTATCCAATATAGTCACCCAACTCATCTCAGTACGGAACTTAGTGTAGTTCCTCAGAATTCAGGACTGTCAGATACAGTTATCCGTAGCATAGTATCAGTCATCCAGTTAATCAGTTGATCAGTATTCAGACTCAGTGTTCAGTGTTATCATGATTTCATTTACAGTATACGTATTCATGCATGTACTCTTTTTCAGTTATACTCATGTTATTCATTTATTATTGTTCATGCATATGAACCCATGCATATCAGCCTACCTCACTGAGCATACCAGTACATTCAAAGTACTGATGCATGCTTTTTGTGCTATGATGTCTTATATCATAGGTTTCGATGCAGGGGCTCCCGAGCATCCTTAGCAGATCAGACTTTCAGCATTTAGCATAGTGGTGAGTCCTCATAGTTCGAGGACATGATTACTATTTATAGTATTTCATTTTATGTCAGTAGTAGACGGAGTTAGTTGGGGACTTATCCCATCAACTCCACAGTTCAGATAGTTAGAGGCTTCCCAGACTAGAGTATTTCAGACAGTTATTCAGATTTCAGTTTTTGTCTTTCAATTTTGGGTATTTGTGATACCTCTTTCAGTATTATTTACAAATTGAACCTTATGGCATAATTTCTACCTAATTCTGCATATTATTCAGTATTATTGTTCAGTTATTGCAGCAGGTACCAGTCATGGGTTAGATTGTGGTCCTTTGGGATTATGAGCACCGTATAGCATCCGGGGTACAGACTCGGAGCATTGCAACTCTTTTATGGAAAGTCTACTAAATTCTCCCACATTGGTGGGAGAAAGAATCTTTCATGTGTTTATATTGAGAAACACATCTCCACATGGATAGTGAGGTAAGAACAAGGTGGTGCCTCGCGCCATCATCGTTGCTCGCTCGGATCGACTTCAGCTTTGGATTCGAATTTGTCAAATGATCGATGAGATCTATTTTTTAGACAAAATTTATTTGAAACTTGATGAACAAGTGAAATTTTAATCTAAAAAATCTAATAGAAATATTTTTCTCCATGTGCGGGTGCATTTCAAATGCCATGCATAACGCACCTTAAAGGGATGCGACCCTTCGAGGTAAAAGGCACACTATTTCGTGCAATAGGGCAATCTGTGCGCGCACCTCGGTAACTTGCGTGCCCAGGTACTTACTGGAATTCAAACAGTGTCACCTGCGGTCGCAGATTAGGTGCAGGTCCAGCACAGACTGGGCACTGGTGACGTGACTGTACTAAATTGGTGCCTTTTTGCTGAACCAATGCTTCCTTTCCGAAGGGACACCTTAAGGATATAAGTACCTGACATATTCCTTAGGTATAAACATGATTTTTTACAACAAAAACACTCTTATTCTCTACAAAAACTCAGTTTGATCATTAGCCATTGAGTGAGTTCGACGAATCCAATAATTTGAGGTACCTCTATTGTTGGATTGAAAGCCATTTTATCCTGGGAGAAAAATTCCATAACCTCGGGTACAATGAGGGGAATTATTCCTTAAGGACACTCCGTGAAATCGGAGGACTTGGCTTTAAATTTCAGTTTCATCTTATTTCTGAAATAATAACACACTTCTTGGATAGATTATTTTTAATCTTGTGTAGAAGGTGTTGTGTAACTTCATAGGTGTTCTTGTTTTAGACTTGAACTTGTGTTGCAGTTGTTGTGTACCTAAATATAGATTTGTGTATCCGAAAACATTGAAAATAATACATACCACTTGAAATCTCTCTAAAACGGATCATCCAATCGCACCCCAACAAACGACACTTGCAAATAACCTCAAATTTTTACCTTGGATCGATTATAAATGAACTCTTTCTTGTGTTCTAGACTGTAACTGCATATACATTACCCTCTTCCAGTCTTGTTTTCATACTCCCCTTGCCAAAGATGAAGGAAGATTTACCACTGCCGATGGACGACAGTTGTATCTCACTGAACTTGCTTCATACACAACTTCATCTCCCCCCTCAAGTGCACACAAAATAGGTGAAATTTACTTATGTGTTTATAGCGAATCACTTATTAGAGAAACAATAAATTTATTGCGAGACGTGTATATTGCCCTATACGACTTACTAAAAAAATGAATTAATTGTAAGTCATGGCTTGGTACATGTCTTATACCTCCCTCATTTTATGTTAACTATGTTGCTCGGACTCTTCAAAAATGTTAACGGATACGTGTCGGATTCACCAAAGCTAGTGTATTTTAGGAAAATTCGATACGGGTGCAGCATCAAAAATAAATATTCCGTGCAACTTAGGTTAACAAATGAAAATGAACAAGAGACCAATAATACCTCCCTCATTTTATGTTAACTGTAACAAAGATAATAGTCATAAAACACTTCAATTCCCAGAAGACTAGGACTTCATTATGACAACTCAGTATTCTAAAATTATTAATATTCCCTTATTTTAAGGTCTTAGATCTATTTTTGCACCATTTATTCATATTTCTGAGTAACTTCTTTTAACTCCTTTTCCTTCTTTTTTTCTTGCTTTCTTTAATTTATATTTATAATTTTTTTTTTGAATTTCTCTCTTGTTTATTGTTGCTTTCACTTTATTTGCATTTCATTTTGTCTTAAAGAAGATATGCTGGTAAATAAGGTTCATTCTTCTCTATTAAAGTTATTGCATCATTTGGCCTTCTTTCATTTATTTTTTATTGTTTATGTACATTATAATATGATTTAATTGAATCGCTGACCCAGCCGCTTCTTGTTTGAAGAAATCCTCCACTTCAATTGATTTTCTTTTTACGAAAAGTAGATATGAGATAGAAAATCAAATGTTTCACTAAGATTTTGAATAGCGGTCATGTTTTAGCTTCAGATGGATCTTTGTGATGTTCAAGTAGCTTATAGATGATTTGATTTGTCATACTAGGTGTTTTAAAAAGCACACACGCAAAGCGAAGAGTTTTACCGGTCACGGGGCAAGATGTAAGCCTTGAGGCGTTCTCATATATAAGCCCCCATGTATCGTTTAATTTTTAATATTCTACGTATTAATATAATTTGTAAAAGAATGATAAATCACAAAAAGGGTAAAAGTTACGTAGAAATGGTAGACAATTCAAGAAAAATATAATTCAGTGAATGCTAAAATTATTTTTGTTATATAGTCATTCTCATAATTTCGTGGTAGTAGGTACGAATTTTATATAAATTAATTATATGTATGGTTCAAGCCAAGTACACGAGTCTCTCAAAATTGTAATGCATTTTCTTTTTTAGTCTATGTTTAAGAAAGAATGATATTTTCTTATATTTAGAAATAACTTTACTTTAAATTTCTCATTTTATAATGAGAAAATGCTCTATTTCCACCTTGCACTATACGCGAAAAGACTGAGACACACCTAAACTTAAGGAGGGTACTATTACCCTGGACTAATTAAAACTGTATTTTTGAAAACCTTAGTGCCTACGTGGTACATATATGGCACAACATAATGAAGGGTCCACGTAGGCACATGTGTGTGCCACGTATGTGCCATGTAGGCACTAAGGTTGTCAAAAATATGATTTTAATTAGTTCGGGCGTAATAAGACCCTCCTAAAGTTTGGGTGTGTCTCAGCCTTTTCGCATATAGTTCAAGGTGAAAATAGAGCATTTTCTCTTTTATCATTAATGAGATGATTTATAACCATATAAGTATCTCTAACTTGTTTTAGACCACAATTTCAAAAGTCTTTCTTTTTTTTGTTAAATTGTGTGCCGTGGCCTAGTGCATCCTATTATTTAGAATAGAGTAGTACTACATACAAATTTTTATATTCTCGCTTTAATTTCTTATCGCTAAGGTTGAATTACTTAGTTTGGTGTAAACACCGAGTTAAAATAAGTATTTACCTTGTTTCTCTTGGTGCAGGGGACAGAGAAGTTGTGCAACTATGATTTTTGATTTCCAACTAGTCCCTTTTTTAGCATGTGTATGGGAGTTGCAAAAAGAAAGCAATTGCTTTGAGTAAAAGAAAAAAATTCTAGTGAATTAGGTAAGTGCTTTCTTTTGACTAATGAAATGAGTTATCTCCTTTTATCTCTCTTTTGGTTTATTTAGAGTCAATCTTGTGGTTGCTTATAATAAAACCTTGTGGTTCGACCCTTTTCCAGACCCGCTCATAGCAGGAGCTTTAGTGCACTGGGCTGACCTTTTCTTATTTTTAATTCAATCCTGTCCCTTAGTTATATTTTCGAGAATCATATATCTGTTGAGCTTTGATAAAGTACTTGTGATATGTGTTCAATAGCTGTAGACTGATACATTTTCATCGGTGTAAATCACATAGTTTCGATAAGCTTGAAATCTAAAATGTCATATTGCATTAGAGTAATGTGGAAGAACTATCATTTATACTTTATAGTATGATTGAAATGTATATAAACTGAATCACTCTAATGTTTAGCTAAATATCATAAAGTTTAAAGTGGAAGATACCTGAAAAATGCTTAAGGCGCTTACGAGTTTTAAACTTTTTTCAGGCATGGATTTTTTGGCGATGTCCAAGAGAAGGAACAACGGTGCTAGGAAATTGGTCTTGGCTGCTGGCATTACTGCAATTTGTCTCCTTATATTCAAAACATCACCTGGTTTTAGTAGTTTCATGAAGGTTAAATTCTATTCTAACTTATCATCTTATGCATTGCATTCCCATTTACTTCTTCAATATTTCCAGTGAGCTATGGTCCACAATGGTTTAAATCTCGTTGAACTGTGTGACAACCATCTCATCTAAAAGTTTAAGTTGCTAGTCATGAGAACGTGAACACACTTTTATTTACTTAATGATAGCTGCAACGAACCTAAATGTAGGTACAACAGTATCTTAATTTGATAGTACCAACTAAGATGTGTTAGAGAATATACTTGTTTCACATTGGTTGTGTAATTTTCCAATGTGAAACAGGTATATTCTCTATGGATGTTATATACTAGGTGACATTATGTTGAATCTATTCTCTAGTTTTATCTTAGACTTTTTCTTGTTTTTATAACGACGAATCTAACAGGCATTTTTCTTTTAAAATTTTCAGTTTGCTCAACGCGAACCTGGTGTAACTCATGTCTTAGTTACTGGAGGAGCTGGCTTCATAGGTTCTCATGCTACCGTTCGACTCCTAAAGGATTCATACCGTGTAACTATAGTGGTACGTTACTTCATCGTTTAAATGTCCACTCGATGAATCAAGTTTTTTTGGAACTTGTTTTGAAATTGTACACAATCTTGGGATTCTTTTGAACAGGACAACCTTTCGCGTGGAAACATGGGCGCTGTAAAAGTTATCCAGGAATTGTTTCCTGAACCAGGGCGAGTTCAGTTTATTTACGCAGATTTAGGAGATGCAGTAACTGTATCCCTAACATTTTCTTTTATTACTTTCGAAACCATAGCTCGATTTAGTTACTGGTTCGCAAGTAAATATTATACTATTGCGTTTCCATCCTTAACAAGTATCTCAGGTTAACAAGATATTTAAACGAAATGTGTTTGATGCTGTGATGCATTTTGCTGCTGTTGCATATGTTGGTGAAAGCACACAAGAGCCTCTTCGGTACTCCACAAAATTCTGAAGCTATAGTTCATATTGACAGTTAAATCATCCTGTTAGAACTTTGATGAGTTTTCAATGTTGCTCAGATTCTTCAAAAATGCCGACAGTTTCCCGTCAAATCCTCCAAAAGTAGTGCATTTTTGGAGGATCTAACAGGTATGCGGCAACATTTTTGAAGAGTCCAAGCAACATAGATTTCATTTCAAGAACTAATTATCCAATGAAGTAGTCCGAAAATAGTCTTCTTTTGAATTTTTATTGTTTCCAAGATCGGGCATCTCAGATATTTAGAAAGATCGAAATTATGAGAAATCCTTATTTTTTGCGTATTCTGCAGGTATTATCACAATATCACTTCAAATACATTGATACTAGTTAAGGCAATGGCAGCACATGGTGTAAAGACACTGATCTATTCGAGTACCTGTGCAACATATGGAGAGCCTGAGAGAATGCCTATTACAGAAGAAACACCACAAGTCAGTGACTGAATTTCAGTTACTTATTAAGCAATGTATACTATATTGGTTTTCAATATACTAGCTTCACTTATGCGTCTTTAAGAACACCTTCTTTTGTGTTACATCGGAATATTTTTTCCCTCATTAGACACTTTTGCTGGCGCTGATTTGTGGAAAAATTGTTTGTTTATTGTAATTGTAGTCACTGGTTCTAGTTTTTCCGGTGTAGTGACTTAATTTTGAACATCAGGCACCGATAAATCCATATGGCAAAGCGAAGAAAATGGCCGAAGATATCATACTGGACTTCTCAAAAACTTCTGATATTGCTGTCATGATATTAAGGTTTGAACTTTACTTCTATTTTAGGAGGGTAGTTCTAGACTCTTTTTTCCCTTTAGATTAGATACATAAGCATCTATAATACGTCAAGATATTTAAGTTATATACACTGACAGTATTAAATTTTCACACTGTTAGTCTATGTTGCTCGGATTCTTCAATAATGTCTACGGGTGTGTGTCGAATTCGCCAAAACTAGTGTATTTTTGGAGAATCCGACATGGGTGCGGCATCGAAAGTGAAGAGTCCGCGCAACTTAGCTATTAGTGCAATTTAACGATTATCACAAGTTTTCACCCTATTTCTTAAGGACTTGATATAAAGAGTTACCTATAGTTGTAGGTTAATGTTTGCTC
>NC_061119.1:206707879-206765970 GCF_002878395.1 Capsicum annuum | reverse complement strand
GAGCAAACATAGGTTTTACTATGTATTGATTGTATGTATGCATTGTTTAATACAAGTAGCTTAATTGTTTTCAATCAAATAATTTAGGTATTTCAATGTAATTGGCTCAGACCCTGAAGGAAAATTAGGTGAAGCTCCTCGACCAGAGTTGCGCGAGCAAGGCCGTATATCTGGTGCCTGTTTTGATGCAGCCAGGGGAATAATTCCAGGGCTGAAGGTTAGCAGTAATATGTGTACATAACTGCAATGATTTTAACTTCGACACACTACACTGAGGAGTCGTTTGGTGCGTATAAGGTATAATAATCCTGGGATAAAATTAGGCATTACTTTATCCTACGTTTGGTTGGAGGTATTAATTAGTTTCGGAATTATTTATCGCACCATTTATACCATAGTGATGATATAAGTTATCCCATATTCATGGTGGGATAACATATCCCGGCATAGCTAATCCCGGGATAACCTGTTCCCAACCAAACGACCCCTGATGGTGCAAAAAATTCTTTAATCTGTCAAGTGCGTATAAGTAAAATCCTTCTAGGAGTGCTTAGGGGTCCTTGAAGCTATGTTGCTCGGACTCATCAAAAATGTCGACAGGTGCATATCAGATCCTCCAAAAGCAGTGCATTTTTGGCGGAGCTGACACCGGTGCGACAATATTTTTGGAAAGTCCGAGCAACATAGCTTTGAAGCTTCCAACTTGTTATGTCCTTAATATTATACCAAAGGATTCTTTTCTTCTATATATTGAATTCACTTCAGATAAGAGGAGTAGATTACAACACACCTGATGGAACTTGTATACGAGACTACATCGATGTGACTGACCTAATCGACGCTCATGTAAAAGCGTTGGAGCGCGCAAGGCCTAGAAAAGTTGGTATCTACAATGTTGGGACAGGAAAAGGTTTGATTCATCACTTAACATTTCTGGATGCGCGAAGCTTAAAATACTAAACTCTGTCACAGAGTGTGTAAGTCTTTGTTATGATACTTGTTACTACAGGTAGTTCAGTAAAACAATTCGTCGAAGCTTGTAAAAGGGCTACAGGAGTGAACATAAAGACTGAATACCTCAGTCGACGACCAGGAGATTATGCTGAAGTCTACAGTGATCCTTCTAAAATTAGACGTGAACTGAATTGGATCGCGAGATACACACTTGAAGAGAGCTTAGCAATAGCATGGAGATGGCAGAAGGCACATAGAAATGGTTACAACTAAAGTAAATAAGTTTTAAGATTGAATTCATGATTTTTTTTATTTTTCTTGTCTGCATAGGTAACATAATAGTTGTAGGAGTTGCAGTGGCTCGGAAAATATTGTAGTTTGATAGTTTTCTAGAAGTTTCTTCTTATTCATCCAAAGTTTGACGGATAGAGTTACTCAATACATGTACTGAACGGAGGTAGCAAGTACTCTATGAACTTAGGTGCACAAGCTAGTCAAACGCGTTTGCATTTTCTTGTGTATTCAATAGGCATTCAGCAATTCACATGATTTTGGATACATGTAAGGAAATTTCCTTTCCAAAGTGAATAGTATTCTGAAGTGTAACATGAGACAAGTTATTTTAATTTTTTTTTATGTTTTTCCCACAAGAAACGCTATGCAAGACTATTGAAATGATTATGTAAGACGATGGGGTTTCTTTTTTTTATTCCACCCAATGTTTGATATTTGCATTGGAATCCAATTAAACTCGTAGTCTATGTAGTGCCAATTTCTGAGGGCAGCACTCCAACAAGATTTTTTCTATTTTTAAGGTTTGAATGTTAGACTTCTTAAGGGCGAAAGAATTGTGACAAGTTCATCACAACCAATGTTAATATTATCTTATTTGCGATGCCAATATGAGTCACAACTAATAAGGACTAGGTCCCTTGGTACAAAAATAGTAAGATAAGTAGAATAAAATGTAACACCCTGCCCTTTCGGGTTAAAGTTTGAACCGTCTTTTCTATACGTATAGACCCGAACCCAATGATTCTTTGTTAATATATGTGTGATGATCAATCCTATAGTGTTTGAATGTCTTTGACTATGAATTGAGGTCACCAAATCCCCTAACTTAAGGACGAGTTGAAAGCTTTCCTATCGATTGAGTTTTGGTGAGCGTCTAATCTTGGGTCAATTTCCATCGACTATAACTTTTGGTATATAAGGAATTAAAGTGTCTATTATGTATAAATGAAAGGTCTTTGAGTCCTCTTTCCAACGCCAACAGTTTCACCTTAATCCGATATCGGGGTAAAATTTTATGCTCGTTTTCCATAGAGGTGTCAGTCAAGGCCGAATCGCGTAAAAAGTACATTTTTAGCGGGGTATTTTGGTACTTTTCCTTCTCAGAAACTGCTCACACAAATTAAATAACACCCTAAACGTTATTTACTCAACTATTATCAGTTTTACAACGTCAAGATCCTCTTTTCACTCTAAAAAATAAGATCAAACTAGGGTTTCCTCCAAGAGCAAGAAATCAAGAATCAATCCTTAAGTTCAAGATTTCAAGAAACGGATCAAGATTTGGGTTCTATTTTTCAAATCTTATAATCTAAGGTATGTGGGACTTCTCTAAACATCATGGGCATAATTTTTCTATTGTTTTTATTATATTAAAGAACCCCAATCATATTTATAAAGAAATTGTTTGAAAAGTATATGTCATGAAGTTGTTTTTAAGAAATTGTATGTTGTCTTGAACCGTCTATCGTGAATTTTGAATATAATAATATATTTATGTTTTGGGGTGCAATGAAAGTTTGAATGAGAGCATGGATGATCAAAACCCCCTCTTTTATCATGATATTTTCGATTTAAATTGTTATGGGTTGTTTAAAGGCATGAACTTTCTAAACAAAAAACTAATGGGTGAGTGTTTGTTTAATGATCATGGAGTGATACTGTTTATGACATGTTGGGAATGTGTTTTCACATGATAAATGGTCGTTGTGTCAATCAACAATCTTTCTTGAATTTTAAGTAATTACAAATATGAGGTGACCACCTATTGATTTTACAATTGGGAGGAGAATGTTTTGGTAAATATTTGAATGAAAAGTCTATTGCATAACTCTCTCTCATCTGATGTTTAAAATCTAGGGTGGTCATGAATATGATAGTAAGTGAAAAGGGCCGCAGACCTGATGTGACGTGATTTGATTGACTTTCAAATCAGGGTATGACGATACCAGATGATTCCATGCCCTTAGCCAGATAGTGTTGAATGTTTGAAAAGTATGAATGTATTTTTGTTAAAGAACTAAAAGTTGGGCTTAAGAGAGCTAGTAGGTTATCTGAAGAAGGCATTTGAGTACAAAGGATCATCGCTGGAAACCGTAGTTGCCGATACGGGACTTATGATATATGATCCTACATGATATGATATTTTTAGGATATCTCACATGTGGGGATTTTCTGCGGTGTGCTCACATGGGGGTATCACCACTCTAAACCTGGCGGTTACTTGGATTAGAGGCTTGGCCGCCGAGTCAAGGGCGGGTTCCACATGGCCCGTGGAATTTTAGATTTGTAGGGTGTACCGACTAGCTCAGAAGAGTAACAAAGAGTGAGTCATGGTTTCAAAGAAGTGTTTTGGAGATCACTAAAGTATTCCCATATATGTTTACTTACGTATTATGGCCATTATTTTTATGAAATGCTCTCATCTATTTTGTATCAAAAGTATTCTATTTTGAGTTGTTTCACATACTAGTATGTTTGTATTGACCCCTTATATTTTAGGGTCTGAGGCTCAATCTAGGGTCCCGCCAAACCGTAGAATCTTTAGACCGAAGTGTGCAGTTGGTGAGCCTTCTTTATTTCGAAAGGCTTTTTGCTAGAGTATTGTTTTGCATTTTAGTTTGGGTCCGACTGGGGCCTTGTCCCAGTTAAAGATAAGTTATTATATTTTGATATATTAGAGATTTTGCAGACTGAGATGGATATTGTCTAGATGCCTATTGATTTCATTTCGTATTGTAAAATTAAACTCAGAGTATGACCATGATTCCGTCTATTTATTTCCATATTTCTCTTTATTGTATGTGAATAGTATTTGTATTGCCAAATAGAAACGAGGCGCTCGGGCCTTCACATTTTGGGATGCCCGTCACGGCCAGGGTCCCTGTTCGGGCCGTGACAAACTTTGTATCAGAGCATGGTTCATGGTCCTAGGGTGTCTACGAAATCACATCGGGTAGAGTCCTATTTATGGGTGTGTAGCGCGCCACACTTATAAGTAGGAGACTACAAAGCGTTTATAAATATTTCTCTTTCTTTATGTTCTAGTTCGTGCTATGGAGTCAGAATATTCCTCTTTCATACTCTAGTTTGTGCTATGGCGTTGTCCATACTAAAGTAAAGCTATCCTACTTTTTTCCTTACTATGATGTTCTTAGATATGTCTCATTTCTGAGGTGATTCAAGTACAAAAGCTTAGAATCCAAATGATGTAGTCCTTTTTTAATTGAGTAATAAAAGATTATAAAATTGTGCAAGGACTTGAGAGGAGTCAATTGGTTCTTCAAGGGGTATTGATTCTAGTGTAAAATTTTGATCTTGATGAAATCGTGTTTTTCAGCCTGAGGTATTAAGTATATCCAGTCCTTTTCAAAATTCTTGTTACAGATGTCATCCATAAGGGGAATGATGTGTAGCAGAATATTGGAACTGTATTAACACCTAAGTAGTAGTATATGTTAAAGTGTCATAACCTATTGGTAGTGAGATTGGGCCAAGAAGTTGGTGATATGAAGTCACAAGGTTAGAAGTCAGAGTGAGGATGACTTTTGTGTAAATAAATAGTTTTTAGTTGTATAACCGTTGATTGAGGGATGATTTGTCATTTTATAATGATAGACTAATGTGGTAGTAATATTTGTATATTGTAAGGTATTCGATAGAGGAAGTGTTTGGATGTGATTATACTCTATTCAAAAATAGGGAAGGATCTCAGAATGGATAGTTGTGGTGGGTATAGAAATCAGTTATAGGTTGTAAATGGAGAAGGAATAGATTAGTCAATAAGTTCTAGGTAAAGACTCATTATTATTTATTGAATTTTAAAGGTCATTTTGATGTACAAATGGGTAAGTAAATATGATGTGAGAAATTAGAATATGTTGATAAGATTGAAATGGTTTGTATTATAAAATTGAGGTCGACTATCCTTCTTATGTGACTTTACCCCTTGATTGTCTTTTCTCTGGTAGTTGTAAACTAGTATTGCTGGTGAAAAGGTATGTAGTAGATTGAGGTGTAGTAGTAATGCCATGTAGGGGATTTGATTGTAGGTGGTATCTAGGTGAAATGGGGTGTTTGGGTTGAATTTTTTAGTTTGATGGACTAGTATAAGATGTTGCATGTTTCATCGGTGGTACGTAATTATTGCTAGACTATAGGCTTGAACTTTAGATGTAGAATGTGGTGGTAAGAATAGTAGCTTAAGATTAATGATGTATGTTTTGTGGGAATGAATTAGTAGGCTTGATGTGATTTGTGAAAGAGTCTAGGTTGATAATTTATGAAAAGTTTAAGTGGTAATTATGAGGTATATGTGTATATAAGGACTAGTGCTAAAATGATGAGTTATGGGTGAGTTATTAAGTGGATAAGAGCGTAAGTATATAAGAATAAGTTCCTCCCTGGTAGTATGGCGTTAGGTAAGATTTTATGATATAAGTTATGTGATTAATAGTCTAATATTAAAATATTAAGTAGTGGAGAGTGAATTTTTATGTGATAAGGAGTGAGGATATGTATGCTCATGATACTGCGAGTTGTAGGTTGATGACGAAAGAGGATAGTGAAAATTACGAGTAGTATTCTTGGAAAGCAATGCCTTTAGAGTATACTTAAAAAGGAAAAGTTTACCATTTATATGTATAAGTGTTTTGCATACCTAGTTTGTGTTCTTGATATTATAGTTTGGAAAAGTCTGGTGAGTTATTGTACGGTGTTCGTTAGAGTTGAATTGAGGAAATATAGGTAGGCAATATGAACCATGGGTATGGTTTTACAAATTTTGTTAAGTTTTAAGTTATGTGATTAGAGGTGTATTGCGAGTATTCTAAGGAGTTGAAGATAGAGTGTTAAGTGTTTAGAAGCGTGGATTTCCATGCCCATAATAATGTTAGTCATAAGTTGGTGACTTAGGGATTAGAGAAAGTTATGATTAGTATCCCTGAAGGGGGATGACCCAAAAAGAATTTAGTGTTTTTATGTAAAATTCTTGAAGGAAGTTTGTGTTCGTATGTATACTAATATCCCCTATTGTATTGAGAACTGTGGTTATAGATTGATGAAAGGTTATATTCTCAAGTCTAGGAGGGTGACTTTGATCTAACGGGGAGATGATGGATTAAAGTAGTTCCCAAATATTTTTTTTGGTGTCAAGTTTCAAGTAAGAATCATGTTAAATCAATTCCTATTCAATCAAACTCCTCCTACTTCGATTTGAATGGACTTCTACCAATGTCTTATATATTCATGTCTTGCCTATTCTGAAGGTTTGAGCTCTCTATATGACTCATGTTATGTTCCGATATCCAAACAAGGAGCAATAATGACCCTCAGTGGTCTAATATTCCAAGTATCCAAGCCATATGTTATGTTGCTCATGATCCAAACCTATGTCTCAAAGCAAGCTTGGTCCTACGAACATATGTTTTTGTATGTCACTGAACCGGAATTAGCCAAAACGATAAATTTGTTCGAACTTATGACTATCTCAGCTCTGAAAACGAGAAACAATAGCTTCAAGTATCAATCTTTGTCTCAATCATTGACTTTATAAAATACGACCTTATGTTATACAAATCATGAGATATGTGTACCCATGTTTCTCACCGTAGTATGTCCTAAGAAATCATATTATGTTGTGGTTATGCCGAACGACTCTTTACTTATGATCCAGACACTTGATATTTGAAGCACTCCGTGTCTATTCTATCGTATATTCACTTCATATCCCTCCTTGAGTATTGTAATAAGTATAAGTTATGAATTTCCGAGTTTACATCCATTCATGATGTTTAGGCTCGGGTCCCTTAATGACCCTCCGTATGTCAGTATGATGGTGGTTGTGAAAGTGTGGTAGTGTGTTGAGTGGGGGAGTAGATTTTTTGAAGACAGATATTTTGATGTGACTTCTAGAGCTAAGGTTATAGGAGAAAAGGGAAGAAAGAGATGAGCTTTTGTTACGTGAGATATTTAAGAAGGAGTTATGTGGTGAAAATCTTTGTGAGAATGATTGAATTGGCTGGTCTTAGTTGGGTGATCCATGAAATGAGTGTATTAATGATAGGCTTAAATTTTGTGATTGATGAAAACACAAACTAATGTGCCATGTGGTTAGTATTCCTTGAATTAAGACTTGAGGTTGTTGGATTATAGTGATAGGGTGAGGTGATTTCTTAATGTGATGTAGAGTGCAGAGTCCCGTAGTTTAAGTTAGCACCTCTTTCCTTCGAGTTAGGCTTCAACATAGAAGTATTATACGGCAGGACACAAACTCTTGTGTTTAGATATATGATGGGTGAATTGTAAGTTGGAAGGTATGTAGTATGTTAATTAATGTTGGGGCATAGATGAATAGTGTCTCTAAGTTTAAGATCAATTTGTTGTATCTTGTGAGGTGGAGAATGCTTTTAAATTCTATTTTCCGCGAAATCCCATCTCATGATTGTACCAAGGTAAATCAGGACTATTATCACCAAATAAACTTATGCCTTATGTTGTGATGGTAATGATTCATAGAACTAATGTGCAAGGTCATCCCTATGTAAAGTTTCATTTCCTCATGCTTCATGCTTACGCATTTCACTAGGGGTTATCATGAAGCTTTTTTGATGTCTTTGCCTGTTTTGTTGAGGAAAAATGTTCAATGTGAGGTTATGTTCCATATTCCATACCTTTAGAGCTTCAACAAGTTTCTTTCCATCATTCGGGGATGAATGATCCTAAGGGGGAGATAATGTAACACCAAGTCATTTTGGGCAAAAGTTTGAACAGACTTTTCTACACATATAGACCCGAACCCAATGATTCTTTGTTAATATATGTGTGATGATTAATACTATAGTGTTTGAATGCCTTTGAATATGAATTGAGGTCACCAAATCCCCTAACTCAAGGACGATTTGAAACCTTTCCTATCGAATGAGTTTCGGTGAGCGTCTAAAATTGGGTCAATTTCAATCGACTATAACTTTTTGTATATAACGAATTAGAGGTCCTACTATATGTAAATAAAAGGTCTTTGAGTCCTATTTCCAACGCCACCAGTTTCGCCTTAATCAAATATCGGGGTAAAAAATTATGCCTATTTTCCAGAGAGATGTCAGTCGATGCCGAATCGTACAAAAAGTACATTTTTAGCCGGGTATTTTGGTACTTTCCCTTCCCAAAAACCTCTCACACGAATTAAATAACACCCTAAACGTTATTTACTCAACTATTATCAGTTTTACAACATCAAGATCCTCCTTTTACTCTAAAAAATAAGATCAAACTTGGGTTTCCTCCAAGAACAAAAAATCAAGAATCAATCCTTAAGTTCAAGATTTCAAGAAACGGATCAAGATTTGGGTTTCATTTTTCAAATCTTATAATCTAAGGTATGTGGGACTTCTCTAAACATCATGGGCATAATTTTTCTATTGTTTTTATTACATTAAAGATCCCCAATCATATTTATACAGAAATTATTTGAAATTGTTTGAAAAGTATATGTCATGAAGTTGTTTTTAAGAAATTGTATGTTGTCTTGAACCGTCTATCGTGAATTTTGAATATAATAATATATTTATGTTTTGGGGTGCAATGAAAGTTTGAATGAGAGCATGAATGATCAAAAACCCCTCTTTTATCATGATATTTTCGATTTATATTGTTATGGGTTGTTTAAAGGTATGAACTTTCCTAACGAAAAACTAATGGGTGAGTGCTTGTTTAATGATCATGGAGTGATACTGTTTATGACATGTTGGGAATATGTTTTCACATGATAAATGCTCGTTGTGTCAAATTAACAATCTTTCTTGGATTTTAAGTAATTACAAATATGAGGTGACCACCTATTGATTTTACAATTGGGAGAAGAATGTTTTGGTAAATATTTGAATGAGAAGTCTATTGCATAACTTCTCTCATCTAATGTTTAAAAGCTAGGGTGGTCATGAATATGATAATAAGTGAAAAAGGCTGCAGACATGATGTGACGTGATTTGATTGACTTGCAAGTCAGGGTATGACGATACTCGATGATTTCATGTCCTTAACAAGATAGTGTTGAATGTTTGAAAAGTATGAATGTGTTTTCGTTAAAGAAATAAAAGTTGGGCTTAAGAGAGCTAGTAGGTTACCCGAAGAAGGCGTTTGAGCTCAAGGGCTCATTGTTGAAAACCTTAGTTGCTAATATGGGGCTTATGATATATGATCCTACATGATATGACATTTTTAGAACATCTCACATTAGGGGATTTCCTGCAGTGTGCTCACATAGGGGTGATCACCACTCCAATCCTGGCGGTTACTTGGATTGGAGGCTTGACCGCCGAGTCAATGGTGGGTTCCATATAGCCCGTGGAATTTCAGATTTGTAGGGTGTACAGCCTAGCTCAGAAGAATAACAAAGAGTGAGTCATGGTTTCAAAGAAGTGTTTTGGAGATCACTAAAGTATGCCCATGTATTTTTACTTACGTATTATGGTCATTATTTTTATGAAATACTCTCATCTATTTTGTATTAAAAGCATGCTATTTTGAGTTGTTTCACATACCAGTACGTTTGTATTGACCCATTATATTTCAGGGTCTGAGGCTCAGTTCAGGGGTCTCGCCAAACCGTAGAATCTTTAGACCGAAGTGTGCAGTTGGTGAGCCTTCTTTATTTTGAAAGACCTGTTGCTAGAGTATTGTTTTGCATTTTAGTTTTGGGTCCGACTGGGGTCTTGTCCCAGTTGTAGACAAGTCATATCTTCTGATGTATTAGAGATTTCGCAAATTGAGATGGATATTGTCTAGATATCTATTGATTTCATTCCGTATTGTAAAATTGAACTCAGAGTATGACCATGATTCCGTCTGTTTATTTCCGCATTTCTTTTTATTGTATATGAATGGTGTTCGTGATTGCCAAATAGAAATGAGGCGCTCGGGCCTCTACAGTTGGGATGTCCGTCATGGCCAGGGCTCCGGTTCGGATCGTGACAAAAAAGTAAAGTGCTGAAGGTAAATAGACAATGGGATGATTATAAACTTCAGCAATTTCAAGGATTAAATTCTTATCTTAACTCCCTGTAATAACTACAAGACTTGCAATTCTATTTGATAACTCTCCCAGAATAACATATAGCATGTTGAAAAGAACTTACTTCACTACACGAAGGCTCAAACTGTAACTAACTTTAGTTTGTTCGATTCAGCTTAAGACATTTGCAAGAGCAAAATCTACAATGCTTTATAACATAGTAAATTTACAATTCAAGAACAAATGACACAACACTCAATAAAATAACAAAGACTAAACCTTCGACTCCATACCTTTTAGCAATTGCAAAAAACTAGGTTATGCTTTTATCGCATCTCTCTTCTGTACTGAAAAGAAAAATCTTAACCGCAATCTACAGGGGCGTCTCAATAAAATTAATAAAGCCAAATTTTAATAAGATAATAAGATGCATTAAATATATACTCATACATATAAAATAATATTGTAATAGTTTAGAGTTGTCTTTTTTATTCTTGCATATTAGTTGTTTTATGGCGTAATATTTTAAAAGAAACATAACCTTTAACTTCACATAATAATATAATTATTAATAAAAGTAAGAATTTATTTTTAATAATATGTTAGCCAATTATATTCAATATATTTACTTGGATGTTATTGTTAAAACTTTATTATTATTAATATGAAGTTTGAGTAGTTTAATTCAAAATTTTAAAATATATCTAGTAAAAAATAAAAAATTAGACAATGTTTGTTTCTTTACCTCTTCTTCTTTTTTTTTTAATATTTTTTTAAACGTATTTCACAATTTTCATTATTATTTAAAGTGAAGTTGAAATAATAAAATTTACTATTAAAACGTTTGAGACATCAAAATTTTGAAACCTAAAGCAAACGATTTGCTAGTCTTATTCTTGAACCCCTAGCAATCTATTGGACCAAGTGTCAGCACACTATTCGCAGAACTTCTGCAACACTAACCGCCAAAACAAGATAGTACAATATACAACTGTACAGAATTTCATTCTCGGGTCATCGCAACACGAATCAGGTCCTTTGAACTCTTATTTGGAAATCATCAAAAACGAAAATACAATAATTTATTTTAAAAAAAATAAATAGATTTATGACATGCAAGGTGGGAGGGGATTGGGAATCAAAATAAAATCATTTCTCACAATGAATTTATTCAAAATTTGGATCATGGATCTTGTCAATTTTTTTGACTTTTGACTTTTATAAAAATAAATTCATTCTCATAATAAGAGTGTGAAGAATGACAACATTCATTCAACATCAATTAATGTGTCACAATAACCATATAAACGAGCCTTCATTTGATTTTGACAATATTTATTCATCCATTATAGCTTCATTAATCTCCTTCACCTATATATGCACACATTCTTTCTTTTGTGAGAGACCAAGCATACAAATAATATTTTCCTTTCTGCTTTTGTATAATAAAATAAATCTTTGTTAGTTTATGCACCTTGTTTTATATTAGAAAAACTTGTTAAACTCTAGGAGATATATCGTTATTAGTAAAATATCTTTAAGAATAATGTCTTTGACACGTCTCAAGCTGTGAAAAATTTTAAGTATTTTTCGTGAGAATTCCAATAAATGTATCTGTGTCCAAATGTTTCTGCCTTCACTTAATTTACCATTACCCCTTTCCTCTCCGTGACATCAATTTTTCCTTTTGTGGATGTACATTTTCTTCAAAGAGTTGAACCATGAATGAGAGAAAAAAAAAATATAATGTATAGGTTAAAAGTCCTAAATTATCACCAATTTTTGAGTTTGTGTAAATTATTGAATATTTTAAGAAAACTCTTGAACTACTATGAGCTCATATTTAAAATAAAATCTATAAGACGAATATGACATGCTACGTGACGTCAGTTTCAAAAAGTTTCAAGTGGCAGTACATAAGGGAGAATTAAGGAGAAAAATTGAGTGAAGGTTAGAATCCCCCTGAATTTATCATTGTTGTGTGATTTTATACACAAATTATTAGGTGGTTATAGAACCTTCCTAAACTATCAGGAACTATTGTATCAGGTGCACTCATTTTAAAGAAACCTATTGCCAAAGTCATGATTTTCACTAAAGAGATTCAAATTATTAAGAAGTTTAAGGAGATTAAACATTTTCTTGTATATGCAAAAAAGAAAATAAATTTAATCTTATATATATAATGTAATTATTTGAAGTAAATCGTTAGAATGCACCCGTGCCGCCAACTTCGGCCATGCCCTTAGTGAACTCATCCAAATAAATTCAGATTAATCGAGACGGTAAATTTTGAAAAACGAATGCCTCCAAATGAAGATCCATCACTATCCAAATGATCCATCCATCATTGTGATAGGATAGATAGGATCGCTCTACTTTTAATAACAATTTTAGGTTTAAATCTCATAAAAAAGCTCTAATAAGAAGCGCTTTCGTTTGAAATGAAAATTTAAATTAATGAAATTAAAAACAAAGGTCATCGAACAACAGATAATAAATAAAATAAAATTGAGAGTTGAAAAGGAGATACTTCTTATTAAGGATGTCATCGACATACTGCGTAGTAAAAAAATTCATTGCATGTACATGTAAATAATTTCATAAGAAAATTAATAAGGATACACAATATGCCAGCACCACTTTAAAATAACATTAATAATAAAGTAATACACTAAAGTTACCATAATTCCATAAACCTTAAAGTCACATACAAATTGTGATAATAGGCCGATACTGCTTAGCGAAATCTTGTGTACGCCATTGCAGTACGCGAACTAATTAACTTAATATTTCTATTCGAACAAGATAAACTAATTATCTATAGTGAAAATTTATATTTTCACCTATCTAACTTTCTCTATTTCATTTAGACTCGGGCTTTCTCAAATGATCACTCAGTTAACAGTTTTTATTTCAGAAAGTCATTTTAATATTTTTATTGGAATAATCAAGAAAAATATGACTTTTCTGAGATAATAATTATTAGAGTAAAAGGTAAAAGATGCACCTAATGTTTTCCCAACTTTTTTACTTTCATACTTGAACTATCAGGTGTGTGAGTTTTCGATATGAACTATCACTATATTTTATTGAAACACACCTGAACTATCAATTGTTTGAGTTTCATACTCGAAATTTCATATAGAAAAAGTGAACAAATGATAGTTGAGGTGTGTTTAGCTAAACATTTGGTGATAGTTCAGGTGGAAAATTCACACACTTGATAGTTTCGATATGAAGCAATAGAAGAGATATTATAGGTGTGTTTTTGACCCTCAACTCTAATTATTACTTGAGTGATCATCCGAAAAATCAACGCCTGTTATTTATTTATAACAAAGTGATATATCACTTGTGCATGGGATGATTTTGCGCCTGTCTTGGTGACAAGGAAAGTGCAACAATTTTGCCTTCAAGTTGGGCGCCATCTTTGGGCTGCAGCTGCTGATCATGTAGGTAATCACATAGTTGATCATGATTTATCTGACCACCCTGTTTTTTTTTTTTTTTTTAGAAAAAAAAAGAGAGAGAAAAAGGCAAACAACATAAATCCTGACAATTTTGAGTTTAATTACAGAAAATTTTGATATTTTGTATAATTACTAAAAATCTCGTTTTTAGGTCTGTCGAGTTATATAATTAGCTCCCGATACATCTAACGAAGATATGTCTTTTTTTCTTTGTAAAGATACATAATTAGCTCCCAAAACATTTTTTCTTCGATTTTGGCTGTCGAGATTCATAATCCTTCTAACGAAGATATATTTTTTTCTTTGTAAAGATACATAATTAACTTTCGATATATTTTTTTTTGGATTTTCGGTCTGTCGAGTACATAATTAGCTCCTGATAAATCCAACGAAGATACATAATTAGTTGGATATTTTTTAATTACTTTGTAAGGGTGAGGATTGGTGTAAATATGATAAGTTGAGGTGTATGTCTATGTTTTTTTTTCAAAAAAAAAAAAAGTAATATGTAAGTAATAATTAGAAATTAGTTACAACTGTTCAAGGTAACACAGCCTTGGCGCAACCGTAAAAGTTATTGTATCGTCATGTGACGATTCAGACATTGCAAATTTAAAGATGATAAAAATTTTTGTCACGACTTCTTTCCTGCTGCTTTGAACTGTTGTTTTTCCTCAAAGTCGAGGGTCTATCAGAATAGTATCTCTATCTCCAAGATAAGGCTAAGATTTGTATACACTTTATCCTTTGATCTTTAGACGCTACTTTGTGAAATTATGTTGGATTTGGTATTTTTGTTGTAGAAATATAAGATAAACTTGCATACTAATAAACTCGAAAAATTTACAGTATCAGGTCATCCAAAAAATATGTACCAAGTCACCTTACAATGTGGATTTGTAATATTGAAAATAAAACAAGTAACATACTATAACTTGTAACAATGACCTGATGACGTAAAATTTCTTAAATAAAAAACTATTATCGGTGTGTGATTCGAAAATCATAACAAAAATCTTCTTTCAGAAATATAAGATAAAATTGTGTATAATGAACCAGAACGAGTTTTAAGTAATAACACTGCAATTTAATTTCTTTTTTACTCTATTTTATTTAAAAATATCTGCATGTGAGCCTTCTTAATATTTGAATTTATAATCGTGAAAATATAATGTGACCTGTTATTAACAAGTAAAATTAATATAACATAATAAAAAAATTTTACACTAGCGATGTATGGTTTTTACTTTTTTTTCTAATCCATCTTTTAGTTATTCAGATGGATGAAACCTATCGTAATACTTTCATATGCATCGTGACTCTATACTTATTATACTTATATTAATAAATTCACTAAATATTACAAATTTTAAATTTAAAATGCAATTACTAACATCTGAATTCGTTATTGTAAAATTTAAAATCCATAATATTCAAATTTTGTAGCTTCCTCTTCTGGTGAACTAATTATAATCTAGAAAGCCAATAGTAAGGGAAAACAAAAACAAAAAAAATCAACATTATAGACAATAACAACAACAGATTTAATGTAATTTCGTAAATACAATACTAGAAAATTAGCAATATGAAACTAAAATGAATCTTACTTGTGCTTTATTTACATGAATATCTTGCATATCTTGATCATATTGTGGTAACTTTTCATCTGTTCTTGCCATTTGTGCCATATTTTCTTAACCCTAAAAATCTATGAATATATATATATATATCAATATCAAGTGTATACGTCAATTTAAAAAGTAAAAGAACATATAATTAGGATTAATGAAAGAGAAATGTTGAGGGACATGACACATATAAAAAGAAGTTGGTTATACTTTGTGAGTTCTCTTAGCAAACAGTCCCTTAATTAAAGGGCAACCATTTACATAGATCAGAGGTTGTCAAAAAGATCACGAAAGGTGGAAAAAAAAAATAAGTAACATTACATTTTATATAATATTTTTTCTTTTTATTATGTTTGCAAAAGAATGACACGTCTTTATTTTAGGAAATTCCTTAATTTTAATCATTTAGTTTTACCCTTAATGATATTTTATTTATAGCTTTAGCAATATCATGAAATATTTTATAAGATCATAAGTACTATGATAGTTTTGGCAAATTCAATCAAATAAAATAAAATAGAAGTAGTATTTCTTTCTCATATAGCTAAAATATTAGCTATAAGGGCAATGCTAAAAATATCCATTGACGCACTAACAAATAAAGCTGAGCTGTCACCTGCTTTCTTGGTGTATTGCTAACAATTACAGGCACATAGTTTTGACAGAGAGAGTCGAGCGAGATTGGGAGAGACTGAGGAGAGAGATGTTAGATACAGGTTGTATCAATGAATATAATCTGATACGTGCAGGCTGTATTCAATACATACATGTTGTTAGAGGAAGGAGAAATGTGAGGGAGATTGGGAGAGAAAGAGGAGAGAGCAAGATTTGGGAGAGAGAAAGAGGAGAAATACTAGATATAGGTTGCATTCGATGAATACAGATTGTATCAATATGGAGGTCGCATCTCAGATATGTATCTATAAATGTTTGTATATTTTAGTATGTATCAATATATATGAACCTGTATCTTAGATATGTATCAATAGAAGTTGTATCTCAGATATGTATCAGTACATGTTTGTATGTATCAATATGCATCAATACATATGGAGATTGTATCTTAGATATGTATCAATAAAGGTTGTATCAATATAGAGTTGTATCTTAGATAAGTGTCAATAAAGGTTGCATCAATATAGAGGTTGTATCTTAGATACATGTCAATAAAGGTTGTATCAATATGCATCAATATGGATGATGTATCTTAGATATGTATAAATATGGAGGCTATTTTTGATGATTGACATATAAATGAAATATGTTGTTCAAGCTGGTCCAATCACATGAACACAGTCACTAAGGAAAGCGGACAAGTTTTGTTGAATGCAGGAATGATAAGCTCTCTTGCGAATGGATTAGTTCTCTTGCTCTCTCGATGGATCACATATGATAAAGAAGACGTTTTAGTTGAACACAACACTGTATTGATAAGATGAACAGAAAGAGTTTCATCCAAACAAGGAGATCAAGTTCAAGAAGGAGTCTTACCAATGCAAGAGTTTCACTTGAAGAAGGACTTTGACTCAATAACAAACTCTGTTGAGTTGAAGAGTCCAATGCGAGGTAAAAGTCTAAAGACAGTGAAAGACTTTTTGGAGAGTCATTAAATATCGAGAGAGTAACTCATTTTGTTGCTTACACACTTATAAAGATAGAAATATATCGACAAATTGAGTGTGAAGTTCCAAAGCTTGAAGCAGCCTGAGTTGAACCTGTTCCTATTACTTAGAGTTAAGGAGTCTTAGACTTTATGTATTATGTTGGTTCTTGAGTTGTATTATGTTCTAGTCTCATTAAAGTATAAAATTAGGAGCATTGTCTTCAAGTTTGGGAACTTGAAGACTTGGGAAAACTTACCTTGGGAAGGTTTGTGTTTTTGTAGAATTAGGAGTTCGAGTTTAATTCTTGGATTACAAAAGTCTTGTAATTTGTTGATTATTGAAGCTCATTTATTTTAGTGGAGTTGGGTTTAAATCCTATAGAGGTATAGGTTGTGTTTTCTTACACCTCTTTGAGTTGGGTGTTTTTCACGTAAATATTACTGTGCAATTACTTACTGTTTTAGCTAGGTAGGAACACGTTAGGCAACCTGTTCCACTAACAGGCAACTGTTAGGCTAAAATAAGTAATTAGTAGGGTACGTACTCTAACAAGTGGTATCAGATTGTGAGGTTATCTTACATAAAACTAGTACCTAAGAAAAGATCACTATGATGAATTATGCACCCCTTACTGGTCACAATGAAGGCCGATCTACTACTAGACCTCCTCTTTTCGATGATACTTATTTCAATTAGTGGAAGGAAAGGATGAAAATATTCATCCAAGGTGAAGACTATGAATTATGGTCTAGAGTTACTGATGGTCCAACTATTCCAATGAATCTGGTTGATGGAGAGCAAGTAAAAAAAGTAAGAAGTGAGTTCACTGCTGATGATCTTACTACATTAAGGAAAAATGCAAGGGCCAAGAACATCTTACTGTGTGGATTATGTCTTGCTGAATATAACAGAGTGTCTACCTGCACCACTGCCAAGCAATTTGGGATTCCTTGGTAAATACACATGAAGGCACCACTCAAGTAAAAAATTCATAATTGCTTTACTATTTACTGAATATGAGACTTTTAGAATAAAGAAAAATGAGTTTTTCCATCAAATGATGTCAAGACTTACTGCCTGAACCAATGAGTTGACATCCTGGGGAAAAATTATTACTACTAAGGAACAAGTTGAAAAGATGTTAAGGGTTTTACCCAAGTCCAAATGGGATATTAAGGTTACTGCAATTCGGGAGGCAAAGTATCTTTCTGGGATGACTTTGGATGAGCTTGTAGGAAATCTCATGACTTATGAGATGCAGATTAATAAAGTCAAAAGAGAAAAGGAAGTTCCTGAAAAATTCTTGGCTTTAAAGGTTTCTGAAAGAGATGAAAAAGATGAACTGATTGAAGAGCAAATGGCATTTATAACAAAAAATTTCAACAGAATCTTCCAAAAGGAAAATGGAACAAGTAGAAAGAGGAGGTTTAACAACAATCCTACTAGATGTTATAAGTGTGGTAAGACTGACCATTATATCTGAGATAGTCCTGCGTGGGAAGTTGAATGGAGAAAAGAAAGAGCCGAGAATGAGTTGAAAGAAAAGGCTAAGAAAACATAGAAAGAAGAATATGCTATGGTAGCTACTTGGGGGTCAGACACTAAAGAATCAGATGAGGAAGATACTGATGAAACTGCTCTCATGGCCATTGGAGATTCAAATATGGAAGAAAAAGATATCACCCCTGAGGTAAGTGTTACTGAACTTAAGAACAAGTTGAACCTATTTTCTAAAGAAAGCTTGTTTCTCTTATGTAAAGTCCCGTAGCATTCTTGACTTGATAACACACTTAGTAGCAAGCTTAAAGATCTATCAATCTGAAATTTTCCTAAGAGATAAAAGGACTTAGTCATATTTTAAGCTCCTGAACTTTGATGAATTTTAAATTAACCTTTCTGATCCCGAGACGTAAATTTTTGAGCTGATTTATGTTCAAGGGTGTTAAGGGGATGTCTCTGGGGAGTTTTAGATTTTTCGGACGGGTTTGAGGTGTATTTGGAATTTGAAAATAGAAGATCACCGCAATTACATCGCGTCACAGTGTCTATAGCGATAGGGCCTCCGTCGCGTCACGGTAAAGTTCAAATCAACAGTGGTCAAGTTCCAGTAACTCACCACGATTGGAACGCCTCACAGCGGGTATGGCGATGAGCATGTCATCACATCGTGGTGAGCACCAGGTGCGGGTTTCTGCTAAACTTTTAAATTCTGAAGGCCAGTTTGGACTTCTCCCCCTAACCCCAAAACGTGTTAACAGATGATTAAGAATAAAAACCTAATTTTCTTCTCAAATATCTAGAATCCATCTTTAAGTTCAAGATTTCCAAGAAACTAGTCAAGATTCGAGTTCTATTCTTCAAACTAAGTAATCTAAGGTACATAGGTTTTTCCTAAACTACATGAGCATGTTGAAATCTCTTTAATAAGGTTTTTGAATGTTGATAATTCATATGTTTATGACGGATTTTGAATTACATTAATAAGTATACATTGTGAACGTTTTGGTCTTGAGGCCTTCCCTTAAATCTTGATTTTTTCTCATGTGTATGTATATATGTGATTTTCAGTTTTGAAATATGAATTGAGAACATGAATAATGAATTTTCCCTCTCATATTGCTTTAATCCTTAAATTATAAATTATTGGTTACTAAATTGCTTGTCTTAAAGTATGAGTCAAGAGCTTTACTATCTTATATGAACTTTGTGTTGATTGCGAATTGAAGAGAGAAATAACTTCTTGTTTTTAAAATGCTAAATGTGATAATCAAAGAAATTGTATGATTGTTTTGAGAAATTTACCACCACTTACAGAAAGATTGAAAAGAGAGAATCTTTGCATGGTTTGACACATGTTTTGAAATATGAATCCTCTTGTACCGTTTGAATGTTTTGGTGGTCTGAGCATTGTTTTGAATGAAAGAGTTGTACATGATATTTTATGGCTTAGAAGATACGACTTGAAAGTCTTGGTATGACACTACCAAGTAGATGAATGCCATAACAGAGTAATATTTTTAGATTTTGATTTCAGAGAATGGATGTTTTAAAGAGTAAAAAATGGGCTTAAAGAGATTTAGGTAGTTACCGGAAGAAGGCACGAGTTCCAAAAACTCATTTCCCGAAATCGTGTTTTGATGATACGGGATTATTATGTCTCCAAGAGGGATTATATGCTGGACTAGTGCCCTTTGGCGTATTAGAGATAGAGACTCCAGCCCTTGTGGCAAACTTGGGTTGGGGGCTTAGCCGCCAAGTTAAGGATGGATTTCATATAGCCCGTGGGATTGTAGAGTTGTTGGGTGTACCACCTAGCTCAGAAGTAAGACAAATAGTTGAGTTGTGATTTATAGAAATGTTCTGAAGTCTATTGATTATGCCCATGTATTTTCAACTACTTTAGACTGACATGTTTTATGAATTGCTCTCACTTATGTTGTATAAAAGTACATTATTTTGGATTGCTCAGCTTACCAGTAAAATTGTATTGACCCCCTATATTTCAGGATCTGAGGCACAATCCCGGAGTCCTGCTAGGCAGTAGGTTGAATACACAGAGATTCCAGTTGGTGAGCCTCCCATATTTTGAAAGGCCTTTCTAGAACACTAGTAGTTTATTTGATTCATGGTCCAGTAGGGGCCTTGTCCAAGTTTTTAGACAGATGTTGATTTTTATATTGTTAGAGATTTCACAGACTGGTGTCGTATGTTTTTGAATGTTATGAAATCAAATTTTGTACTGTTCAGTTGAATTAAGTGATTGACCATGTTTCCGTATTTATTATATTTTCTGCATTTCTTTATAGTACATGAATGGTAGGCATGATTGCCAAATAGAGAGGGGAGCTCGGGCCTTCATGGTTTGGGATGCTTGCTACGGCCAAGGCCTCGACTTAGGTCGTGGCATCTAATGAGTGCTTTAATTAATGACTATGTGTGTTCGTGTGCGTGTATATATGTGTGTTCTCATATGATGTTGAGGTGAAAGATGTGAGTTTGGTTGAGCACGTACTAAATTTGCATTTGAATAATGTGACTTGTCGAACTTCTACTAACGCTTCTTGTTTCTTCTCAGTCGAGGAGAGTGATTCTGATTCAGAAGAACATTACCAAAGGAGTTCAAGGGTAGAAGGATTGAACTCTTGGGATTTCATTTTGATTTCTCTGTCTCAAATTACCACTATATTATTGGTTTCAAGCAACGTATGGCTTCCAAGGAGTTGGTCATTACTGAAGTTCTGAGTTCATGAGCCCACAATGGTTAACACGATCGTACACTCATTTTAGTTGGTATCATTATTTATTAGATGAATAGAAATATGCATTTATATGGTGATTCTCTTGTTTTACTTTTTACCATTGATGTTCCATCAGAGGCTGAGCTATAGACATGATACCAAAAATTTTAAAGGATGAGAGGTACTTTATTGCAGACCGGTTCCATGTATCGATCCATGTGAGAGTTGGAACCTTTTTAATGGGTAGTGTTTTTAAATGAAGCATTACCATCTGAATTAGAGACTATTGGGAAGCAGATTATAGACAAATGTCATCTCGGTTGTTGGGCTTTTGTCAAAATTTAAATAAGATGGAATATTTGAAAGATGTTACTGAAGGTGTAAAGTCATTTGCAACAAATGATCCTGATGAACAACGTTTACATGTCTAAATCTATCTAGAACTCAATTAATAAGGTGGGAAATTGTCTGATAATTGATGAATTCAAGTAAAGCATATCTGTTCATAATAACTTGAAGAGATAAGCATCCAGTATTATCCCCCTCCCCCTCAAATTAATGTCAAAGTTGCTACGACACACTCTAATTTCACAGGGGTCCTATTACCCTCGGAGTAAATTTTAGTGTATTTTGTCACCTTTTGTGCTGACGTGATACCATTATTACATAAAAATGATGCCTACATCAAATGTACCACGTCAGCTAAAAAGATTGGTAAAAATATGCTAAAATTTTGTTCGGGGGTAATAGGGACCCTATGAAGTTGGAGTGTGTCATAGAAAATTTGGTCATAGTTTAGAAGGGTGCTAGATGCTTTACTCTAACCTTAAAGAGAAGGGAAACAATGGATTAACAATTTGATAATGTTATAGACTGTTGATGATAGTTCATCAGACTATATTTTTCATAAGTGTAAATGTATTATGTTCTTTGGTTTTATAGAGACTATGAAGCGTGTTGTGTCTATATCCCATATAGAAATTAATTTTTTTTAAAATAAAACACATCTAATTGTTGAGTTCAATGTGTGTGTGCGAATGGAAAATGAAAGAAAAAATGGTGGAGGAAAAGAGAGATACCAAATTAGAAAGTGTACTCTAAAAAATGGAAAGTTCACTAATTCTCCAACATTGGTGGGAGAAGGGAACTTTGGAGTGTTTTTAATTAGAAACACTAACTCCACATGGATAGTGAGGCAAGAACAAGGTGGTGCCTCACACCTTCGTCGTCGTCACTCGCTCGGCTCGGATTTGGATTCAGTTTTGGAAGATGATCAATCGTTCATAATAACTTGTTGAGATAAGCATCCAGTATCATCCCCCTCCCCCTCGAATTAAGGTCAAAGTTGTTACGACACACTCCAATTTCACTGGGTCCTATTACCCCCAGAGTAAATTTTAGCGTATTTTATCACCTTTTGTGCTGACATGACACCTTTATTACATAAAAATGATGCTCACATCAAATGTGCCACGTTAGCTAAAAAGGTTCGTAAAAATATGCTAAAATTTTGTTCGGGGGTAATAGGGACCCCGTGAAGTTGGAGTATGTCGTAGCAAATTTGGTCAAGGTACTAGATGCTTTACTCTAACTGGTAATGAGAAGGGAAATAATGGATTAACAATTTGATAATGTTATAGACTGTTGATGCTAGTTCATCACACTATATTTTTCATAAGTGTAAATGTATTATGTTCTTTGGTTTTATATAGACTATGAAGCGTATTGCGTCTATCTCCCATATAGACTTTTTGTTTTTAAAAACACATATAATTGTTGAGTTCAATGTGTGTGAGTGAATGGAAAATGGAGGAAAAAATGATGGAGGAAAAGAAAGACACCAATTTAGAAAGTGTACTCTAAAAAATGGAAAGTTCACTAATTCTCCCACATTGGTGAGAGAAGGAAACTTTGGAGTGTTTTTAATGAGAAACACTAACTCTACATGGATAGTAAGGCAAGAACAAGGTGGTACCTCACGCCGTCGTCGTCGTCGCTCGCTCGGCTCGGATTTGGATTTGAAAAATGATCAATCGACGAGATCTAATATTTTAGACAAATTTTATTTGAAATTTATTTACACGTGAAATTTTTTATCCAAAATCTGATACAATTATTTTTCTCCAAGTGCGAGCGCAATTTTGACGCCATGCAAATGCATACGTAACACATCACAAATAGATGCGACCCTTCGAGGGAAAACACACACAGTTTCACACTATAGGGTGATCTGTGGGCATAGACACAGCGCAGGTACACCATCTGTGGGCGCAAATGGAGCGCAAAAGCTATTGAAATTTACCAAACATCACCCGCAGCTGCAGATCAGGGGCAGGTTCAGCACAGATTGGGCACAGGGACGTGACTGCTACTAAAAAGGTGTCTTTTTGCTGAACCAATGCATCCTTTTTGAAAGGACACATTAAAGGCTATAAATACCTGATATATTCGTCAGGTATTGATATGATTTTTGACAGCATGAACACTCTTCTTCTATACAATATCTCTGTGTGATCATTAACCTGTTGAGTGAGTTCGAAGAATCCAACAATTTGAGGTACCACTATTTTTCAGATTGAAGGCCATTTTATCCTGGGAGAAAGATTCCATAACCTCGAGTACAGTAAGGGGAATTATTCCTTAAGGACACTCTGTGAAGTCGGGGGACTTGGACTTAAAATTCAGTTTCATCTCATTTCTAAAAGTTAACATACTTCTTGGATAGATTATTTGTAATCTTGTGTTGAAGGTGTTAAGAAACTTCATAAGTGTTCTAGTCCTAGACTTGAACTTGTGTTAAAGTTATTGTTGCATGTATATACATATTCTTGTACCCGAAAACGTTGTAAATAACAATCTTAAGGAATAACCTTCAAAATATATATAGCTTTTTTTTGGAGATTAAAGCTTTAAGTTTTCTACTTGTTTGAACTTAACTAGTTATTTGAAGTCATAAAATCTTCATCACAAGTTAAAGATCACTCGGTTAACGATTGGAAGTCATAAAAACTTCGTCGTTAAACTAGAAACAAGAGGTGTTTAAAGTTGCTGCAACTTTTTAATAAGTATTTTGATATACTAAAGGTACTATTTTGTGATGACTGATAGTCAAATGCATGACGCTGCAACGACTATGGGTGCAACTAGTATTACCACATCAAGTCATACGAATGCTCCACCGAAAATGGCACCAGCGGAGAAACCCAAAAAGTTCGCGGGTATTGACTTCAAGAGATGGCAACAGAAGATGCTCTTCTACCTCATTACTCTTTGTCTTCAAAGGTTCACATTTGAGGGCGCTTCATGATTATGGAGGCTAGGAAACACTCAAATTTTTTTTGTAGGAATTACATATTGAGCGGTCTCCAAGATGAACTTTACAATGAGTATAGTGGGAACAAAGACATCGAAAGAGTTATGGGGAGCGCTAGAACGGAAGTACAAGACGAAGGATGCAGGAACTAAAAAGTTCTTTGTTGCAAGATTCCTGGAGTATAAAATGGTAGATAACAAGTCTATTATTTTCCAAGTGCAGGAACTACAGATGATCATCCATGATCTCCTTGCGGAAGATATAATTTTGACAAATACCTTTGTTGAACTATTTAAAAATGGTCTTAATATTCACTTAACCTTTATTGTAGGATGATCGTGAATGAGACGTTTCAAGTAGGAGAAATAATAGAGAATCTACCACCTTTGTGGAAAGACTTCAAAAACTATTTGAAGCACAAATGTAAGGAGATGTCAGTGGAAGATCTGATTGTACGACTATGCATTGAATAAGATAATAAGGCTGCAGAAAGAAGGTCAAGAGGCAATTCTGCAATAAATGGAGCAAACATTGTAGAAGATGACCAAAACAACTCAAAAAAGCGAAAGAAATCTGGAAATGAAAGCAATCAACCCAAGAAGAAATTCAAGGGTAAGTGCTTCAACTGTGGTAAGATTGGCCACAAGTCTACAGATTGTCGTACCCCAAAGAAAGGGAAGAAGAAGGACCATGCAAATCTGGCTGAGTCTAAGAAAGAAACGGATGATCTATGTGCTATGCTTTCCGAATGCAACTTGGTAGGAAATCTTCGCTAATGGTGGATGGGTTCTGGTGCCACCCGCCATGTTTGTGTTAACAAGGAGTTGTTTTCAACGTTCGCTCTGGCTCAAGTAGAAGAAAAGATCTACATGGAAAATTTCGCTACTTCAAAAGTAGAAGGAATAGGAAAAGTGTGCTTGAAGATGACTTCCGACAAAGTGTTGACACTTAACAATGTCTTGTATGTTCTGGAGTTACGGAAGGACTTGATTTCAGTTTCACTTCTAGACAAAAATGGATTCAAATTGTGAAGCCCCGAGATACATTAATACTTATTAAAAATCTTAAATTTATATTTGTTTGATGGAGATTATGTGGGAGAATTAGATTTCTAGGTTTCAAGATGATGTGGCTATGCAAACACGTATTAGAATGGGCCAAAAGCAGATTTAATTGAATGAGTGGAGTAGTTATTGAATATAAGTATAATGTAGACCTAAACTGGAGGCATTAACTTCAAAGTGGGAGATTTAGTTATTATTGCTGCATGTGTTTAGTTGGTAAGTTAAATAACACGAATTATTTATTTGAGGAAAAGTTATATATATGGGCCAATCCTACAACTTTACTGCATAAAACGTGTGACCACTAACAGAAAAAGAGGAAGGTTACAGGGGTTATTTTTGCCCTTGGTAACTTCTACTGTTCTTGGCTCTTGTGAACAAAGAATTGACTTGTTGATTGTTATTGGTAAAGGTAGAATTTAACCTTGCTAGCTGTGATGAATCTTGAGGTGAGTTAAGACTTGCTCTTACTGAAGTCTTTTCTTACAAAGTCATGTCTATAAGGTGTTTGACAAAATGCTTCTAAAATGCTACTGTGAGTTTAATTGGAACGAGTGAGTTCGCACTGCCTTTGTTGAGTTAGTTACCTTGTGCTCTCTGTTTTCTCTTTGGATTTGTCAAATTAACGTGGTAATTACTACATTGCAGTAACATATGTCCTGAAAATTTAACTTTCATAGTTGACAAACTAAAAGCAATGATATTCTTAAGTTTAATGTCCCAAAACAGTTACTGTTCGCTGGAAACATGATCGAGCAGAGAAAACATCTTCCATCCAAAATTTTGTGTGATTCCTTTTCATGTTAGCAATAACCATAATGTACTCCCTTAAATCATGATCAGGGTAAAGCAACTTGTTGGAAGTTTACATCGAACTTAAATAACATGGTAACCATACAAAAGGTTACCAGTGGCTATAAAGGGTTACTGACTTGCCATGATTCGACATACCTGAATGATGACCGTATAAAGGGTCACAAGCAGCAGTACAAAGGGTTACCACAATTGTCATAATGAGGCACAAATTTAGTGGTTGTATAAAGGGCCACGAGTAAACGTATAATGGGTTACTAATACCACAGTTGACATAATTAAAAAAATGTTCAATCGATTGAATCAATTTAAAGAAATCGAAAAGAATGAACTAATTAACTAATCTATAAGTTTTGGTGATTGTTCTCTTGCTTTACTCTGTAATATGCTCCATAAGGCATGATGACTTGCTTTCTTTCATTCTCTTATCACATATATGTTTTATACAAGGTTTCGTTTTGATTTTAGTAATGGGGAATGTTGAGACTCACTGAGTACCGCTAGTGGTGTACTGACGTTCTCTTTGTGGAACCTATATTGACTTATGTCAATGTAGGTGCAGGTAATATAGACGAGCAGACTATAATCTAGGCCATTTTATTCCAGATGCTGATTGGTGAGCTCCACTCTTGATTGTGGAGTTTCTCTTCTTTCATCAACTTCATTCACTTATTTCTTTTTTCAGTATTTGCTTGGGGATTAGCCAGGAAATCTATGTCCTGTGCATTCCTGTTAGCACTCTAGTAGAGGCTTCATAGACGTATTTTTAGTTGGGTTATGTTTGGTCATGTTACTTTGAATTATTTTAAGGGTAATTTGAACTGGTGTTCTAATAAGAGATTTTTCATGTATTTTATGTGTGTGCGGGGTATGTTACATGAAATTTTAGGTTAGAACAGTTAAGTCGATTCGCTCGGTCAAGTAAGGCACCGGGTGCCGGTCATGACTTTGTTTAGAAAATGGGTCGTGACACAAATGTGTATTTGTTTCCAGAAAAATTGTACTTAGTAAAGGAGAAGTGTATGTAGGAAAATGCTACCTCAATGAGGGCCTATTCAAAATGAATGTAATGAATGTTGAAATCAATAAAAGTTCAATTTCTTCTTACTTGTTTGAGTCTTATGACTTGTGGAATGAACATTTAGGCCATGTTAATTATAAAACATTACAAAAACTAATTAACTCAAAAGTTTTGCCAAACTTTGAGTGGAATAAATCAAAGTGTCAAATGTGTGTAGAATCAAAGTATGCAAAGCATCCTTATAAGTCCATTGAAAGGAATTCCAATCCCTTAGACTTAATCCACACGGATATTTGTGATATGAAGTCAACATCATCACGTGGTGGGAAAAAGTATTTCATAACTTTTATTGATGATTGCATGAGATATTGTTATGTCTATTTGCTAAATAGTAAGGATGAAGCAATAGATACGTTTAGGCAATACAAAACTGAAGTTGAAAATCAGTTAGAGAAAAAGATAACAATGATAAGAACTGATAGGGGCGGAGAATATGAATCTTCCTTTGCTGAAATATGTGTAGAGAATGGAATTGTCCATCAAACTACAGCCCTGTATTCACCTCAATCTAATGGAACTGTGAAAAGGAAAAACCAAACTTTGAAGGAAATGATGAATGTATCATTTATAAATTCAGGTTTACCGCAAAGCTTATAGGGGGAGGCTATCCTAACAACCAACCGAATACTCAATAGAGTTCCCCATAGTAAGACACAATCAATTTCTTATGAAAAATGGAAAGAAAGGAAACCCAACTTGAAATATTTTAAACTCTGGGGGTGTATAGCAAAGGTCCAAGTTCCTATGCCAAAAGGGTTAAGCTAGGACCTAAGATGGTAGACTGCGTGTTCATAGGATATGCTAAAAGTAGTAAAGCATGTCGATTTTTGGTTCGTAAATCTAAACATACAGATATTAATGAAAATACTGTAATTGAATCGGATAATGCTAAATTCTTTGAAAACATTTATTCATATAAAACTAGACATGAACAGTCTAGTGGGGGGTTTAAACGACCTCGAGATGGACCAATTGAGAATGTACATAATGATGAGAATCCAAGACGTAGTACACGTAAAAGAACGTCAATTTCATTTGGATCGGATTTTGTAATGTTTCTCTCAAAAAATGAGTCTCAAACATTTAAGGAAGTGATAGTGTCTTTGAACTCATCCTTTTGGAAAGAAGCGGTCGATAGTGAGATTGATTCAATCTTAAGCAACCATACGTGGGATTTGGTTGATCTTCCTCCTGGAAACAAACCTTTAGGTTCTAAATGGATCTTCAAAAGGAAAATGAAAGCGGATGGTACTATTGACAAATACAAGGCGAGACTGTAGTAAAAGGCTTCAAAAAGAAAGAAGCCCTTGATTACTTTGATACATACTCGCCAGTAACGAGGATAATGTTAATTCGGGTGTTAATTGCCTTGGCGGAAGTAATGGTCTTGAAATCCATCAAATGGATATAAAAATAGCATTCCTAAATGGAGAATTGGAGAAAGAAATCTACATGAAACAGATTGAGGGTTTTGTGGTTCCAGGAAAGGAAAATAAGGTGTGAAGCACCTAAACAATGGCATGCAAAGTTGGACCAAACCATGTTGGCAAACGGATTCAAGATAAATGAATGTGATAAATGTATTTACATTAAAGACACTCCAAATCACTAAGTCATTGTGTGTTTGTATGTGGATGATATGTTGATCATCAGTAGAGACATCACAGACATAAATGCAACGAAATGAATGCTTGAGAGCAAGTTTGATATGAAATACCTTAGAGTTGCGGATATGATTTTAGGAATAAGAATCCATAGAACTTCACAAAGGTTGGCATTGTTACAGTCTCATTATATCAAAAAGGTAATTGACAAATTCAAGTATATGTAATTTGGAATTGCCAAGACTCCATTGGATGTGAGCTTTGCACTTCGAAAGAATAAAGGTGAAAGTGACTCACAATTGGAGTACGCAAGACTATTGAGATATTTAATGTATATAATGCACTGTACAAGACCAGACATAGCATGCGCTATTAGTAAGTTGATTCAGTACACGAGTAATCCTAATAAAACTCATTAGATGGCAATGAAAAGAGTTTTGGGGTATCTTAAATACACTCAAGACTATGTTTTACATTATAATAAATATCTTGCGGTACTTGAAGGGTATAGTGATGAAAATTGGATCACTGGATCAAACGAAGTAAAATCCACAAATGGATATGTATTTACTATCGGTGAAGGAGCAGTCTCTTGGAAATCTTCCAAACAGACATGTATTGCTCGCTCTACAATAGAATCTGAATTTATTGCATTGGATAAAGCCGGTGAAGAAGCAAAATGGCTTCAAAATTTCTTGGAAGATATTTCTTAGTGGCCTAAATCAGTGGCACCAGTATGTATACACTATCATAGCCAAGCGGTAATAGGTAGGGCAGGGAGCATGATGTACAACGGTAAATCTTGTCACATAAGACGGAGACATAATACCATTACAGAACTTTTCTCTAGTGGAATTATCACTGTTGACTATGTAAAGTCAAAGGATAAAGTGTCGAATCCACTTACAAAAGGCCTATCTATAGAAGGAGTTGAGAGGACATCTAAGGGAATGGGTTTAAGGCCTAGGACAGGTTAGCATAACAGTAACTCTTCCTAGCAGACTGGAGATCCTAAGAGCTAGGTTCAAAGAGATCAAACAAAGTTCTGTCTGACTGATACACCGAAATTACACCTCTTTTATGAGAGAGTTAGCGGTCACTGTCAAATATAGAACCCAATTAGGTTGGGGTCGAATCCCACAGGAAATATGGTGCTAATTAAGTTGTATGCAGATTAGTTGGCTTTTAATAATTCGTTTCTGTAAAACAAAAAAGGGGAATTTGATTCAGTTCACAAATTAATGGTTTCAGTTTAACAAGATGAAATATGTGTAATAGTATTCAAATTCAGAGAAATAGCAAGCTAGGGTTATGTCTACCTTGTAGTTTTCAATACTTTCTAACTATGGGCTTTACGTATTCATACATGCATCATGGTTTCAGAGAAACATATTGTATTTAATATCTTAATCCTAGTGTTTCTAAACCATCAAGGACTAATTCACTTTAGTTCTCTCGAATCAAAAGTGTTTAAAAAAATAATATGAAATCTCCAAGTAGTTAATCCTATTAAGGCATTAACATATGAAATAGGGGTTGAAAATCCTATTTTCTTGTCACTACTCTCTTTTCCGAACCTCAACCTTTCTATCGAACAAGTTTAGTTTTAAGGCACATCCTCTATGTTTGAAAACACGAGAATTCAAGATAAATGAAGAGAGTATGATATAAGAAGATCAATACATGATGAATTCAAAAACCCAAAGTAATAGATTGTGTGCTACAAGGCTTCCATAACCCTAACTAATAAACTTAGATACTCATTAATAAAACGGGAATCACAATAGAAATATTCATCATACCAAAAATTGAACACAATCTTGGTGAAGAAGATGAAGTTTCGTGTTTTTCCCCTCAATGCTAAGCCGCTACTCTCCAATCCAAAATAATACAGAATAGTGAATTCTGATAAATTTTCAGCATCAAGACTTTTTAATAATCTTTTCTATCATAATTGCCTTCAAAGTCCCTAAACTAATTATAAATGATAAATTAGTCTAAGACATAGTTTCTAGGCACCATATTTGATCCAGACTGCTACTCTCTCTTGTGTCATATGCCATCCGCATTCCACAGTCCCATTAGGTCTCCATTTGCCTCATTAATACCTGAAATCATGTTAATCACATCGGTTAGCTCAATCACATAGAAGTAGAGTAAAAAAATAAGAAACTAGGCACTTTGTTCTCCAAACTTAGCTAAAATATGGCTAAGTTATGGTGCTTAGGCGTATAAATACACCCAAGATCACCCCCCTACACTTAAAGCTTTGTTTGTCCTCAAACAACTTATCTATTTATGCATAATATACACAAGTCTTAACACCCATGAAGAAAAAACAAGATGCTCAAATAGGCTCACACAACAATTATGAACAAGAAGTAGATTCATGAATCATTACTAGAGGCAACCTACCCTCAAGAATAGACTCATTAAGTTGGCAAATTCATGCAAACCGTTTAAGCAAAGAAATAATATAAATTACCCAACCTTCATCAACCATGTGTCCTCATAACAAGAAAGTTACCCGTAATCACTCACAATCATGCACTTTCTAACAAAATGGGAACAAGAATCAAGTTGAACTCACTCTCACAAAGAATTCTCAAATTACAACTGATGACCATATGTTTGCCCTTAGAGTAATGCTCCACTAATATCAGAATGCTAATATTAGGATCAAATAGGTCTTTTACGGGTTGTAATGCAGGCTAAAGGATGGGTAGAAACTATTTTGGCCAAAAATAGTGACTATCTTCTCTAAGCGCTTTAATACACTACATTATGCAACTAAGACCAATTTCTAACAACTAATTTACACCACTTTCATAAACCCATATCTTTTGTTTTCACCCCATCTCATTAAACTCAATTAATAACACTATGGTGGGAGTATACAACTCTTTCAAATATTTTTTTTGCACCCATTTCACATCACGCAACCCTTTGATAGCCACCCACAACTTAAGCGATTTGCCTTAGTTGAGGTGCACAATGTCCAAGAAGGACCAAGGCCAAAACAGGTTCATTGTAATATGTCCGGGATAAAATTTGAAACTTTTTCAACAATTTTTGCTACTCCCAACCACATGAATTTCACACGCCAATAACATCAATTTCACACGTCTATAACTAGCCTTTGGGGCATCACTTTCACCTTTTTCCTCTTATGGTGAAACTCCTAACTCAAATTGATTTTACCTTAAAGTGCTTAGGGGCTTTTGGATCAAATTATGGTCTATTAAAAAATGGGTTAAGCTATATATGAGGCTAACAAAAGAACAAGATAAAGGTTCAACGGGGCTAGCTAAGATAATTTGCAAAGGTAGGTCAAAAGAAGGCATGAACAATGGCTGTCAAAGAAATGCCTAAATCATCTCCTAAACTCACAATCTTTATTTCGCTTTGGACACACACCAGGAAAGTTCTAGCATCAGTTGTAATAAGGAATATACAACAGTCTTACACACTCATGGAACATGGTCAACTCAATTAGGAGCATTATAGATTCTCGACCCAACAATTAAATGAATTCAAATAAAACCAACAATCACAACAAGAGTTACAACTAGAGCCTAGGTCTTTCAAACGTAATGATCCATCACATACTTATGATATAATGTCATGTGATCTACAAGACAAGTTACATGCAATTAAATGAATAATTTTCTCTTAAGATGGTCGTCATCCATCCATCATCGAGAAAAACACCTAATTATGACTAAATCAAACGAACATCTAACAAGAAACAAAATAAACAAAATAACTAATCCTATCATAGAAGTATACTACAGAGAAGGTCCTATTTTATAACAAAACAAGTAGCAAAGTAACCAGCCACCCCACACTTAAGCTAAGCACTGTCCCAGTGCAAATAACAAGATAAAGAACCTGGCTAGTAGTACTTCTCATCCACATTAGGAGTCATGCCACCTTCATGGAGATCATTATTAGAGCCATTTTTCCTATATTCATTACATCATTCATGTCAGCCATACATAATGAAACTAACTATAATTAAGATGAAGGTGTTGAAGTCACCACCCCATACTTAATTTGTTAGTATAAACTAATTAAGTGTTATTGTCAGGTACTCAGACTTCGCCGACATACACTTTGATATGGTGCACCAATATTAGTCACAATACAATTCACTCACTTTAAATTTACCAATTTTACTTCAATGAAATAATTTTTGAACAAACTTATGCCTTGGAGCTTCAACATATAAATATATACAAAACACCATCACTTTCAGACGATTTAGCCAACACCATATTCCATCAAGTAAGTTGTGAAATAATGGCCACACAACTAAACTACATTAGTCATGAACAATTCAATCACATACAAAAGCTCAAAGTACTACAACAATGGTGTCTACTACAACAATGATGTTTATCTTTCCAAGATGCTCAAAACCTCTCTTTGACATAGCCGTGGCAAGAATTTAGTCCATAATCCTCAAGAAATCAATTAGCAACTAAAAAATAAAGTCACAACACTTAAGGATTAAGAAAAGAAAAACTTACCTTAAAGATGGAAGTTTGAAGAAATAAAGGGAGAATTGTTGAGATTATGAAGCAAAAAGTAATCTTGAAGGACAAAGAGAATGGTGAGTGAGAAATATTGTATGTCTTGGGGGTGAAATAAGGATGAATTTGAGCATCTAGGGTGTGGAGTCTATTGAAAGAATGAAATCTAGGTTGGGTTGACCCAATTCAAAGATGGATATATGTTGAAATTGTAAGGGTGTGTGGTGCACAAGTTATCACACAAGTTTAAGTGTGCAATGCATTGGTCATCGCATACGTGAAACAATGAGCCTATGCGGTATGATGTGCGACATATATGTTATCACACAAAGGTAAGTGTGCAGCGCATATGTTATCGCATAAGTATAAGTGTGCGCCACCTAAGGTATCACACAATTAAAAAAGTGAGGGTGTGCAGTTGGGCGTGCGACGCACAAGTTATTACCAACATTAAGCTGTGCGCTGCATAAGGTGTCGCACAATTTAAGGTGTGTGCCACACATGGTAACGCCTACTTGAGGCAATGTGCTTAGGCTATGTCTTAGGCGACGCCTTTTCCATGGCTTATGTAAACTTGGGCGTCACACACCCTGTAGTACACTCAAACTTGGACGCCATTCACCCCATTCTTCATGGGTTGCCTCCCATACAACGCCTGATTTAATATTGCGTCACGACTCGATTATTTTGACTACTCAGACTTCATCAAGATACATTGATGATACCATTTGTACCTCATCTTCATAGAATACATCAACGATTGAGAAAACACTCATCTCTTTTTGTTGTTTTGTGGATTTACACACTTCAAAACTAACCTCTTTTCCGTTGAGCCTAAATTTCAGCATATTTGACTCCAGATCAACTAACACTCTCCCAGTTGCTAAGAACGGCCTGCCCAAAATTATGGGTACTTTAAAGTTCACTTTGCAATCAAGAATTATAAAGTTGGCAGAAGTATAAAATCGGCCACCTTTACAAATTCATCATGTAGAATCCCAACCATCCTTTTCACCGATCTATTTGCCATTACAAGTCGGATGTTTGTTGGTGTGGGGTCTCCTAAACCCAACTTCTTATAAACATCTAGCGGCATCAGATTGATGCTAGCTCCTAGATCACATAAGGCCTTAGTAAAATCTAGAGACCCAATCGTACAAGGGATGGTGAATGCTCCTGGTTCTGCCTTCTTCAGCACTAGTGACCTTGTAGAAATAATGCTACAATGGTAGAGATTATCCACCAGTTTATAGCTTACTGCTCTTTTCTTTATCATAAGATCTTTCATAAATTTGACATATCCTGCCATCTGCTTAAGTGCTTCAACTAAAGGCACGTTCACTTTCAATTGCTTCAACATAGCCATGAATTCGTTAAACTTGCCTTCATCTTCTTTATTCTTTAATCGTTATGAAAATAGGGGTAGTGTCCTTGGTATTTCCATTGGAGCAACTTTTACCTCCTTTCTTATGCCTTTCTCCATATCACTAACATGTTTTGAATTAGGTGGTTGTTCTATTTTCACACTCTTCTTTTCCAACTCTAAAGGAACCACTGAAGATTCATCAACTATCTCCCAATCCATTTCGACCGCATCAGTATGAGAGGATGCTTCTAATCCTGGACTAGATAACATCTTACCGCTCCTAGTTGTAATAGCCATACACGATCCATCAGTCCTTGGATTTTGAACTGTATCACTTGGTAGAGCCCCATGCTATCTTTGGTTGAATGCTATGGATAATTGGATCATCTGCTGCTCCAGTTGTTTCATAGCAGTTGAGTATGAATTTACTAGCTGACTCATGTAAGATATGTCACTCTTCATCATAGTTAACCCAGAATTGGTCGGCTCAACTCTCTTTAATAGTTTATCCATTATGTCCTCCATGGATATTTTGCCTGAACTGGTGATAGTATTGTTACGGCTTCTATAAGGTACATACAGTCCACTCCTTTCACTTTTATTCTTCCAATCTCCTTGATGGTTCCAGCCTTGGTTTCCTTGACCACCGGTCTGGAAATCCCCTGGTTATGCAAGTAGTTAGCCTCTTCCTTGGTGTTTGATTTATCTCCCTTACTATGGGACCCCAAAACTTTTACCTTTTCTACATCCCTGATAGCAAATTTTTTGTGAGTAGATCCATCTGGGTTTTCATGTGAGCCATATCCTGATCATACTCCTCTTCTCTCCTACGCTGCTCTGCTAATATTACACTAAACCCAATATTGCTTGCTACCATAGAATCTATAGTATGCCAAGCTCTACTTGTCTTAGTTATTCTTTGTAATATATCCATAGCCTCAGTAAAGGTGAGCTCCATAAAAGCTCCTCCTGCAGCATTATCCACTATTGGCTTTGTAAGTGAGTTCAAAGCTCTATAGAATGTTTCCATCAAGTGTTCATCAGTCATCTTATGGTTTGGGCATTGAGTCAACTTCTTTTTAAACCTCGGCCAAGTCTTAAGCAAAGCTTCATTAGCCAATTGCCTAAAGTTGTTGATCTCATCCCTTAACTGTAACATTCTGGAGGGCGAAAAGAACCTTTCTAGGAAAGCTCCTTTAATTGCCTCCAGTTAGTTATAGAATCATGAGTCATCTTATTTAACCACATAGTTGCCTTCCCAGACAGAGACAGTGGGAGCAATATCAAATGAATAGAATTTTGTCCCACTCCAGGATTATCAAACAACTTACAAATATTGATGAAATTCACCAAATGTAGATTTAGATCATCACCAGGTAATCCACCAAAGAGTCCTTTCAAATTTAGTAGTTGTATCATAGTACTGGTGATGTTGAATTTCACTCCAGGAGCTAGTGGTGGTAGAATGATTTCCCCTGTAGCTCCAGCTCCATCTAAATTGTCCTCATAATTGTCAATATCAAACTGCACAGCATGGCGGTCTAGTCTTCCTCTGAATGGACGATTTCGATTTACAGGTGCAACTACTCCCGCTACACGCCTCCTATTAGGTGGGTCAATTAAATCATCATCTCCCAGGTCCTATTCATCTAGATTAGGTACCTGACTTGGGTTATCTCCATTCTATTGATTTAATTGAGCATTAGCTAAAGCGGCTAATCTTTCAGCTTTCTGTTGGTTAGCCATTCTTTCAATGAGATGAGGTTCACGATTAGAGGGTAATAATGGTTCTCTTGAACTTCTGGTTTATGACATAAACAAAAATGAGCCTATAACGAACAAAAACAACAAATAAACGTAAAATAAGGAAACTTGACTAATAGTCAATTAACACACATAAACTCAATCGACAACCGTATTCCCCGGCAATGGCACCAAAATTTGATACCCCCAAATTACACCTTTCTTATGAGAGAGTAAACGGTCGTTGTCAAATATAGAACCCAACTAGGTTGGGGTCGAATCCCATAGGGAATATGGTGCTAATTAAGTTGTATGCAGATTAGTTGACTTTTAATCATTCATTTTCGTGAAACAAAAAAGGGGAATTCGATTCAGTTCACAAATTAATGATTATAGTTTAACAAGATGAAATATATGTAGTAGTATTCAAATTCATAGAAATAGCAAGCTAGGTTTATGTCCACCTTGTAGTTTTCAATACTTTCTAACTATGGGCTTTACGAATTCATACATGCATCGTGCTTACGGAGAAATGTATTTTATTTAATAACATAATCCTAGAGTTTCTCAACCATCAAGGAGTAGTTCACTTTAGTTCTCTCGAATCAAAAGTGTTTACGAAAAAATAATACGAAATCTCCAAGTAGTTAATCATGTTAAGGCATTAACATATGAAACAGGGGTTGGAAATCCTATTTTCTTGTAACTACTCTCTTTTCCGGACCTCAACCTTTCTATCGAACAAGTTGAGTTTTAAGGTACATCCTCTATGTTTGCAACCACAAGAATTCAAGATAAACGATGAGAGTATGATATAAGCAAATCAATACATGATGACTTCAAAAATCCAAAGTAATACATTGTATGCTACAAGGCTTCCATAACCCCAACTAATAAACTTAGCTACTCATTAATAAAATGGAAATCACAATAGAAATATTCATCATACCAAAAATTGAACACAATCTTTGTGAGAAGATGAAGTTGCGTGTTTTTCTCCTTAGTGCTAAGCAGCCACTCTCCAATCTAAAATAATATAGAATAATGAATTCTGATAAATTTTCAGCATCAAGTTTTTTTAATAATCTTTTCTCTCATAATTACCTTTTAAGTCCCTAAACTAATTATAAATAACAAATTAGTCTTGGACAAAGTTTCTAGGTGCCATATTTGATCCAGACAGCTACTCTCTCTTGTGTCATATGCCATCCACATTCCATAGTCCCATTTTGTCTCCATCTACCCCATTAATACCTCAAATCATGCTAATCACATCGGTTAGCTCAATCACATAGAAGTAGAGTAAAAACATAAGAAACTAGGCACTTTGTTCTCTAAACTTAGTTAAAATATGGGTAAGTTATGGTGCTTAGGCATATAATTACACCCAAGATCACTGACAGATTCAACATTGTCAATACCCAACCCATTCTCATGATGTAGACAATGTTTGGTAAATAAGAATAAGACTTAAGGTGAAACGTCTTTTAATGATTATCTAAATTTGGTAGATTTGAACAAATAGTTTAATATATAAGATTGAACATTTAGAAATCACCTATGTGAGGGTAAAGTGGAAGATGCTTTAAGGAGAATGTTAGTAAAGGCCTATTCTCTAAGCGCTCATAAAACCAGGATGTGTTCATGGCTGAAAAGAACAAAACCGTGAGAACCATAAACAGTAAAAGGATGGTTGTATGACATATGTTGTCTCGGTGTACATTAAAGCTCGACGGTTCAAAGTATCAAATCTACATATTGACCTAGTGTATCCAATGCATGTTCACTACGAAAAGTTCAAAGGGAAATCTACTTATCCAGATGCAATTAGCCTTTGCTAAATGATCACATGCTTGTTCATAAATTTATTCAAAAATAGTAATTCCCCATTTATGTTGGGGATTGTTGAGTTCAATATATGTGTGTGAATGGAAAATGGAGGAGAAAATGGTGGAGGAAAAGAGAGACACCAATTTAGAAAGTGTACTCTCAAAAATAAAAAGTTCACTAATTCTCCCACATTGGTGGGAGAAGGGAACTTTGGAGTGTTTTTAATGAGAAACACTAACTCCACATCGATAGTGAGTCAATAACAAGGTGGTGCCTTGCACCGTCATCGTCGTTGCTCGCTCGGCTTTGGATTTGGATTTGGATTTGAATTTGGCAAATGATCGATCGATGAGATCTAATTTTTTAGACAAATTATATTTGAAACTTGTTTACAAGTGAAATTTTTTATCCAAAATCGGATATAATTATTTTTCTCCAAGTGCAGATGCAATTTTGATGCCATACAAATGCATACACAACACATCACGAATAGATGCGACCTTTCGAGGGAAAAGGTACTCTGTTTCGCATTGTAGGGTGATCTGTGGGCGTAGACGCAGCACAGGTACACGACTTGTGGGCGCAGATGTAGCGTAGAAGCTACTGGAATTTGCCAAATATCACCTGCGGCCGCAGATCAGGCACAGGTCCAGCATAGACTGGGCAGAAGGACGTGACTGCTACTGAAAAGGTGCCTTTCTGCTGAACCAATGCATCCTTTCTGAAAGGACACATTAAAGGCTATAAATATCAGATATATTTCTCAGGTATTGATATGATTTTTGATAGTAAAAAACTTTTCTTCTATACAAAATCTCTGTGTGATCATTAAGCTGTTCAGTGAGTTCCAAGAATCCAATAATTTGAGGTACCACTATTGTTTAGATTGAAGTCCATTTAATCCTGGGAGAAAGATTCTGTAACCTCGGGTATAGTGAGGGGAATTATTCCTTAAGGATACTCCGTGAAGTCAGGGGACTTGGCCTTAAAATTCTGTTTCATCTCATTTCTGAAAGTTAACATACTTCTTGGATAGATTATTTATAATCTTGTGTTGAAGGTGTTAAGGAACTTCATAAGTGTTCTTGTCTTAGACTTGAACTTTTGGTGAAGTTATTGTTGCACGTATATACATATTCTTGTACCCGAAAATGTTGTAAATAACAATAATATTGTCAAAAAGATATAAAAAAAATTGAACAATCATCTTTTTGATATATTATCAGGTAAGTGAGATAAATAATGATACGATTATAGAGTCTATGGAATTATACATCGATATTTACAACTCATTTCTTGAATTAGAAAATTATTGTTAGTTGAGATGTAATATAAGCATTTTAATTCTCCAGAAAATATAGTTTCAACATTTTGTACCAAACTAGTAATACTTTGATTGAAAGATCCACTTAAAGAGAAATTTGCTAACTGGAATCAACGTATGTGCATAGTCCGAGCGAATTCCTCCATAGCACTTAATATTTCAAGAATGATAGTCACAAAAGTGCTTAAAATTTACTTAATGATTGGCCAGACATGCTATAAGTCGATGTTATGCTATAAGTTACGCTAATGGTTTCCCTATACAAGTTTATAACTTTTTTCTCATTAACTTTAAAATGTTAAATTCCCTTGGGTTAGGTTTTATTTTTCCTTTTTAATGAATCCCTGATCGAAACTCACCCCATCACATGGATCAATTGTTGTGAACCATGGTGACTTCATAAGAGCTTATCGGCTAGAAATGGTGGATAAGATTGATTATGTTCTAGTTATAGAGAATTTGCGTTTGTTTCATCAACCATGGTTCTCTACTTTTTTCTTCTTCTTTGGTGGCTCAAACTCACAATAATTCAATTGAATAACTTGCCAATTAAGTCTAACACCTCTCATTTTTCTGAGATTTTCCGGAATCTAGAATCAACTAGTTCAGGCTTAGTGGTTCTTTAATATAATTAGTTGTAGTGAGTCAATATCTGCAAACTGTAACGCCTCACATTTTCAAACAAGAAATTGGACCGTCGTTCCTACATGTGTAAACTCTAAGCCCATGAATCATATTTAAATTCATGTGCGATGTTATTTATCCTAGTGTGTTAAGTGATTATGAGGTGAAAAATGTTCATGGAAAGCACTTACAACAAAGTTGAGCTAAGAGCCTTTGAATCATCCAAAGTTTGGTATCCGATTCTATAGGGGTCAACTTTAAATGTGTATAACTTATGATATATGTGGAATTTTTCATCTCAAGACCCACTAAATTGTAGTTAATTGAATTAGCTTTCCAATGATACCAATTTCGCCTTAATCTGATACCCGAGCAAAAAGTTATGGCATTTTCTGTGTAAGGTAGTAAGCCAACGCGATTGGGATGTGGCACGATGGTTCTCGATGCGATGGCCAATGCAATACAGAGCTGTTTCACATGCTATTTCAATTCCTTAAGAGTCTAGGGGAACTTTGGTCACATCCCTCCACCCAAAATTTGTCCAAAACATAAAATTTCAGCCCCAAGGAGCATTAGTTGCCTCCTTATTCAATCTTTCTCTCAAAGAAAAAAACCCTAACCACCTCCCAAGAACAAGATTCAATTCTTATTCTCAAAGATCAAGAATTCAAGCCTTTTAATTCAAGATTCTCAAGAAAGGTTTCAAGATTAAAGTTCCATTTTTCAAATTAAACAACCTAAGGTATGTGGAACTATCCTTAAACTCCATGGGCATCCATTTTATCATTTTTATCAAGTATACGTATTTATAATCATGTTGCAAATTAAGGGTTTTGAATATTGTTTCGAAAAGCATGTTATTAAATCATTTTGATGAAAATATATGTATTGTATTGTACCCTTTTTGTGGTAGTCAAATCTTGACAGCTTTATATATATATATATAGTCAAATCTTGATCCTTTTATATATATTTATATAGTTTAGAATGTTTAATGGAGAGTATGAACAATGAATTTCCCTCTCTTGTTGCAAAACATAGTTTCTATTTATATTGTAAATGATTTTGAATGCATGAACTAAGGTTTGAAAGTAAGTTCCTTAACCTCATAGTGTTTGACATGTTTTATGATATAATGAGAGGGAGTTTTCTTGCTATAACTATACTCTTATATTAAAAAGAAGAATTGCAGGTGATTGAATAAATTGACATGACCACCACATGTTTAAGAATTGTGAAAAGAGAGGAATTTCATAAAGATTTCATGAGATTTCAAAATGATGACTCTCTTGTGATGTTATAAATCTTTGGTGATCATTTGCATGTTTTTAAATAAGATGGGCTGTGAAATTGATACGATATGAATGACTTGCAAGTCTGGGAATGACGATACCCGGTGATGATATGCCCGTAATATTTTCAGCATTGAATGATTTTGTATATGAAGCATGATATTTAAAGAACTCAAATTGGACTTAAGAGAGCTAGTAGGTTACCCAAAGAAGACGTTTGAGTGCAAGGGCTCATCGCTAGAAATTATAGTTGCCAATGCGGGACTTATGATATATGATCCTACATGAAAGGACATTTTTTAGGACTTCTCACATGGGGGGATTTCCTGTGGTGTTTTCACATGGGAGATATCACCACTCCAATCCTGGCAGCTACTTGGATTGGAGGCTTAGCCACCGAGTCAAGGGCAAGTCCCACATAGCCCGTGGAATTACAAATTTGTAGGTTGTATCGACTAGCTCAAAAGAATAACAAAGAGTGAGTCAAGGTTGTCAAGAATTGATTTGAAATTTATCAAATATGCGCATGTATTTTTATTTACAAAATATTCACTGTTGTTGTGAAATGATCTCACCTATTTTATATAAAAGCATGCCATTTTTGGATTGTTTCATATACCAGTACAATTGTATTAACCCCATATATTTCAGGATTTGAGGCACAGTCCCGGAATCCCTCTAAGCAGTAGATTGGGTTATACGAAGTTTGCAGTTGGTGAGCCTCCCCTATTTTGGAAGGCCTTGTTGATTTCACATTGATATTTCATGTTGGTTTATGGTCCGACTGGGGGCCTTGTCCCAGTATTCAGACAGTAATATTTTTTTGTGTTGTTAGACATTTCGCAGACTAGTGTGAGATATTTTTTGAATGTTTCATGAACTCATTTTCGTATGTTCAGTTAAAGTAAAAAAACGACCATGTTTCCGTCTTATCATGTTTTATGTATTTTTCTTATAGTATATGAATTGTGTATATGATATCTAGTTAGAGAAGGGCTCTAGAGCCTCCACGGTTTGGGATGTCCGTTGCGGCCAAGGACTCGATTCGAGTCATGACAAACTTTGTATCAGGGCACGGTTCATGGTCCTAGGGTATCTGCAAAGTCGTATCTAGTAAAGTCTTGCTTATGGGTGTGTTGTGCACCACACTTATAATCAGGAGGCTACCGGACATTTAGGAGTTGTTTCTTATTCTTTCATCCTCTAGTTTGTGCTATAGCATCATCCATAATAAAGTTATCCAAATTCCTTCCTTGTTCAAAGTTCATGGGCTATGCCTCATTATTGAGGCGATACAAGTCTAAGAGTCTAGATCCCCTAGTGGTTCTCTCTGATTGAGTTATCTATAAAGTTATGAGATAGCACAAGAACTTGTGAGGAGTCCGTTAGTGCTTCAAGGTGTATTCCGTTAGTTCTTCAAGGTGTATTGATTCAAGTGTTAACCTTTATCCTTATAAGACCGTGCTTTTCAGCTTGAGGTCCAAAGTGTATTCAGTCCCCTTTCAAAAATTCATGTTGCAGATGTCATGCATAAGGGTAATGATGTAAAGCAGAATGTTGGAACTTTATTTCAATATGAGTAGTAGTATATGTTATAGTGTCATGACCCATTGGTAGTGAGATGGTCCAGAAGTTGGTGACTTGAAGTCACAAGGTTAGCAGTCAGAGTGAGGGTAACTTTTGCATAAATAAGTAGTTTTAGCTTTATAACCCATTGATTGAGGGCTGGTTTCTCCTTTTATGGTGGTTAGCTAATGTTACAACATGATTTATAGATTTTATGGTAGTTGTGAAGGAAGTGTTTGGCTAGGATTATTATCTATTCAAAATAGGGAAGGAGCCTAGAGTGGATAATAATGATGGTTATAGAAATCTCATAGAGGTTGTGAATGGAAATGGTTAGATTTGCCAATATGTTATAGGTATAGACTCACTGCTGTATATGGAATTTTGAAGGTAGTTGTGATGTATACATGGGTAAGTAACTTGATGTGAGAAAGCAGAATATGTTGATAAGATCGAAATGAGTTATATTATAAGATTAAGATCGACTATCTTCATTAGGTGACTTTACCTCCCTAAATTGTCTTTTCTCTAGTAGTTGTAAGCTAGTATTGCACATGAGAAGGTGTGTGGTAGATTCTAAGGTGTGGTAGTAATATTGTGGAGAGAACGAACTTATGGGAAATAATTAAGTTAAATGGTGTAGTTGGGTTGATTCCCCAATTTAAGGGAATAGTATGGTATGTGACCTACTTGATCGGTGGTATATGATTGATTATAGACTATAGACTTGAACTTGAGATGTGGGTAGTGCTAAAAAGGATAGTAGATTAAGATTAGTGATACATGTTTTGTAGGAGTAAGTAGTAGGCTTGATGTGAGGTGTGAAATAGCTTAGGTTGGCAACTTATGGAAAAAGGAATGGATAATTATGATATTTATGTACATGAGGACTAGTGTTAAAATGAAGAATTATGGTTGAGTCATTAAGTGCAGAAGAGCGTAAGTAAATAAAAATAAGTTGAACTCGGAGGTACCATGTTGTTAGATAAAGTGTGATCTGTACGAGTGTCACGTGTACCTAGATTTTGTTCTCGAATATCATGGTATGGAGAAGACTAAGGAGTTGTTGTGTGATGTTCTTTAGAGATGAATAAAGGAAATATAAGTAGGTAGTATGTGCCTTTTGTATAGTCTTAAATTTTTTTTATTATGATGTAAGTTATGTGATTAACAGTGTAATATTAGAAGGTTAAGTAGTGGAGAGTGAATTTTGTTTATATGATAAGAAGTTAGGATGGGTATGCTCATGAGACTGTAAGTTGTAGGTTTATTGCTATAAAGGATAGTGAAAATTAAGAGTAGCGTTCTTGGAAAGCAATGCCTTTAAAGTATAGTTAAAAAGGGGAAGTTTAGCATTTATGTGTACAGTGATACCCCATTGTGTTGAGTGTTGTTCTTGTAAGATTTAATGAGAATATATGTCCTTAAGTTAGGATTGTTACTTTGACCTAGGGGGAGATGATGAATTAAAGTAGTTCCCGAATTTTGTTGTGGTGACAAGTTTCAAGTAAGAATGATGATAAAATCAATTCCTATGCAAGCAAGCTTCTCCTACTCTAATTTAAGAGGTCATTCTACCAAAGTCTTATGTATTCAAGTTTTTCCTATATCTAAAGTTTGATATCTCTATGTAACTCATGTCATGTTCCGACCTCTAAATTAGAAGCAATAATATCCCTCGCTAATCCAATATTCTAGATATTCAAGCTCTATGTTATGTTGTTAATGATCCATAAAAATTCAAGTCTCACAAAATGCTTGGTTCTAAGAAACTATGCTTCCTAAATGTTACTGGTTCATTTTATGTTGGGATTACCCAAAATGATAAAGTTGTGCGAACTCATGACTATTTCTGCTTTGAAAATGAGAAGCGATAGCTTCGAGTTGAAGTCCTTGTCTCAATCATTGACTTCATAAATCCCAAACTTATGTTATACGACTCAGGATATGAGGACTCATGCTATGCTGCATTTATGCCAGAGTGACTCTCTATTTATGATTCAGACACTTGATACATGGAGCACTTTGGGTCTATTGTATTGTACCTTCATCCCACATCCCATCTTGAGTAGTGCAATAAGTATATGTTGTAATTGAATAGTGTTACTCCTTTCCTTAAGTCATATGCTCGGGTCCCTCAATGACCCTCCTAATGATAGTATGATAGTTTTTATGGAAGAGTAGTAGTGACTTATGAAGGGGGAGTAGATGTTCTTGAATGTGAAAATTTTGATTTGAACTCTTTAGCTAAGGTTATTGGTGATGGGGAAAGAAGGGGATAGACTTTCATTATTAGAAATAGTTAGGAGGGAGCTATATGGTGAAAATCTTTGTGAAAGTGATTAAATTAGCTGGTCTTAGTGGGGAAAATCCATGAAGTGGGTGTAGTAATGATAGGCTTGAATATTGTGATTGATGAAAGCACAACCCATGTACTATGTGGATTAGTATTCCCTGAATTAAAACCCGATGGTGTTTGATAGTAATGATAAGGTGAAATAATATTCTTATATGGAGTCCCACAGATTAAATTAGCACCTCTTTTCTCAGAGTTAGGCTTCAACATATGAGTATTATGCAGCGGGACTCAAACTATTGTGGTTAGAAGTATTATGGGAGAATTGTAAGTTGGAAATGATGAAGTATGTTATTTGTTATTTGGGGCATAGATGAGTAGTATTTCTTAGTGTAATGTCTATTCGTGGTATCTTATAAGGTGGAGAATACTTTGATTTCTTGTCTTCCGCGAAACCTTATTTCATAATTAGTACCAATATAAATCAGTTCTATTATCACCAAATTAACTCATGCCTTATTTTGTGATGATTATGATTCATAGAACTCATTTGTAAGATCATCCCTATGTAAACTCTCATTACCACATGTTTCGTACTTACACATTTCACTAGGAGTTATCATGAAGCTCATTTGATGCCTTTGCATATTTTTGTTGAGGAAAAATGTTCAATGCGAGATTTTGTTCTTTATTCTACACTTTTAGAGTTTCAACAAGTCCCTACCCATCATTCGGGGATGAATGATCCTAAGGGGGAGATAATGTAACGCCCCGCATTTTCAAGCTAGAAATCGGATCGTTGTTCCTACATGTGTAAACTTTAATCCCATGACTCATATTTAAATTCATGTGTCATGATCTTTATCCTAGTGTGTTAAGTGATTATGAGGTGAAAGATGTTCACGGAAATCACTTAGAGAAAAGTTGAGCTAAGAGCCTTTGAAACATCCAAAGTTTGGTATCCAATTCTACATGGGTCAACTTTGAACGTGTATAACTTATGATATATGTGGAATTTTTCAGCTCAAGACCTAAGATATGTGTGACTATCCTTAAACTCCATGGGCATGGATTTTATCGTTTTTATCATGTATAAATATTTATAATCATGTTGCAAATTAAAGGTTTTGAATATTTTTTCGAAAAGCATGTTATTAAATAGTTTTGATGAAAATATATGTATTGTGTTGAACCCTTTTGTGGTAGTCAAATCTTGACCCCTTTATGTGTGTATATATATATATATATATATATATATATATATATATATAGTTTGGAATGTTTAATGGAGAGCATGAACAATGAATTTCCCTCTCTTGTTGCGAAACATAGTTTCTATTTGTATTATAAATGATTTTGAATGCATAAACTAAGGTTTGAAAGTAAGTTCCTTAACATCATGGTGTTTGACATGTTTTATGATATGATGAGAGGAAGTTTTCTTGCTATAACTATACTCTTGCATTAAAAAGAAGAATTACAGGTGATTGAATAAATTAACATGACCACCGCATGTTTAAGTATTGTGAAAAGAGAGTAATTGCATAAAGATTTCATGATATTTCAAAATGATGACTCTCTTGCGATGTTATAAATCTTAGGTGGTCATTTGCATGTTTTTGAATTAGATAGACTGTGAAATTGATACGATATGAATGACTTGCAAGTCTGGGTATGACGATACCCGGTGATGATATGCCCGTAAGATTTTCAGCATTGAATTATTTTGTATATGAAGCATGATATTTAAAGAACTAAAATTAGGCTTAAGAGAGCTAGTAGGTTACCCGAAGAAGGCGTTTGAGTGCAAGGGCTCATCGCTGGAAACCGTAGTTTCCGATGCGGAACTTATGATATATGATCCTACATGAAAGGACATTTTTTTAGGACATCTCACCTGGGGGGATTTCCTGAAGTGTGCTCACATGGGGGTATCACCACTCCAATCCTGGTAAGCTACTTGGATTGGAGGCTTGGCCGCCGAGTTAAGGTGGGTCCCACATAGCCCATGGGATTACATATTTATAGGGTGTATCGCTGATCTTAAAAGAATAACAAAGAGTGAGTCAAGGTTGTCAAGAATTGATTTAAAATTTATCAAATATGCGCATGCTTTTTTATTTACAAAATGTTCACTGTTATTGTGAAATGCTCTCACCTATTTTGTATAAAACCATGCCATTTTTGGATTGTTTCACATACCAGCACAATTGTATTGACCCCCTATATTTCAGGATCTGAGGCACAATCTTGGGGTCCCGCTAAATAGTAGATTGGATTGTTCAAAGTTTGCAGTTGGTGAACCTCCCTTATTTCAGAAGACCTTGTTGATTTGACATTGATATTTCATGTTGGTTTGTGGTCTGACTGGGGCCTTATCCCAGTATTTAGACAGTAATAATTTTTTTTGAGTTGTTAGAGATTTCGCAGACTAGAGTCAGGTGTTTTTTTTGAATGTTTCATCAACTCATTTTCGTATGTTCACTTGAAATAAAAGAATGACCAAGTTTTCTTCTTATCATGTTTTCCGCATTTTTCTTATAGTATATGAATTGTGTATATGATTGCCAGTTAGAGAAGGGCTCTTGGGCCTCCATGGTTCGAGATGTCCGTCGCTGCTAGGGCCTCAGTTTGGGTCATGACACAAGATCAATAGTTATCTGCTCTAAATCATAGCAATAGAAATACAGGATAATGCTACAAACAAGAAATCATCTTGTCCTTCCTTGGACTCTTGTGTATAGCAAGGATTTAGTGCACCAAATGCTGAGGTGAGAATGATATGCTAGAATATTATATTTTCCTTAGATAGACAAAAAGCATCTTTAAAAAATGTAGTGTTTTGTAAATGAAGCATTACCATTTGAATTTAAGATTATAGGGAAGCAGATTATAGGCAAATGTCATTTCGGTTGTTGGAATTTTGTCTAAATATAAAGACGTTGGGAGCTTTGAAAGATGTTGCTGAAGATGTCAACTCATTTGCAACAGATTATCCCGATGAACAACGTTTACATGTCTAAATCTATCTAGAAAAAACATTGAAGCTTGATACTTTGGTCGGTGTCATTGAAGATGCTCTCTCGTCCACCCTATCCCCTCCTACTTCTATAGTTTTTTTCTAGAATACATATAAATGCTCTTGAAATAATATTTTATTTGCTTAATTACCAAACACGACTGGTTAGAGGTGAGAAAAACATGTATGACATATGACAAATTACAAAGACGAGGTTTCCAAATTTGTTCAAAATGCTTTCTATGTGGACCATATGTGGAGAAAAATGTTCATCTCTTCATTCATTGTAAGACAACTTCAAATCTGTGGCACATGTTCTTATATATCTTATGAGTAAGTTGGGTAATGGCCAAAAGGAATACTAAGTGTTGGTCGTGTTACTCACCATTTTTTAATAGGATGGTATAGTAAACAAAGATGGTGATAGGCATACCAGTAATTCCATTATCAAAGACTGGTAGTACACCTTCTCGTTTTCCAGACAGTAGAAGGACACCCTATCATGTACTCCTGGAGGAGGTCCAAAGATTTGGGAAGAGAAAATTCTTGTAACGATTCTTGTAAGGCCTCCAAGCTCGAAAGAGCAAGAAGCATATGATCTTATTGCCTGGGATTTCCTGTTAAACAAACAATTGTTTCCAAGAACCTAACTCATGAATGACACACTGGTCCCTATTCATTTGGTATGTTGATTAATTGTCTGCTTACTTGTCTTTTAGTTTGCCAGATTATATCTGTAATGACCCTTTAGGTCATTAGTTGTTTTCTTACCTATTTTCCCTGATAGAGCTCATTTATAGCCGTTCCAAGTCATTAGTGACTTGATGGAATCGATAGTTCGGTTACTTGACGATTCTTTTGGTTTTTAGAACCGCTTTTCCAATCTGAAGTCTTCGTCGATTCCAAATGGCCGCCAAGAGAAAACTTCAGTAAAATACTTTCGGATACAAATTTCAACTGCACCAGCAGCTATGTAATAATTATTTTAGGGTAAGTAGACCCTTGGTTTGGATTCCACAGCACCCGAGCTCATTTCGACCCATTACTTGAAAAGTCAAGAATCGAAATATATGGATGTGAGACCCACAAGTGGTCTAAATAACCTCGGATGGAAAATCCAACTTCACCAATGCATCCAAAATGTCGAATTTAGTGGGGTTACATAGTCCGTTTGTAAAAAAACAAAATCCGAATGAGTCCGGGAGGTCAAAAATAAATTTGACCTTGTGGACCCATTTAAACTCATATAAAAGGCTCATTAGGCCGATTTTTGGGGAATTTTTCATTTCTTTGAGAACTCTAGCAGCCATGAGAGATTGTTGACTAAAAAATGAGACTTTTGGGTTGATTAGGAGATTGAATAACTTGTTTAATCTATTTTTGCTACAAATCTAAGGTGAAATTTCTTCAAATTTGGTATTAATTTCTTGATTTCTAGATCCAAAAACCCTAAGTGTTTGAGGTACAATTATAGCCACAAATGTAATTGATTTACTCAAATTTCTTGAGGGTTTTAGCTCCCTAATAATATTTAGACTATGGGTTGGTCTGGAAAACTCATTTTTTGAAGGTGGGACCCACTTGGAGGTTTGGTGTCATTTTGGAACCATGGCATAATGGTGGCATAATGGGTGTTGTTGTTCTTGTATTGATGCTTAGATTATGTTGTTGATAGCTTGACTCGTGGAAGAAGAAGCTTTAAGAAAAGGGAAGGCAAAGCTTGTTGGTTCATGAGCAATTGGACTCGAGGTAGGTTAGGATTGCCCAATAGTTAAGCTTGGTTGTAATAAAATTATTGATAACTTATGAGATTGGACGGGGTTTTTAGATGATAAATGGTTGAATGATGATGCTTGGGATTAGTTGATTCTCATAGGTTGTTAAACTTGTAAAAGTATGATTGTTGACCTTTAGCTTAGAACCTTGGATAGTTCTACGTATAGTCTTATAAATAGTATGAGGACACTTTAGTTTCTCTACTAGATAAGAATGATGTTGTTTAATGACCTTAAATGTATGTTGACCAAGTTATTTCTTAATTGTGAAATGACCTTGGTGTTGGGTGACTTAGGAAGAATACTTGAAGAAGATTTCTCCTATAGGCTTAGTAAGGATTGATAAGCTCTTATGGTGTGACTTAGATAACCTAGCCTAAATTCGGGCAGAATTTAGTCTTGTAGAAGTGACTTTAATATTATTGGGAGTTAGAAGTGAGACTTGACCGACCTTAACCTTGAACTATGTAACTCCTTGGTAACCTAGATACTTGATGAGCGTCTAAATTACGTTATTGAGATAATAAGGGTTAAACCCGATTGTCGGTTTATGAATAAGGTCGATGGTTGAAAAATGTTTATACTTGATTAGTTGTCTTATTGTCATGTTATGGATAGACATGGAAAGACGGTAATTATGTATATCATCTAGATACTCATGTCTATGTTCCCACTCATATATCATTGTGATAACTAGTAATAAAGTGTAATGGTTTATGTATCTTACATCCTTATTACTCAATTATTATGAACTTGTGTAATATATTTATTTGGACCATATATGTGTATGTTGTTGTCTTGGAAAATATTGATACTATGATGATTGCCAGTGAATCCAGAGGAAATATTGATACTATGATGATGCCCGGTAAATCTGGAGGAAATATTGATACTATGATGATGCCCGGTAAATCCAAAGGAAATACTGATACTATGATGATGCCCGGTAAATCCGAAGGAAATATTGATACTATGATGATGCCCAGTGCATTCGGAGGAAATATTTATACTATGATAATTCTTGGGGAATTCGGAGTAAATATTGATACTATGATGATGCCCGTGAACCCGAAGGAAATATTGATACTATGATGATTCCCAGTGAACTCGGAGGAAATATTGATACTATGATGATGCCCCGTGAACCCGAAGAAAATATTGATGCTATGATGATGCCCCGGTGAACTCGGAGGAAATATTAATACTATGATGATGCCTGGTGAATCTGGAGAAAATATTGATACTATGATGATGCCCGGTGAATCTGAAGGAAATATTGATACTATGATGATACCCGATAAATCCTGAGGAAATATTGATACTATGATGCTGCTTGGTGAATTTGGAGAAAAATTGATACTATGATGATGCCCGGTGAATCCGAAGGAAATATTGATGTTATGATGATGCCCGGTGAATCTTAAAGAGGTAATGATGTTATGATGATACTGGGTGAATTTAGAAGAGTTAATGATGTTATGATGTCGTGTGGGGAATCTTTATATAAGTGCATGTGTATATATGTGAGGTTATGCCGTGTGTGGCTAACCATTGATGTACTCGAGACATGATTTCTTTCGTGGTAATTGATACTCATTCTTTGTCACTAATCACTAAATAACAAATGTGAACGTTGTTGACTCTAATTAGTAACTAGTGGTAAGTTAGACTAAAGATTGGGTTAATTCCACTTGATAGGATAATCATGTGTAAAATTAAGAGATCGCTTAGTAATCTTCTTGACTTGAATAAATGGTTATGTTATGGAATTTTGCCTAGTAAAGTGGCTTATGTAACAATTAGTTGTTTCTAATAAATGACTATAACTTGTGGGCTAGAAACCTAGTAAACTAGTTGGTGGATCTTACTTGGTTAAAATATGAAAACTAGTCCTTAAGGTTATAATATGACTAATGATATTGGTCTTAGGATTGTATAATGAATAATTAAGTTGACTTCTAGCATGTTTGACCCAATGTGTTCAACTAGCAATGTTCATGAACAAGGGGCTAGAGATGTTGCTCTCTCTACACTAAATGGGACAAATAGTAGCAGCGAACATAGATTGTATCAGGAAAGAGTCGACAAAGATTCAAGATAGAGGCAAACAAAAGGAATCATTGGTTCAAGATTTTTCAAGTTCAACAAAACAATATTCTGAATGTTAAGAATAGTATGGTTGGACATGATGATCAAAAGGAACACTTGTTAGAAGATCTGACAAACCTAAATTTATCCCAATTGTCAAGATCAAAAGATGTTTACAATCATGAATCAAATTCTATGCTGTTTTGATGTTCATTCCTCGGCTACTGCATATCAACAATGCAAAGTAAAGATTATCTTTCTAAGCCTTATGCATTCCACAATCAAAGTGGATGACACAATTAAGATGAAAGGTGAAGTAGTGCTAGCAGATATGCTACAGAAAAGCTTAAAGGGCAAGAGGTACTCAATTGTCATGGGAGTCGATCACTGTTGATTATTCGTAACAATTAAGTTGCCTGTTATGCTGGTACAGAGTATCTTTCTATGCAGATGGACTTCATGGATTAAGCTGAGAGTTAAAACCTATTTGAAAGTTCAGCATCTACAAATGAAGCATTACATCTGAGTTTGAGACCATTAGGAAGCAAATCACAGAGAAATGTCACGGGCTACCACTAACTATTATCGTGATTATGGGGCCTCTCAAATCTAAAAATATAATAAAAGTTTGGGAAAACTTATCTAAGTTGGTCATACTTTGTAATGCCCCAAATCTGGTACCCAGAACGCTACATGGTGCTCATGACTTCGAAGGACCACAAGCTAACCCATGACTGATATCTGTACCTGTATACTGCATAATATACTGAATAATGCAGAAACATGAACTGAAAGGCCATAAGGTTCACATAACTAAAGTAAAACACAACATCTAAATGGGGTATAAAATACCCAAAACAACTGAAATAACTATCTGAACATAATAGTCTGGAAAGAACTGCCTAAGTAAGGAGTTGATGGGGTATGTCCCTAACTAACTCCAACTAATAAACTAATTATTGAGATAGTAAAATGATGATCATGTCCTCAAAGATGAGGACTCACTTCTAACACTAACAGCTGAGACTGAAATTTACTGATGCTCTGGAGCTCATGTCTATGAACCTATATTATAAGACATCATAGCACAAATGCATCAGTACTTTAAATGTACTAGTATGCATGTGAGGTAGGCTGAATGCATGGGGTTCATATGCATGAAAAATACTGACTAATATGAACATGAGAATACATGCATGCATACATAGTAACTATATCTGAAATCGTGATAACAGGAGTATGTTGATGACTAACATAACTAATTACTGAATTCTAATAACTGATAACATGAGAGACTGTATCTGACAGTCTTAAATCTTATGGAACTAGATGAGTTCCATACTATATTTAAGCTGATTGTATCTGACAGTCCTGAATTCTGAAGAACTATCTAAGTTCTTTTACTGACTGATACTAATACTGTGGGAGGTAGTTATCTAACCAACATGCCCCAAATGATGCATTGTAGTTGAATTAGGGTCCGATCTATGCCCCAATTAGAAGAGTGTCAATATCGTGCCACTGGTAAGGACAACATGTAAGTGACCCTAATATAACAGGTAACTCTAGTGAAAACGGTGGGAACCCTTATATAGAAGGCTAAGCCACCTCATCTACCCTCATATAGCAGGCTATGATCTCTCAACCTATGCTGGCTACATAGTTTTGAAATACAAAGATTGCTTCTAAGAATCACACCCTTATATAACAGGTGAGTTCTCATCCTTGGGTTTGCTTGGTGCTAATTCTACTCCCATCTAAATAGACACTGAACATGATTTTCTGAACTGAACATGGACTGAGTTACTGAATTCCATTGACTGACGGAATACTACTGATATCTGACTGAGTTCATGAGATCATGGAGGTTTCTTGAGTCATAATACTGTCTAAAGTCTAAGGATCATAACTTAACTGAGAGTATCGTGAAAACCCCTAGGACTCGATAGAAGGAAACTGACGAAGCATGACTTCATCAAGTACAAGACCTACATTAACAATACATAATTTAATAAGTTGTGGATTTCATGAAGTACAGGGTTATCATACTATCTAACATGGATGAGAATGCTGATAATCATATCATAATCTTATATTCTAATACCATGGCCATTTCGACAACATACACATTTCACAATGATAGCATAGAAACCATTTAAACATAGAAGGATGACAAGCATGTCATACTTATCTTATGTCTTGAGCTATAAAGCATGATTTCTACTTTTCAAGCATTTTATCAACCACCTTGAATGCAAAACTTAGGGCATAAGTGAATTCATCAAATTACACATCATAAGCAACTAAATTCGTGGATTTTATCTTGCATGGTAACATAATATCAAGATAGAAACACAAAGATTCCAACTTTCAAATCAATCAATGTTAACAGCATGATTACAATAACCCACAACATAAATAGCATAATTTATAGATAAAACAAGGTTCTTGAGCTTCATGGATGGAAGGAATCCATGATGAACACAATGCATATCTTAGTTCATGATTTTGTGAAGATTGATGGTGAAACTTTCTTGAAATTGGAACTTTTATGAAAACCCTAGCTTGTTCTTGAGAGGTCTTTGAGAGAAGAGAGTGTATTTTGGGTGAAAAATGGTTGAATCACATGTTAAAGGGCTTAAATAAGGGTGGAAAGTTAACCCTTTTAACGCGGAGCCATCGTGTTGCCCATTCTTTTGTGACTTGGAACTTTGGCACAAAGTGGAGAAAATTGCGCTAAGATATTGAAAAAGGAAAATTGCCATTTTAGCTTATGGCGCAGTGTCCACTGACCAATATGGCATTGTTTTACGATGAAAACTTGAAATAGTCATAATGTCTTACCTAGTTATCAGTTTTAGGTGAATTTTATATCGATAGAAAAATTATTGAATTTCCCATATGGAAAAAAGGGAAAATCTTGAAAATTCATCATGTAATAACCATCATTCAATTTAGAAACTAATACTAGACATTCTTGAGATGAAATTAGCTAGAAAAAGTTTGGGGTGTTACAATATCTCCCCCTTGAGAAAATTCATCCTCGAATGAGACTGACTGAGATGGGAGAAAAGACAATTGATGTACATACTGAACATGAATAACTGGAACATGATCTCATGACTGACAAGATGAACATATAATACTGAACATGCATACCTGATGTATGTGTAACTGATTTATGAATGGATAACTGAGTGTTCTAAAGAACTAAGTTTCTTACAATGAGAATGGATGTCTGATGCATAATTACATAACTGAATTGATACATGAGTGCATGACTGAATATGCAATGGTACTTGATACCAAGTTTCTAATGGGAACATGAGCATGAAATTGCAAACCAAGTTTTTGATGAACTATTACCTTGATCTTGATCTGAGTTGGAGGAAAAGAGGTGAGGATACTTGGTACGCATATCTACTTCTGCTTTCCAAGTAGCTCCCTTGACGGACTGATTTCGCCAAAGAACCTTAAGTAGAGGGACTTCTTTGTTCCTCAATCTACGAGTCTGATAGTCTAGGATTTTGATTAGAATCTTCTCATAAGAGAGACTGTTCTGAACATCGATGCTCTAAATAGGGACTACAACTGCTGGGTCACCTATACACTTCTTGATCAAGGAGACATGGAAGAATGGAAGAACTGAGGCTATATCTAAAGGCAATTTGAGCTCATAAGCTACCTTACTGAAGCGACAGAGAATCTTGAAGGGACCGACATATCGGGGACTAAGCTTTCCCTTCTTGCCGAATCTCTTCACTCCTTTCATGGGAGAAATCTTGACGTAGACACAATCACCAATCTCAAACTCAAGATCCTTTCTACGATCATCTGCATAAGACTTTTATCAGCTCTGAGCAACCCGGAGTCTTTCTCTAATCAACTAGACTTTTTCTAAGGCATCGAATACTAAGTTAGGACCTATGATTGAGGCCTCACTAACTTCAAACCAACCAATTGGAGATCTATATCTCCTACAATGGAGAGCTTCGAATGGAGCCATATAAATACTGGAATGATAGTTGTTGTTGTATGCAAACTCAATCAAAGTCAAGTGGTCATCCCAACTACCCTTGAAATCAATTACACATGCCCTTAGCATATCTTCTAGAGTCTAAATGGTCCTTTCTTCTTGACCATCTGTCTGAGGATGGAAGGCTGTACTGAGATGAACTTGGGTACCAAGACCTTTTTGGAATGCTTTCCAGAAATAAGAGGTGAATTGGGTACCTCTGTCTGATATAATAGATAGAGGAACACTGTGCAATCTGACCAACTCCCTAATGTAGAGTTTGGCATAATCCTCGGCTGAATAAGAGGTATGGACTGGAAGAAAATGGGATGATTTGGTCATTCTGTCTATAATGACCCAGACTGAATCATGCTGATGACGAGTTCGAGGCAAACCCATCACGAAGTCCATGTTCACTTCTTCCTACTTTCAAGTTGGAATAATGAGCTCCTATATAGGACCACTAGGATTCTGATGCTCTATCTTGACCTGCTGTTATGTAGAGCACTTGTAATACCTCAGAAAATTTTTCGTCAAAATTCTGTGTGTAAACGTATTGGATCCTATCTTCGAGAATGATTTATAATTTTTCTGTGTGTCATTTCTCGAATTTCGACCCACCATTTCGTAGATCATCGAATAAGATTTCCAAAGATATGTGGATAACCCAAAATGGACACTCGAGCGATGAGTTACGACCATTCCGATCAAACTACGACCATTGAACTATGAACAGTAAAATGTGCAGGAAAAAAAAATACTGCAGCCAGGAGATTTTTTTTGTTAACTTCAAACGATCATAACTCCTTGTACATAATGAAATGTGTGATCTTTGATATATCAACGGAAATCCCTGAGAGTCTTCTTTCTAATGAAATTGGTTTCATCCAATTTGGACATCGAAGTAAAAAGTTATAGCCAATTTACTTCAGCCTATCGGATAGATCACTGAAGGGCAGATTTGACATTAATTGATTTTTAAAGGTATTTTGGTCATTTCCCATTATGGTAACCCTCTATATACACCCCCTTTGAGCTGAGAATTGTCATTCATTTTCTCTCATTTCTCTTATATCTCTCTCTCAAAATATATGCATATATATATATAGAGAGAGAGAGAGAAGAAGAGGAGTTAGGGTTAGGGTTCCAATTGGGGGAAAATCGATTCAAGGCTTCGCTTCGCGAATTGCTTCCATTAATCTCTTCAACTATGAAATCTATGGTATGCAAGTGTTTATCTATGGGCTCCTTTCGTCCATAGAGCCCACAAATCCTTTTTCAAAGGCTCAAGATACATGTGTACATATATACATGATTATACTTTCTAAATTTTCATTGTGTATGTGTATAGTATTCACATGATGGTTGAGATATATGTGTGGGATGATTATGTGTGTTGGTTGAAGTATATGTGTGTAGTATTTCTGTGATGGTTGGTGATTATGTTGTTGAAGTTGATGGTATCCAAGAAGGGATCTTTGTATGTTTGTGGAAACTATGATGGTGTGTGATATATAAATATATGAAATGGGTGATTGAATACTT
>NC_061119.1:206687173-206704879 GCF_002878395.1 Capsicum annuum | reverse complement strand
CAATTTTACAACACTGTTAAACCACTAATGCTAATGCACTATTAGTTATGACCTGAAAGCTGTGGGTTGCAAGAGATCAATGGTATTACAAATAACGAGATACACAGATTTATTGAAAAGGCACGCATAAACTAAATAAGATCAAGAAATGCATTTGCCTTAATCATAGCTAACAAAGGGTAACAGTGATTTTAGTCCCAAACGCAGTAGCTTTAGCTCACTTAATGCGTAAAAATAATTTAACTCTCAGTATGCAAAAAAGATGGTGGTCCAAAACTCTGTTTTGCTTACTTAGGTAGTGTTTTCTACGTTGCTAGGGATCTTTTAAAAAGTTGCCATACCCGTATCAGATCATTAAAAAAATACACAACTTTTAAAGGATCCAATGCGTAATCACCATTATTTTTGAAGAGTTCGAGCAACATAACTATACATAGTACAAAGAGCTAAATTATACATTGATAAGGCACTACAAGTGTTATTTTGCTCTAAAACTTTAATCAAATGAGAGAGTAATTAAGGGAAACTAACCTTTCAATGGCAGATCATACAACTTCAAAATCACTGAAAGAGATATTTGAGAAAAAAAATTGAAGAAATGACAATATTATGAGTAACAATAAACAAATGTGTAAAGAACAAAATCTAAAGAGTACCTAAACAAGATAAAATTTGAGTGGCTGAGAAATGATATCTGCAGAATTTATCAGCCCAAACAGTCCCTTAACTTTACATAGTAGGTTCACTTAGGTCCCTGCAATATAATGTTGAACATAAATGGTCCTTTATCTCTGCAAAAAGGGTGCACTTTGAAAAAAAATGTAGTGCTTTATTGTCACGACCCAAGCCGTGGCCCTAGCCTTAACGAGCATCCAGAACCATGAAGGCCCGAACGCTTTTCTAAATCTAGTAATCATGCACAATATTCATATAGTATAAGAAAATTTGTAGAAAACAACATATGACAGAACCATGGTCAATCTCATAAACTTGAACAATTTGAAAAGGAAATTTTGAATATTCTAAACATGTGACAACCGTCTGCGAAATCTGTAACATTTCAATATCCATCATAAATCTACAACAAAACTGGGACAAGGCCCCAAGTAGGCCATATAATGAAAAAAGCAATAAAATCTGAAAATCAGGCCTTCCGGAATAGAGAAGACTCACCAAGTGCAACTTTTGACATACACAGATCTACTGCTGGATAGGAATGTGGGACTGTGCCTCAGATCCTGAGATATAGGGGTCAACACATATGTACTGGTACATAGAACAATTCTAAAATAAAATACATTTATATGCAAAATAGTTGAGAGCAATTTAAAAGATACATATTACCTTAACATAGTTGAAAAACGCATGGGCATAATCTGAATCTTTCAAGACAAATTTTCCAAATCGCGACTCTACTCTTTCATTTACTTCTGAGCTAGATGATATATCCTACAAATCCATGATTCCACGGGCTATATGGAATCCGCCCTTGACTCGGCGGACAAGCACCCAACCCAAGTTTGTCTCAAGGGTTGGAGTATCTGCTTATCTACTACGTCACAGGTCCATCGCCAACGTAACAATCTCCCTTTCGGGAAATATAAATCCGTGTTGGCAAATAACGGTTTTGGTCAATGATTCGTCTGACTTGTGCCTTCTTTGGGTAACCATTTAACTCTGTTAAGCCCTGTTTTAGATTCTTTAAACCATATCTTCTTTGAAAAAGTTGTTTCTTTCTTAACATCTTAGGGCACATCAAAATAGGGTATCGTAATACCTACTCTTGGAAACCACGTCACAACATATCTAATGCCCTTACCTTACTTCAAAAGTTGTTTATTGACTACCCAAAATATCTACCTTTTGACGAAAGTTCATATTTCAAAACAGTTGAAAATTAAGCCATTCTTTATTCAATAAATGTTCTACGGTGATCATCCTTTCCAATCACTTTAAAGTCATTCCAAATGGAAATCATGATCATTATAAAACAAGTAAAAGTACTCTTTCATAATCTCACGAAAAACAATAGAATTCATCCGTAACAATCCATCAACAAACTCAAGCTTTCAACAGTTTGCAAATTCAACTCACAACAAGTAAATTCAATGAAATTTGTAGTAAAAGAGAAAATCACCTGTCTCATGCTCTCATTTACTTCTCAAAATTAATATAACAATATCACACGAAAGTATTTCAAGTTTACAACACTACAACACAATCTCTATAATTTCTTTGTAACGGTATAAAATTCTCAATGCATATTCATCAAAATTTTGAAACCAAATTCGTGTGAATATATATATATATATATATATATATATATATATATATATATATACATATATTTTAAAACAATTTAAAAATGGTAAAATCCATGCCCATGAGGTTTATCATAGTCCCACGTCCCTTAATCGATGAAGAATTCGGGAAGAATTGATCCCTTGAGATTAAATGCTTAACCCTAAGTTGTTTTTATCCTACTGTGTTCTTGAAAGATGAATTAGGGATTTTAAGGGATTTAAAACCTTACTAATAACCTTAATTTCATTTAAGGATGATTAGGGACAGTTTTGGGATGTAAAAAGACTTGGTTGCCCTTAAAATGACTTTAAAACGATGTTTTTACACCCTTGGGCCATAGGGCATACGATGCATTGCCTATGGCCTAATCTAGGCAATGCCACACATTTTCCATCACCTAAAATAGGCTGGGCGTCACATTCCCATCACCCAAAATGGGTTGGGCGACGCATTGCCCATGGCACAACACTTCCAGTAGCTTTAGGTGATTGCTAGGGGACGTACTCCACTTTGCAAGCTCATAAATTTTTTCTCGGTTATTGGATTGAGGAAAATTTGATATCGTTGGAAAGCTACTTTGAATACCTTTCATTTGATATATAGTATCCCTCTAATTCTTTATATATAGAAAGTTATGGTCAATGGAAGTTGACCCAAGTTTAGACACTCGCTAAAACTCAATCGATGGGAAAGTTTTCAACTCGTCTTTGAGTTAGGGGATTTTTGTGACCTCAATTCATATTCAAAGATTTTCTCACACTAAAAGAGTGATCACTACACATATATTAACATGGAATCATTTAGTTCAGATCTATACGCGTAGGAACGATGGTCTAAATTCTAGCCCGAAAGTACGGGGTGTTATATTTATAGACATAGTTGGATCTAGAGAGGGTAGAGTGTGTGCAAACCTTACCTCTATCTTAGAGGTAGAGAGTATGTTTCCGATAGACCCTTTGCTTAAGATAAACAGTTCAAAGAAGTCTAGAAATAGACCCCCGTTATTTGAATAATGCTAAAACATGGTAATGTAATGGTAAATTTAAAGTTTAAATAGTAAGAACTATGGTGAAATCCTTCAACTTCAATCCTTCAGTAATTGCTTATAAAACTAAAACAAGAGAATCACTATATTAATGCACATTTCCGTTCATTTAATAAATAACATTACCAAATAAAATGAGTGATCGATCGTGTTAACCATTGTGAGCTCATGAACTCAAACTTTTAGTAATGCCCAACTAGTAATATTACTAAAAATTCTATCAACTCAAAAATATGTTACAAAATGAAAGAGATCACATCTCCTTGGAAGCCACACGTTGCTTGAAACAGATCAGGTAATTTTTTAGTCTTTATCATGGTTAAGGAGCATTTGGCCTCTTTATATGATCTCCGGCAATCCTCACCTCTTCAGCTAGCTTTTGGATTGAGTTAGGCCTAAGGTCCATATCTTTAGCTCATCACATAAATGATCAACAAATGAGGGAGATACAACAAATGAGCTTGTAAGGCATTATTCTTGTTAATCACGGTCATTCTGCAGTTGCTATGCCGGTGCTAAATGGTCCTTATTGACAGGGACAGATCCAGCCTTAATGCTACCTAAATGATCATTGAAAGTCTTAAGAGAGGTCAAGAAGGACAAATCAAAGAGAAGGGTGGTTCGTAGATCAGTATGACCTTTAGCGTGAAGTGGTTGGGTTCACTCTTTCTCGAGGAAGGGATTCAACGTATTTGGCAAAACTCAGTAGCTTTATCTTATTTAGTATGTGAAAATATTTAACTCCCAAAAAAAGATTATGGTTCAGAACCCATAGACTAAAAATCCTTGCTCCACTTTGCTTACTTAGTAATGTTTTCTTAGGATGATGTTTGGATCTATCCTAAATCCACAACTTTTGAAGGATTTGACACACAATTTTGAATAGTATGTTCACCTAGGTCTCTGATATATCAGTAGGAAATGGGAAATCCCCCGAACGATGAATCCTTACAGATATTTAGGAAACTCCCTCGAACAATGAATCTTTGCAGATTCTAGTTTGTAAATTTATTTTTAAGTAGCTCTTTCAATCAACATATTAAGTAAGAGAACTATATTCGTGCCTCCCAAAATGAAATGTGTGTCCTTGGAATTTCGGTTATAGGTTGAGGGAACTTATGCTTTTTCGTTAAATTCTTCTTTCGAATAAATAGATCACAGAAATCAATTCAAGAACAAAAAGTTACTCTATTACTTCTCTTGAATTTCATTGAGTTGATCCCCAAGAATATACCATCAAACATACACAATATGATACGACACCACGAAACTAAAGTCTAAACTGAATCATCATCCAGTTCCCACATCAGAAATTGCTCCATGAAGGAGCAAAAGTACAGCACAACAAGCTAGAAGACATTACAACATAAATTTATCGAATCAAATTCCCATTATTGAATAGAAACCGATTGAATGCTCTTGTTGCTCGTCCGCTCCTTGTCTTCTTTTTTTCCAAATGCTGCTCGAAGAAGCCGCGATACTTAGACGAGATCAAGAATTCTTTGCGTCTTACTATAACAAAGTAATATAAGTTAGAAATATAAAATCTCACCTTTACAATCAAATCATGTCAATTAAAGTCTAGAAATATCAAAAATATTTAGCTCATGAGTACATCATTATATATTTATTAAAATGTTACTAAAAAACGACTATGTAGAGATGTCCCTCGCGTATTTATATACTTATAAAAGATTTCTAACACTAAATCTTGAAAGTAACATATATTTTTTAAAACTCAAGAGGAAGACTCCAAAACAACACAAGTGATATATATGATAGAGGAATTGTTACAAAGAAACCAATGTTATGAAGCGAAACAAGAATGTGAGTTCATATTAATTTTTTTTTTTTCACAAATTTTGTAAAATTTACTCCCTAGTCCATCTTAACATGTCCACTATACAAAAAATAAATATCCAATAATACTTTTGATTAGAAACCAATGGATAATTTACCCATTTTACTCTTAGCATTAAACACAATTCATTATCCAATGTGTTTTCCAAAGCATTAAATTTATTAGATTCAAAGGGTAATACGGTACTACTATTGATGGATGGAGTGAGTAACAATTAGGCTAAATGTCCTCGCATTTATCAAGCTTAAACTAAAGTATCAAAACTGCACAAAAATATATTTAACGGACCATTTTGAACTACCTTAAAATATAAGGGATACTCTTGTTAATTTCTCTCACATTTTAAGTAGAAGTTAACCAAATTTTGTCAAAGTTATTTTTGTGAAAGTGTATGGAGAAAAACTAAATAACTTTTGTGTAAAAGAGAAACAAAGTGTAACCTTGATAAATACTATATATATACTTACATGGATTGGAGATAAGAACATCCACGGGTTGTTTCCGATATCTTCTTGTTCTTGTTGAATTCGTGCAGCAGATTCCCCAAGTTTGGGAAGACATCTTGTTAACTCAATCCGTTGTAGTGTGTTGATTTCTGCAAACTCAATGGGTATCTCTTCCAAATGAAGGCAAATTCTAAGTATGAGACGTTCAAGGACAGGAAAATTGTCATTTGTGGCTTTCCAGCACCGGAGATTATTAAATTCAATTAGCAAAAACTTCAATCGATTAAATCCAGTAACATTTGGATACTAATTTCCGATATCACAAGCATCAGACATCAGCTTCAACACCTCAAGGTTAGGTAACTCAGCTATGACATCCAAGTATGACCAACTAAGCCAAGTGTCGTACAACTTTAACTTCTTGAGCATTGCTGGAAAAGCTTTTGCACTGGTCACTGCCAAAAGGATACGAGAACAACTTATAAAACTCAATATTTCAAGTTGCTGCAGATAGACAAGATTTTTGTGAATCGAATAGTCCCAAATATTGTTTCCACTGATTCCTAATTTTTTAACATTCTGAATCCCTGAAATAACCTCCTTCGTGCAACAACTGCAAGATGAGTAAGAAGAAGTTTGTATGTTTGGGAACCCATGTGACTCCCTTTGTCAACAGATATGCTTGGGGGATTTGGCACATAAAATGATGCGCTCACTTTGATATGCCTTAATTGCATTAGTCTCCAAATTTCCTCAGGAAAAGTTATAACTGATCGACTAGGCCCTTCAACGATGAATGTCTCCAGATTCCATAACCTGTAAATTTCTGGAGATACCTCAACCAAATGAGGATTAGTATCTGTATAGGGAAAACAAAAATCACACTGTCTGTCAAGTCCAAGACTTTGAGTAATTTGAAAGGATTAAGCCATGATTGGTGAATAACAGTGGAAAAATAACCACCAAAAATACAAATAGATTGGCATTTTGAACGAATGTTTCCCCTGTGAACTTCTCTCAAGAACAGGTCATATATTAGATCATGAACCTTACATGATCTAATTTTTGTTTCATCTCGACTTTTCTTGTAGATGAGAACTAGACATCTATTGATAAGATCTTGTAAACACTTCTCAGCCTCTCCTTCCAAGTCTTTTTCTGAATTCAGGAATCCCTCAGCCATCCATATCCTCATCAAATGCTTCACTGGAATCTCTGTTTCTTCCGAAAAAATTCCAAAATATAGAAGACACCTTTTTAGATCATTGGTCAAGTGATTATAACTTAACCCAAGCACACATGAACATCATTCATCAGGATCATTTGTGACAAATGACTTGACATCTTTCACAACACTTGTCCAATTTTGTATTTCCCTTTTAGATTTGAGAAGCCCAACAACCACGATGATAGTTAGTGGTATCCCTTGACATTCATCTACGATTTGTTTCCAAATATTCTCGTACTCGTATGGTAATGCTTCATTTGCAAATGATGCACTTTTAAAAAGGTTCCAACTCTCATCTTGATCCATGAAGCCCACCTGCAAATACCATTTCTCTGTATCAGCATAGCTAGCCACTTCATTGTTATGGGTGGTCAATAATATTGAACTCCCCTTGTTTTCACTTGGAAAACATAGTCTCACGACATCCCATGCTTCATTTTTCCACATGTCATCCAATACAATTAAGTATCTCTTACCCTTTTAAACTCTTTCGTAGCATGTTTTCTAGCTCTGCCTCATCATTCATGTCAAATGTACCACTTGTTGGGTTCGAAATCGAGAGGGCATCATGCTGAAGCTATTAGTTGCAAACTATCATAGTGATAATTCAGACAACAATGAAAAACATAGTAAAAAACATATTATTGATGTAATTTGGTCAAGTGACCTACATATTGAAAACTAATATCAAAAAATATTAAAAACTATTGGGAGAAAATCTCCCCCTAAACGAGACTCTTTAAATGACTACATTGTGGATGCTACTATGTTATTGTATGAGAAGAGGGTTCTATTTATTGATTTCCAAAACCCTTTCCTCCAAGAAAGAGGTTTGCCAAATATGGAAAAGTTTTATATTTTTTCTTTCAGGAAAAGTAAAAGTATTTATGGTTACTTTTATTTTCCTTACAAGAAAAAGTAAAATTTAAATTTCGTAAGAATATCAGGGCAAAAGCCCTAAAAAATTTCTCCTTTTTGGGTTGATTTTCTTCACTTGATCCGTCTTCTCTTCATATCATGTGCATGGACTTCGTTCTTGATATAATCTTTATAACTGCTGCTTGTCGTTGTTGATATAATCTTCATAACTCCTGCTTGCCATGGTTAAAAATAAGATTTAAAATATCATGGTTAAAAATTGGTTTAAAAGTAATATTTTATTTTTATTTTTAAAGATGCAGCAGCAAAAGTGTTGAAAATATGGTTAAAACTTGTTCTCCACATGTAGTTCGACAAAAATCTTCATTATCATCCAAGTTATTGTAGCTTGATTTTGAAACCGCTTTGAACCTGTTTAATCTCGTCTCACCACATCATTGGACCATTGAACCGTAAGCTCTGATACCACTTGTTGGGTTTGAAATTGAGAGGGTGTCATGCTGAAGCTATTAGTTGCAAACTATCGTAGTGATAATTTAGACGATAAAGAAAAATATACTAAAAAATATATTATTGATGTAATTTGGTCAAGTGACCTACATATTGAAAACTAATATAAAAAAATATTAAAAACTATTGGGAGAAAATCTCCCCCTAAACGAGACTCTTTAAATGACTACATTGTGGATGCTACTATGTTATTGTATGAGAAGAGGGGTCTTCTATTTATAGATGCCCAAAACCCTTTCCTCCAAGAAAGAGGTTTGCCAAATATGGAAAAGTTTTATATTTTTCTTTCAGAAAAAGTAAAAGTATGTATGGTTACTTTTATTTTCCTTAAAAGAAAAAGTAAAACTTAAATTTGGTAAGAAAATCAGGGCAAAAACCCTAACACCACCTTTAGTAGATCGCAGAAGGCTCAACAAAATTTCCTTTACATTGTGTTGTTGAGAAACAGTAGCCCAGGCACGAACATCAAAATGAGAACGAATGCATGCATCGTTGTAAACTTTGTTTGCTAAGGTTGTTTTACCTATGCCTCCCATCCCGACAATCGGGATGACTTTGGGTTCACCAGAGCAACTTCTAGTCAGATCTTCTACCAATCATTACTTTTGATCAGCACGTCCAACCATATTGTTCTCAACATTCAGAATATCTTTTGATGAGCTTGGAAACTCTTGAACCGTTGATTCCATTGATGCTTGTTTTCCTTTATCTTGAATCTTGGTTGACTCTTTCCATACACGATCAATGTCCTCACAAACAGTATTTGGAATTTCTTTTATCTGTACTTCCAAGTTTGTCATTTCCCCAGAAACATTGTTTTTCTCAAAGTTCTTGACAACTACTTTCAGGGAACTAATCTTTTCATGAAGAGCACAAAGTTCTTCTCTGTGATCACTATTTAGAGATTGTATTAGTGAATTGGATGTCAAGAGAGATTCAATTGTTCTCATAAGAGAAGCCACACTTGTATGAGCCTTATCTACTATATTCACGTTTGCCTTTCCGATTATGACTTGAAAGATGCAAGAGGCAAGAGTTCAATGGTATTATAGATAACGTGATACCCATTCTTTAGTGCGGGAACATTTTTTTAGATGAATTGAGGTAATATAAATCTCCTAGCTCAAAGTTGAATTGAGAACTTTCCCACCGATTGCCTTTTAGTCAGCGTTCTTACTTGGATCAACTTCCAACGATCATTAATCATAGAATGTAATGATTTAGAGTTAGGTGGACTACTACCTACCAAATTAAAAGTTTTTGAATCTTCTTTCCAAGCAAAAATTTATGGACATTTTAGTGAGCCAGCATCCCAGCTGAGCGTTGAGCAGTGCAGAGCGAAGCTCAAGCCAGGAGATCACTGGTTTGCCTCTGCATTGGGCTGCGCGGTGCATAGCATACTTCTCTGACGTAAAACTTCCCAAACCCATTTTATAACCCTAAAATCATCCTAAACAATAAGAAGTCTTCAAAATTCCTCATACAAGGTATTTATTTCAAGTTATTTGTATTCTCTAAATGATGGATTGAGACTAAGGTTGAATTTTCATAAAAACATGTTATTGAATCCTCTCAACTAATAGTTATTAGATTAGAAAGATGAGTAATTAAGGGAAACTAACCTTTTAATTGTTGGGAAGAAGCAACTGGTCATTGCAATAGTATGCTACGATAAAAGAACATAAAAAACATAAATATGAGTATGTGAAAAAAAAAAGATATAGTAGCAAGTAATCAAGATTAAAATCAAGAGAAAAATGGCATACCTCTCTGAGTGTCTAACAAAGTGTTTTCCTTGTGATAAATTGGGATGAGAACTTCAATTATTATTGTTGCATGTGGGGTAAAGGCATTTATCTATTTAAATGGAAACAAATCAGTTTTAGTTTTAAGATAAAAAGTTATAAAAACATGATTATACTATGTTTCAATTGTCATCATACTATTTTTGTTGTCATGTATTTTTTTGAGTGCCATATTTTGCTTTCTTTATTTGTTGTCATATTTTTTTCTATTTTTTATAACTACTTTGTTTTACTACATTTAAGCGAGGGTCCTTCGAAAACGATCTAGGGACAATATCTGCATACACTTGACTTTTCTCAGATCTTATTTAGGGAATTATTTAGAGATATACCTCGTTGATATATTAAAGAAATAACTTGGCCAATTTACTGTACCAATCACAAATTTTTTTATTTATATTAGCTGTTTGCAACTAGTACATTGTGGACTAATCAATAAACAAATACCGTAATAAATCTCCAGCTTAGGAGCCAAATAGTGGAGTATTTTTTTCTTTAAAAAGGCAAACTTTTTGTCTCATACAGTGAGTAATGCCACACTGTCATGTTTTCATGATACTCTCAGTCAAGCTATGATCCTTAGACTTGAGACAGTCTTATGACTCAGGAAATCTCCATGATCTCATGAACTCAGTCAGTTGTCAGACATCAGTAGTATTCCGTCAGTCAACGGAATTCAGTAAATCAGTTCATGTTCAGTTCAGTAAATCATGTTCAGTGTCTATTCAGATGGCAGTAGAAATTAGCACCAAGCGAACCCAAGGATGGTAAATCACTTGTTATATGAGGGTGTGATTCATAAAAACAATCCTTGCATTCCAGAACTATGTAGCTAGCATAGGTTGAGAGATCATAGCCTGCTATATGAGGGTAGATGAGGTGGCTTAGCTTGCTATATGAAGGTTCCCACCATTCTTACTAGAGTTACCTGTTATATTAGTGTTACTCTGGACCCCAATTCAGCTATAATGCATTATTTGGGGCATGTCGGTTAGATGACTACCTCCCACAGTCTTAGTATCAATCTCAGTAAAAGAACTCAAATAGTTCTTCAGAATTCAGGACTGTCAGATACAGTCAACTCAAATACAGTACGAAACTCAGCTAGTTCCATCAGACTCAGGACTATCAGATACAGTCACTCATGTTATCAGTTATCAGAATTTAGTCATTAGTTATCTTAGTCATCAGCATACTCATGTTATCACGATTTCAGATATAGTTACTATGTATGCATGCATGTATTCTCACATTCATATTAGTCAGTTAGCCAGTATTGTTTATGCATATGAACCCCATGCATTCAGCCTACCTCACTTGCATACCAGTATATTTAAAGTACTGACACATTTGTGCTATGGTGTCTTATACCATAGGTTCAGAGACACGAGTTCCAGAGCATCAGTAGATTCCAGTCTCAGTTTCAGAGTTAGAAATGAGTCCTCATCTTTTGAGGACATGATCATCATTTTATTATCTCAGTAATTAGTTTATTAGTTAGAGTTAGTTGGAGACATATCCCATCAACTCCTTACTCAGATAGTTCCATCAGTTAGGGACTTTCCAAACTATTATGTTCATACAGTTATTTCTGTTGTTTTGGGTATTTCATACCCTATTTTGATGTTGTGTTTTACTTCAATTATGTGAACCTTATGGACTTTCAGTTCATGTTTTGCATTATTCAGTATATTATGCAGTATACAGGTATAGATATCAATCATGGGTTAGCATGTGGTCCTTCGTGGTCATGAGCACCATGTAGCATTCTGGGTACCAGATTCGGGGCGTTACAAACTTGGTATTAGAGCCTAAGGTTCAATAGAGTCCTAGGAAGTATGAAAGTGGCATCTAGTAGAGTCTTGTGAATGGATGTGTTGCGCCCTATATTTATGTGCAGGAGGCTATAAGATGTTTTAGGAACAGTTTCCCTTCTTTCAATATTCATGTCATGCCAGCAAGCATAATCTTAATTTAATCTTTTAGTCTAATCTGTTTCTCCTCCTTATTTCAGAATATGCCTTCCAAGAGAAGAACCCATCCTGTCTAAGAAGATCCCTTGGATGAACATGTTTCTCATGCGGAGTTCAGGGCCGCATTCACTACTGTTGCTAACTTAGTTGCTGCTTAGAGTGAATGACCAGCTGTCGTTCTAGACAATCCAGTGGCTAATTCAGCTGCAGCCAGGATTTGGGACTTCACCTGAATGAATCCTCCATTTTTCTTGGGTTTAAGACAGATAAGGACCCTCAGGAATTCCTAAAATAGGTGCAGAAGGTTACAGACATAATAGGGGTTACTCCTAGTGAAAGTGCTGAGATATTTGCATGATATTGCTCACACTTGGTTCAAGCAGTGGAGGTCAAAAAGGGCAGATGATGCGGGGCCAGTTGAGTGGGAGAAGTTTGATTCTGCTTTCCTTGATAGATTCTTTCCCCTAGAGCTTAGAGAAGCTAAGGTGCTAAAATTTATCAACCTCAGGCAGGGCAATATGACAGTGAAAGATTATTCTCTTAAGTTTTATCAATTAGCTAGATATGCCCCTCATGTGGTTGCAGATAGTAGGGCAAGGATGAGTAAGTTCATTTCAAGGGTGAATTATAGCATGGTTAATGAGTGTAGATCCACCATGCTGAGTAGTGACATGAATTTAGCTAGGCTCATGAATTATGCTCAGCAGATAGAGGAATAGAATATTAAGATGAGGGAGAAGTAGAATAAGAGAGTGAAGATAGGTACTTTCAACTTTGCTCAACCTAAGTCAGAAGGTGGAAACTGTTCTTAGTTTCATCCTAAGTCATCAGTTCCAGCTCCTTCTTTAGCCAGTGCTCCAGTTCATAAGTTTAGAGAGGGTAATAAAGATAGAGTGCCAGGCTCTAAGTCCCAGGGCAGTATTAGCAGCGCCCGCAACTATCCTATTTGCTAGACTTATGGCAAGCACCATCAGGGTATTTGCAGAGCTGGCAGTGGTATTTGTTTCAGATATGGAAAGATAGGCCACAAAGTCAGAGACTGTCCTCAGGGTCTATAGAATCACTCCTCAACTCAGTTCGATCACCCAAATCAGTAGGGTACCACCTCTAGTGCTACTAGTGGGCAACACCCAAATCAACCCTATGCTCTTCAGTCCCAACAAGATCTAGAAAATTCTCCTGACGTGGTTACCGATACGTTATAGATCTTTTATGTGCATGTTTACGCTTTTTAGATCCAGGAGTTTCTTTGTCTTTTGTCACTTCTTATATAATAGTTAGTTTTGGAGTTAGTCTTGAAATTCTAGCATAGACCTTTTCAGTCTCTACCCCAGTGGGTAAAACCATCATAACCCGGCGGGTTTACAGGAACTGCCTGATTATGATATCTAAGAAAGTCACTTTAGCAGACTTAGTTGAATTAAAGATGACTGATTTTGATGTCATTCTTGGCATGGATTGTCTTCATTCCTTCTATGCCACAGTCAACTATATAAATATAATAGTCCAGTTTTAGTTTCCGAATGAACCCGCCCTTGAGTAGAAGGGTAGTACTTCCGCGTTCAGAGATTAACTTGATTCCTACCTTCTGGCACAGAAAATGATATCTAAAGAATGTGTCTATCATCTTGTTCAAGTTAAGGACACTAGTTTCGAAACTCCCAGACTTGAGTAAGTTCCAGTTGTATGTGAATATTCAGATGTCTTTCCCGAAGATCTTACAGGTATTCCTCTCGAAAGGGAAATAGACTTTAATATTGATCTTTTTTTGGATACTTAGCCTATCTCTATTCTGCCGTACAATATGGCACCAATGGAACTCAAAGAACTGAAAGAGCAATTAAAGTATCTCTTAGACAAGGGATTCATCAGACCCAACATTTCCCAATGGGGTGCACCAGTCTTATTTGTGTGAAAGAAAGACGGTTCTCTTAGAATGTGCATTGATTACCGTAAACTCAATAAAGTCATGGTCAAGAACAAGTATCCTCTTTCTAGAATCGATGACTTGTTTAACCAACTTCAGGATGCCAGTTATTTCTCTAAGATAGACCTCAGATCCGGCTATCATCAGCTCAGAGTTAGAGAATGTGACATTCTGAAAATAGCTTTCCAAACTTGGTATGGTCACTTCGAATTTCTAGTCATGTCATTTGGTCTAACCAACACCCCAGCTACTTTTATGGACTTGATGAACCATGTGTTCAAGTAGTACTTGGAAATGTTCGTCATACTCTTTATAGATGATATTCTGGTCTATTCCCGCAGTGAGCTCAATTATGTAGACCATCTCAGAACAGTACTTTAGACTCTCAGAGATCATCAGCTATTCAACAAATTTAGTAAGTGTGAGTTTTGGCTAAGGTCAATAACATTCCTTGGTCATATCATTTCCGGTGATGGCATTAGGGTTGATCCTCAAAAGACCAAAGCAGTAAGAAACTGGCCCAGACCTGTCTCTCCATCAGATATTAGGAGTTTCTTGGGTTTGGCTGGCTATTACAGATGGTTTGTTGAGGGATTTTCTTCTATTGCATCCCCTATGTTCATATTGACTCAGAAGAAAGTCAAGTTTTAGTGGTCAAATCCTTGCGAGAAGAGTTTTCAGGAGTTAAAGACTCGACTCACCTCAGCTCCAGTTCTAGTTTTTCCAAATGGTTTAGATGAGTTCGTAGTGTATTGTGATACATCCAGAGTAGGTTTGGGTTGTGTCCTCATGCAGCATGGTAAGGTCATAGCCTACGCCTCTAGACAACTTAAGCCCCATGAGAGGAATTATCCTACTCATGATCTTGAGTTAGCAGCTGTAGTCCTTGCCTTGAAGATTTAGAGGCATTATCTATACGATGTTCATGTAGATGTGTTCATGGATCATAAGATTCTTTAGTATGTATTTTCTCAAAAAGATCTCAATCTTCGTCAGAGAAGGTGGTTAGAGCTCTTGAAAGATTATGACATAAGTGTCCTCTATCATCCGGGCAAGGCCAATGTAGTGGCCGACACTTTCAGTAAACTTTCCATAAGTAGTGTTTCTCATGTTAAGGACAGTAAGAAGAAGTTAGCTCAGGAAGTCCATCAGCTTGCTAGACTAGGCATTCACTTAGTCGATACAGATGAGGGTGATATATGAGTTCAGAGTAGTTCAGAATCATCTCTAGTTTCTGAGGTGAATGAAAAGCAAGATAGAGATCCCAGCCTTGTCGAGTTGAAAGAGTCAGTTCAGGATAAGAAAGTAGAGGTTTTCTCCCAAGGGGGAGATGGTATTTTGCATTGTCAAGGTCATCTCTGTGTTCCAGGTGTAGATGACTTAAGGCAGCAAATTCTTCGAGAAGCGCATAGTGCATTCTACTCTGTTCATCTAGGGGCCACAAAAATGTACCGCGACTTATGGGAAGTCTATTGGTAGAGTGGGATGAAGAGAGATATTGCAGAGTTTGTGGCTAAGTACTGTAACACCCCGATTCCCGAGAACTGAAACGCCACATGATGCTTATGATCCCGAAGGACCACAAGCTAACCCTTTTTCTGATATCTGTACTTGTTCACTGCATAATATAGTAAAATACATGCGAAAACTGGCTAACACTTTCCATAAGGTTCAAACATCTAGAAATATACAATATCTTAAACCGCACACTAATACATCTATCTGAAAAGCCTCTACACTGCCTGAACTGTGGAGTTAAAGGGACAATTCCCCCACCTAATTCTGTCTACTAAAATCAAATACTGTAATAATAACATCCTCGGATGATGAGGACTCACTTCTGCACCCACTGCTACAAGATCTGATAGCTAAATACACTCTGAATCTCGCTCTTCTGAACCTATGGTGGGGAAAACACCATAGCGCGAATGCGTCAGTACAAAGAATGTACCAAGTATGCAAGGATAGGGTAAGGCGAAATATAAGGCCTATGCATAAACCTAACAATCTGAATAATATGTATTCGCTGGAATAAACATATATAGAAACTCTGCAGTTACCAATTTTGAAACATGTCTGATCAACAATACACCCATGGATGCATAAAGTACAGCTGAAATTATCATGACACCTAATGTTATATTTTGAACACTGACACCCGAAAATAATAATACTGACAATAAGATACTGAGTATCTGAAGCTACTAGAGCTGACATCCGTACTTATCAGATAACTGATATTACTGATATTTGATATTCAAATTCACCAACTCTGGAACACTGAACAACTGAATCTTAGATCAACTCTCATCTAGCAGGAAGTCTCTAGAACGCTGAACAACTGAAGCTGAGATCAACCCTTATCTAGTAGGAGGTCCCTAGAACACTGAACAACTGAATCTGAGATCAACCCTCATCTAGCAGGAAGTCTCTAGAACACTGAACAACTGAATCTAAGATCAACCCTCATCTAGTAGGAAGTCTCTATACTCAACGATAATGATAATGGGCAAATAAGTTCGAGAGCAACCCTCATCTCGCAGGAAGTCTCTCTACTCAATGATAATGATAGCAATACTGGGAGGCCTTTATCTGACAGCCTTAACTTTTGCACATTAATTGAGTTCTTTTCTGAGACTATTAATGAAACTGTGGGAGTGATCATTTAACCGACATGCCCCACTTACCACAAGTGGGATCCAACCTGTACCCCAGCTGGAAGGGTGTCAATACCGCGCCACCAGTAAAGACAACTACATAGGACCCTCTACTATCAGGACCTCAAACGAGAATGGTGGGACCCTCTAATCGCAGGACAACCACCTCATCTAACCCTCTACTCACAGGATAGATGTCTCAACCTACGCTGGAGACGTAGTTCTGGAGCATAAAGATTGCTACCAGGAATCAAACCCTCTTCTCGTAGGAATGTTCTCATCCTTAGCTCGCTCTATGCTGAATCCTACTCCCAACTGAAAGACATTTAACCGGTTCTTAAATGTACTCAACTAAACTGAATTTGTTCTGACATTATGATACTTTATCAATATGAAAGAGTTCGCTTGATTCTGTTCTCTGACGGAGTATTTCTAATTGCCACTTACTTTTAAGGTAAGCTTACCATCTCACAAAATGTACAGAGGTTTGTAATGGAGTGAATTGATATGTAAGATTTCAGAGCTTAATGGCTCGATTATTCGATAAAGAATGATTTCTGAGATTACTGAGTTTTCCCCAAGTTTTGAAACTAACCGAGAGTTCATTGTTCATCGCTGGATTGAGATTACTGTGAAACTGACTCGGCTCTAGACCAGCAGACTATTTCAGGCATACGTACCCCCAACACATAATAGCATAAAGTAACACAAGATAGATAACTCATACATAACATGCCCATAGGCCATCATACGTAACATATAATTGAGGATTTCACACTTAGCAAATCAAATGGCCTCATTTCTCCATATAAGCATCCAATCGAACACGTGGGGAGCATGCTTTGGGTCCACAACAAATACTACACACAAACATCATAGTTACCTCAACAATTCATCATGGCATTCCATCATACACCCACAACGCACCACAAATTCAAGGAAATCAACTATCCATAGGAACAAAGCATGAATTTATCTTTTAAGACCTAATGAACCACAATGCATAGTTTCCTATTCTCTTAAATATTTTGTCAAACATATGGTAGACATAAGTTAAGCATATGGATATGG
>NC_061119.1:206662494-206684173 GCF_002878395.1 Capsicum annuum | reverse complement strand
CCCAAACACCGCCAAATAACCCATGGATTGTAGACTTGGGTGCATCTCACCACATTACCTCCGATACCAACTCCCTGCATAATGTTCAGGACGTCAAAGGGATGGAGGAAGTGACGATGGGTAATGGTAATGTGATTTCAATTACTCAAACTGGTACTAGTCATTTATATGCGTCAAATAATGCCTTCAAACTCTCTACTATTTTAAGTGCTCCTGCTATCAAGTGCAAGCTTATTTCCGTTTCTCAATTTTTATCAAGATAACCAAACCTCAATAGAATTTTTTCCTTATAACTTTCTTGTGAGGATCTGAATACAGGAACACCTCTTCTGTGCAGTCCGAATAAAGCAGGACTCTACGAATGGCCAACACCATCTCGCCCAACCATTAATGTTGCTGTTACCGGCCCTTCATTACATCTGTGGCATCGAAGATTGAGTCACCCTCATTCTTGAGTTTTATTTTGCATTATCAATAATTTCAGTATTTTTTATTCTTTGAAAGATAAATTTACTTATTGTAATTCTTGTTGCTATAATAATGCCCACAGATTTCCATTTTATTCAAACAAATTGTCCAGTAAATCTCCATTAGAAACACTTTACAGCGATCTGTGGGGGCCATCTCCCATGCTCTCAATTGATAAAAAAAGTTATTATTGTATTTTTGTTGATCAGTATAGCAAATACATCTGGTTATACACAATGAAAAATAAAAATAAAGTTCAACAAATTTTTCAAAACCTACATCCTGTTCTTGAAAAACATTTTGATAAAAAAATACTTACCCTATATACTGATGGAGGAAATGAATATCAAATATTAGACCCGTACATCCACTCCAATGGCATACGACACCTTGTTTCTCCACCATACACACCTCAACGGGTTTCCATGGCCGAAAGACGTCATCGTCACCTAGTTGAGACAGCTAAAACACTACTTCATCAAGCTGATTTACCATCTGATTTTTGGTCATTTTCTTGCCATCATGCCACATATCTCATCAACCACCTACCCACTAGCGCACTTAATAACAAGTCACCATTTGAATTTTTTTTAATACAAACCAGTGTATGAATCTCTTCGTATATTTGGTTGTTTGTGCTACCCATGGCTTCGACCATATGCCCAAAATAAGTTACAACCATACTCCCAACCTTGTGTCTATCTTGGATTCTCCATCACTCATCATTCCCATCAGTGTTTTGACCCCACCAGTTCCCAAAAATTTCTCTCTTAGGATGTAAAATTTTTTGAAGATGTTTTTCCATTTGAAAGTATATTTTCTCCATTGAACCAGAAATTTTCTTCTTTACAATGGTAAAAAGTTTCTTCTCCCAATAATTCTAACCTTTTCAATTATAGAGAAAATATGCTTAATTCTATTGCTACCCAATTTCCCCCTACTATTCCACTCATGCGAGACACACGTCAAGATGTCTGCTCAATTCGTGCCATACAGGAAAACTACCCAAAGACAGATCATTCCATAACTCAGGAACCAGGTAATATCCCCTCTACTTCCTTAACATATTTTTCTGATAGGTATACGCAATATCCTGCTAATAACCTTCAACCCCATTTTGTTTTCCAAAGCCAACCCCCAGTTCCCTCTACTTTTCCTATCTCCAAGAACTGCCGCCCACCAATTACCCGCCTCTACTAACCTTGACCGCACTTATCATCAATACAGCCAACCCCATCTCTCAGTTTACCTCCCCTATCTGAACCTATTGTAAACATTCCACCTAAAGAACAACACAGTGTGGTAACAAGATCACAAAATAACATCATCAAGTAATGAAAAATTATTGACTACACTGCCCAAATGAACCAGCCTACACCCTCTATTCCTATAACCCATAAGCAAGCACAAAAATTTCCGTGTTGGAGAGATGCTATGAAGGCTGAATTTGATGTATTAATGAAGAACCATACTTGGGACTCGGTTCCACCAGACCATGCCCAAAATATTGTCCCTTATAAGTGGTTGTTTCGAATTAAAACTAAATCTAATGGCTCCATTGATAGGTACAAAGCACGTTTAGTTGCAAAAGGGTTCACCCAAAGGCCCGGAGTTGATTTTCACAAGACATTAAGTCCGGTGGTTAAACCAACTACAATTCGAACAGTACTCACAATTGTTGTACAAATAAATTGGTCGCTACATCAAATAGATGTCAATAATGCTTTTCTTCAGGGAAAGATTCAAGAAGATGTGTATATATCTCAACCTCCTGGCTATGAAGACAAGAATCATCCCAACTATGTCTTCCATCTCAAAAAGGTAATTTACGGGCTCCGGCAAGCTCCTAAGGTCTGGTATGATGAATTGACTAGTTCTTTGATTCGAATGGGGTTTAAGATGTCTGAGTGTGATAATTCTCTCTTTCTTCTGCATAATATGTGGGTCACTATTTATATTCTGATCTATGTGGATGACCTCATAATCACAGGCAGTGATAAAATACTCATTCAACATATTGTTACCTCTCTTTCAAAAAAAATTTCTCTCAAGTACCTTGGTTTATTACACTACTTCTTGGGTGTTGAAGTACACAGGGATGCTGATGGATTGTTGCTCAGTCAATCCAAGTATATATAGGAGATTCTACATGACACTCAGATGCAATACTGCAAAGGTATTCAGTCACCTATGAGCATGTCTGAGACCCTACTAGTTGATGATGGAGCACCTAAAACTGATGGAAAAGAATATGGAAGTATGCTCGGTAAGCTTCAGTATCTTTCATTTACCTGACCTGACATCACATACTTTGTCAACAAGCTTACGCAGTTCAACATCTCTCCTTCTATACTTTACTGGAAGGTAGTTAAGTGTGTCCTCCACTACCTTAAAGAAACATACCAGTATGGGATTCATATTTCCCCACAGAATTTAACTGATCTCTATGCCTATGCTGATGCTAATAAGGCAGGCGAAATTAATGATCGCCTCTCTATCTCAAGATACATTGTTTATCAGGGCACAACGCCCATCTCCTGGAGTTCTCATAAGCAACCTACAGTCTCTAGAGGCTGAATATTATGCAGTTGCTTCTGCCTTGGCTGAAATGAACTAACTTGCTCAAAGATCTTTACGTGTCACCACCTGCCACACCTATAATACTTTGTGATAACCTTGGAGTTACATACATTGCTGAGAATCCAATACATCATACCAAAATGAAGCACATTAAGGTTGATCTTCACTTTGTTTGTAACCATGTCCATAATGGACTGGTCCAAATAAGGCACATACACTCTGCTGATAAACTAGCAGGTCCACTTACCAAACTATTATCCAAGCCAGATTTCCAGTTAATGCTTCCCAAGTTACGTGTTATTTCTTCACACCTAACTTGAGGGGGGCGTAGTAGTGCATTAGCATTAGTGATTTAACAGTGTTGTAAAATTGTTTTACTGAGTACTACAGATATAGTTTGATTAGGATTAGACTTGTTCAACATATTTAGGCATTAGTTGCATTAGATGTAGTTATATTTTCTTGCATTCTAGCAGTTAGTTTACGCTATTATTTCAGCTGTATATAAATTGTACTGCAGTCTCATCAAAGAAATATACTTTCTTTTACTCTTTCTTCTGCTTTTATAATAACCGCAAAGGAAAGAAATGAGAATACAGTAGATATGGCTTATGAAAGTATGGCTTCTCTTATAAGAACAATAGAATCGCTTTTGACATCCAATTCGCCGATCCATTCTCTAATCTGTGATTACAGAGAAGAACTTTGCGCTCTTCTTGAAAAAGTTAGTTCCCTGGAAGTATTTGTCAAGAACTTTGAGAAAAACAATGGTTTTGGAGAAATGATGGATTTTGAAGTAGAGGTAAAAGAAGTTGAAAGTGTTGTTAAATATACAATTCAACTAAGACTAACAGAAATTGTACTAGGAGAAAATAAAAGCCAGAAAGAAAAACGCGTCGAAGGTTTCATCAAAGCCTGCAACAAGTAGCAGAGGACATGAACCATATCTAGAAATAGTCGACAAAGATCCAAGATAAAGGAAAACAAGTATCAAAGGAATCATTGGTTCATGATTTTTCAAGTTCAACAAATGATATTTTGAATGTCAACAATAATATGGTTGGACGTGATGATCAAAAGGAACACTTGTTAGAAGATCTGACTAAAAGCTACTCTGGTGAACCCAAAGTCATCCCAATTGTCGGGATGGGAGGCATAGGTAAAACAACCTTAGCAAAAGAAGTTTACATTTATGGATCAATGCTATGCCATTTTGATGTTCGTTCCAAGGCTACTGTATCTCAACAACACAACATAAAGAAAATTTTCCTAAGCCTTCTGCAATCGACGATCAAAATGGATGACACGGTTAAGATGAAAGGTGAAGTAGAGCTAGTAGACATGCTACAGAAAAGTTTAAAGAGAAAGAGTTACTTAATTGTCTTGGATGATATCTGGAGTTGTAAAGATGGCGTGAGACGATGCTTTCCAACTGAAGAAAATGCAGGGAATCAAATATTGTTGACTACTCATAACGATGAAGTTGCTTGTTATGATGGTATAGAGAATCTTTCTTTGCGGATGAGTTTCATGGATCAAGATGAGAGTTGCAGTCTTTTCAAAATTGCAACATTTTTGTTAGAGTACGTGCCCTACTGATCAATGACTTTAACGCAAGAGTTTCCTATGGATATAATGGGTTACCTTACGTGTTCGACGAAAACAGTAAAATAGGAAGTAAAGAACACAATGATTTTTACGTGGAAAACACCCGGCTCAAAAATGGTGTAAAAAACCATGACCTGTACCTCTACGGGATTTAACCCCAACTTCACTAAATAACTCTGAGCCTTAACAACGACTGATTACAAAACTCTTGTAACCAACAACTAGGAATTATAAACTCTAATTCCTATATCTCAATAACTAAATTATAAACTCTAATTCCTATAACTCAACAATCACCCTTGACTGTTGAACCTACTTCGAGTTATCCCAAACTTGAAGTTAACTAAGCTCAGTATTGTTCCTAAATAATCAATCTAGAAAAGCAATAAATTAGAACTCAATAAGAATAATACATTTAAACTGACTCATGAACTGTAAAGCTTAATCCTGTGAAACAGGTTCATCAATTTGTTCCTTTGTGCTGGCAGCACTTGAATCTTCAGTCAGAATTCTTTCAATTACGAACTTTCTCAATTTGATCATGTTCAGCCTTTTCTCTCTCTAAGTGCACAAATTACTGTGAATGATACATCTTCTATTTAAGCATAGCTCTCCAAAGAGTCATTTTTTATTTCAAACTCCTCCTTTAATTAGAACTCTCATTGCATAGAGTTCTACTTCAAGTGAGACTCCTTCTTCAATTCCAACTCTTGTCTCCTTAGTGTTGTAGTCAAACTCCAACTCTTTAAATCAACATATGTTTATTTTCTTGAGTTTATCTGAATTAATCACCCATCTGGTCCTTCCTTAATTTTTCCACACTTGTCTTTAATCGATGATTTTGCTACAAGTTTCAGCTACATGAGACAGTGTGTCTATGAACCAGCTTGACTGAAATGTTTCATATTACTTTCTCAGTTTTTCAATCATCAAAACTACATCATACCCAACAATTTTTAGGTAAAGCATTACCATATAAGTTCGAGACTGTTGAAAAGAAAATCGCAGATGAATGTCGCGGGTTACCACTAACTATTGTCGTGGTTGCTGGACTTCTCAAATCTAAAAGGACGATAGAAGACTGGGAAAATGTTGCTAAAGATGTCAAGTTATTTGTCACTAATGATCCTGACAAACAATGTTCACGTGTGCTTGGGTTGAGTTACAATCACTTGACTATCGATCTAAAAGTATGTCTTCTGCATTTTGAGATTTTTCCAGTAGATAGTGAGATTCGAGTGAAGAAATTGATGAGATCATGGATGGTTGAGGGTTCCTGAATTTGGAAAATGATTTGGAAGGAGAGGCTGAGAAGTGTTTGCAAGAGCTTGTCCATAGATGTCTAGTTATCGTCTGCAAGAAAAGTCTAGATGGAACAAAAATTAGATCATGTAAGGTTCATGATCTAATATATGACCTGTGCTTGAGAGAAGTTCAAAGGGGAAACGTTTTTAGCATGAACGACATTGTTCTTGAAGTATCAGATTCAGGATATTGATATCTCAGTATGCATAAAATGCAGCACTTTAAGCACGTGATTGGTGATGGAATGTATTATTGTCCCTTGGGTCTTTATAGGACTCTTCTTACCCCTGTACATCGGCAGTTGAGAGATCATGACAACAACGATCTTTTGAAATGAACCCGTTCTATTTTCTCTTTTGGTCTTTATGATTCAATGTCTGTTCTCAAATCAGAGCTTATTATTTTCAAATAACTCAAAGTCTTGAGTTGAGACACATAGAGATTGATAATTTCCCTCTACAGATACTAAGCCTCATCTGGCTGAGGTACCTATAATTGCTCTGCCATGGGGATTTTTACATACCTCCAGAAATTTGCAGGTTATGGAATCTGCAGATATTCATTGTTAAAGGTTCATTTGTAACTTGTCCAGTGCAAATTTAGGGACTAATGCAATTAAGGCATCTCAAACTGTCCACATGTTATTTGCCAGATTGCCCAAGTGGATCTGTTGACAAAGGGAGACACTTGGATTTTTCAAACTTACAAACTATTTCTTACTTGTCTGACCGTTGTTGCATGAAGGAGGTAATTGTGGAGATTCAAAACGTCAAAAAATTAGGAATCAGACAAGATGAGAATGACTATGGATGTTCTCGGTACTCTGGACTTTTCAACAATCTTGTCCATCTACATCAACTTGAAACATTGAGTTTTATACATTGCTTTCACTTTTTGCCAGCAAGTGTAGAAGCTTTTCCAGCAACGCTCAAGAAGTTAAAGTTGAAAAGAACTTTTCTAACCTTGAGGTGCTGATGCTGATGGATTATGCTTGTGATTGTGAAGAATGGCATGTTAGGGGATTTACTCGATTGAAACTTTTGTTAAATGAATATAGTTTTCTCAAGTACTGGAAAGCATGACAATTTTCCTGAGCGCCTTGTTCTTAAAGATTGCAGATATTTGAAAGAAATACCCATTAAGTTTGCAGATATCCACTCACTACAACTGATTCAGTTAAAATGGTGTCTCCCCGAACTTGGGAAATCTGCAGCACGAATTCAAAAATAACAAGAAGACCTCGAAAACAACCCTGTGGATGTTCATATCTCCGATCTATATAGTATTGATATTTTCACACCCAGTTTCTCATTTCTACAAGTCAAATCATAGACAAAAGTAATTTATCTTTGCCCCATATTCTTTCACAAAAGTAACTTTGATAAAATTTGGTTAAAATCCTACTTAAAATATAAGAGAAATTAACAAGAATATCCCTTATATTTGAGGGTAGTTCAAAATGGCCTCTTAAATGTGGCACATTTGGTCTGATTGTTACTCCGTCTATCAATAGTTGTCCACTATTGACTTGACACACAAGTTAAGAAATAGTAAATGATAGTCAGGAGATAGTTTTACGATATTAGCTTTTGAATCTAATAAATTTGGCCATGAAAACTAAAACTTTTTGGAGTTGGAGTAGATTTGATTGTAAATGGGAGATTTTATATTTCTAATTTATGTTGCTTTGTTATAGTAATATTCAAGAGTGAGAAAGCTTAAGTTCTTCTCAAGTATCGTGGATTCTTAGAGAAGCTTTTGGAAAAAATAATACAAGGAGAGGACGAGCAACAAGAGCATTCAAATCGGTTTCTATTCAATATGGGGAGTTTGATTTAATAAATTTATGTTGTAATGTCTTACAGGTTGTTAATTCTTGTTGTTGTGTACTTTTTCTCCTTCACGGAGCAATTTATATTGTGTATGTTTGACGGTATATTCTTTGGGATCAACTCAATGATATTCGAGAGAAGTAATAGAGTAGCTCGTGTTGTTTCATTCATTCCTATGATCTATTTATTCGATAGAAGAATTTAACGAAAAGGCATAAGTTCCCTCAACATATGATCGAAGTTCCAAGAACACGCGTTTTATTTTTTGTGGCACGAGTATAGTTCTCTTTCCAGAGAAAATTTGGGGACTGATCCAATTAAGGCATCTCAAACTGGACAAATTTGGTATGCCAAATCGCCCAAGCATATCTGTTGACAAACTATTTCTTACTTGTCTCTATGTTGATGCATGAAAGAGGTTATTTCTTGGATTCAGAATGTTAAAAAATTAAATTAGGAATCGGTGGAAATAAGAATGACTATGAAAATTTTTGGGAATCTGGACCTCTCAACATTCTTGTTCATCTGCTTGTTGTGGCAAAGAATGACATCCAATTGTTGGGGTACTAGAAAGCCACAGATGACAATTTTTCTTTCCTTGAGCGCCTCATGATTAGTGATTGCTATAATTTGGAAGAGATACCCATTGAGTTTGCAGATATCAACACACTACATCTGATTGAGTTAGAAGGCTGTAAGACCGCGCTCGAGGCTTCTACTGCACAAATTCAACAAGACCAGGAAAACCTTAGAATGGAACCAGTGCATGTTCGGTATAACATTACATGAACTTCCCATATCTACTTATATTTTTATACTTAGTGAGTATTACAAGGAAATATTCCAATATGCATCACTTCTGTGACTTCGTGCAGGAGAAGATGCAGACGATGAGGATGAGGATGAGGATGATGAGACGACAACGACGATGAGGATGACGGTGATGGTGGTGGTGTTGATTATGAGTTAACATTAATATCGTGTCTCACGTAATTAGGGAAAAGATGAGGCAGGATGCGTTAACCAGGTGACGAGTTCATCAATATTATTTATCAGATAGCATAAACTCCTAAAAATTGCTTTTGAAACTAAATGCATGTGTTCCTTTTCTTAATGTTCACAGAACTTTCCCATAATAGGTAAGAAGGTTGGATTAGAATCCTTTATTAAAAGTATTTTTCTAAGTCGAAGAGAAAGTACTTAAGTCGATTACATCTCATATATCCGCATATGATTCTCTCAAAATGCTTTAGTAGAGACGATCCATAATTTAGAGTCAATGGATTTAGAAAGTTTGTCACATTTTTATATGATTTTCATATGTTTGTGTCTGTTCACATGAATAATGTGTTCGGTTGAACAAGCTCTAAATCTGCATTAGAATAATGTGACTCTTCGAACTTCTACTCACCCTTTCTGGGATTTCAGTTCGGTTCATCTATCTCAAACTACCACTAAATTACCAGTTTCAAGCAATGTGTGGCTTCCAAGGAGATGTGATTTCTCTAAATTGTAATAATGTAGCAAGATTTGTTTTTCTTTCATTTTAGGGTAAGCCCGGTGCACTAAAGCTTCCTCTATGTCCGAGGATTCGAGGAAGGGTCAGACCATAAGAATTATTGGATGTAGTCTTACCATGCATTTCTGCTAAAAAGTATGATAAAAATACGCTAAAATTGAGTTCGGGGGTAATAAGACCCCTGTGAAATTAAAGTATATCATAGCAAATTTGGTATAGTTCAGGGGGGAGTAACTTCTATAGGGATGAGTTACTCAACAGTCTTGCAAGTCTTAAGTGTGATCTAATTGATATGGAAACTTGCATAAACATTGTTGAAAAAGAAAACAGCACTCTCACGGAACAAGTCATCCAACTTGGTTCTTCAAATCTGATTCTAAAATCCAAAATCTTAAAACTAACCCTTTTATGAAAAAGGAAAAAGAATGAAAAATGTTGTACAAGAGAAAATTGAGGCTGAGTTTATTAGGGTCAAACAAGAATGCAACAATGAAAAGAACAAGGTAGAAAGGTTAAGTCAAGGTATTTCAAAACTGAAACTTGATCTTGAGAAGGATACCAGATGGACAGATTCTTCAAGAATTGTTGATTAATTGGGTGTAAAAACTCAAAATAAAAAGACTGATTAGGTTTTCATAAGAGCCACAGTGTTACTAAGGATCTATGCTATATATGTGGCAACTACGATCATCCTACTACTGAATGTCCAATTGCTGCTGAAAGAAGATCTAGGAGTACAATGCTGGCTATGAGATCTGACTATATGAATATCCAGAAATATAAAATAAATAACATATCTGGTTAGAGGATCAAGTCGCACAACCTGTTGCCTCGATGGGCTAGAAGAAATCTGATCCACCATTTTTCTCATAAGAAAGGACCCAAGCTTGTCTAGGTTCCAAAATGTAACCCCTAATTTTTTGCAGGAAAAAGTGAAAGGAAGCAAGAAGCACTGGTACTTGGATAGTGCTTGATCAAGACACATGACTGGTGATAAGAAAAAGTTCCTTTCACTCTCCAAAATAAGTGAAGGGGAAGTGTCCTTTGGTGATGTAAAAAGGGGAACCATTACAGGAGTTGGGAAGATTGGGAACTCTAAATCAAAAGCACTAGAAAATGTCTACCTTGTGGAAGGACTGAATTAAAATCTTCTCAGTATATCACAACTCTGTGATAAAGGTAACACAATTATTTTTACTTCTGTAGGTGTTGAAGTCAAAAGGGCAGATACCAAGGAGGTGGTACTTACTGCAAGAATACACAAAAATATGTACAAAGATGAAATAATAAACATGCCCACAACAAGGCTAACTTGTTTGAGCACAATAGAAAATGATCGCCTCCTATGACATAAAAGACTTGGACATTCAAGTCTAAAACAATTAAACAAACTCTCATCCAAAGACATGGTGCTGGGCTTAACCAAAACCAAGTTCAAAGATAAGGAGGTTTGCAGTGCTTAAGTAAGGGGGGAGCAGGTAAGATCCTCATTCAAATCAAAGAGCCAAGTTAGTATTGTCAAGTGTCTTGACCTAGTCCATATGGATCTTTGTGGACCAATGAGAATTCAAAGCAGAGGGGAAAAAGGTATGCCTTCGTAATTGTTGATCATTATTCCAGGTTTACCTGGACACTCGTTTTAGCTTCCAAATAAGATTCTTTTGATGTCTTCTCTATATTCATTAAGAAAATGGAAAAGAAGCTAGGCACTTCCCTACTTTCCATGAGATCTGATCATGGTACAGAATTTGAAAATGCAAAATTTTTAGAATTTTATTCCATAAATGGTATAGATCACAATTTCTCTGCTCCTAGAACTGTCACGGCCCCGTCTGGAGTCATGATGGCACCTACCACATTCCACTGGTAGGTACGCCAATACCGTAACCCGGAGCTATGGCAATGGGTTACCTTGATAAGAACATCCAACATGAACTGTATATATGAACACAATATATAACAACAACATTTCACAACTAAGGACAACCGATATTCAAACACAAATCCCACGACCTGATAGTATTAATACAAAAGCTTATAAACTTGACAAGAGGAATTTACAATCCCAGAATCTAAAATATCTTAAATAATCTCATACATTTGTCTTGAAAGAAAAAGACAAATAAGGATAGAGAGGAAAGAGAGTAACTCGATCTCCAAGAGCTCACCCTATCTCCGAATAGTCAACTCGCACAAACTAGCTCAACGGCAGCAATTAGAACCTGGGTCTGCACCAAAAGGGTACAGAAGTGTAGTATGAGTACCAAAACATGGGTACTTAGTAGGCATTATTGGCCGACTGAGCTCAAATATAATGTAAAGACGATATAAAGTAAGACAGTGATTTTAAAGTCAAGGGGTAGGATTGGACCTAAGTCTGCTTTAACACCACTGTAACAACATCTATACTACTAAAGCAAGAACATGACATATTATTTCAATATACTCCATAATCACCATAACAACTGAGTATCATTTCAAAAGCGTAAAGCCATATACAAAATAGAAAAACATCTAATTGTCATAATCATCATCAACCATCTTTAGAACATACACACAAGAACTTACCACGACGTCCCATACAGCCGGAAAGTACATGAAAGAGAGCACAAAAAAGAACTCATCACGGCGTTCCATACCACCTGAGAGTACACCAAAGAATACAACTATCAATTTAACAAAAATTGTGGGTAGCACAACCCTACCATGATTCATTACCGAAATCCACTTCCAAATACCCATACCGTAATTCAACATACAGAAAGCAACACTGTCATAGCATAGGCATGTAATTATTAATTCTATAATTCATTGATAAATACCGGAAAGTCCATACTAATTAAACTTATTTTTTCAAAAGTAAAAAAGATTGCAAGCCTTAAAATCACTAGTCATCAAATTGGAGAAAAACTACAAGCCACCCATAGTATAGGTTATTCAACTATCATAAGGTCATTCTTTAACTAGCATCATCATGACATAAGTTATCAACTAAATCATCTAAACTTCACATGTTAAGAGATAATATAACTAACCATCACGCAATATTAGATTCATCATCACTAAGCATGTTACAACCTTAAGGACTAGTTTTCATATTTTAATCAAGTAAAGTCCACCAATTAGTTTACTAGGTTTCTAGGTTCCAAATAAAAATCATATATATAGTAGTAGATAGTTACCACATAAGCAACCTTACTAGGAAAAATTTTATAATATAACCTCTTACTCAAGTCAAGTATATATATTAGGTTAGCCCTTGAATTTGTATGCAAGTTTACACATAACGCTAATCCTTAACTCTATATTAGGCACAAATTTTCTCTAGTAGCTAATTTAGCATCAACAAGGGTCACACCTCTTATATAGAGATTTGGAACAAGAAATGAATAACAATTTACCAAGAGTGACCTCATAATTCAAGCACATAGGCGGTTGGCCCCACACAGCCTAACCTTACAAATATCAATGCATATAAGTAAATTTTCTCCACATGGAATCATAATGTTCTTACCTCTTCTGGATTCGTCGGACGTCATCAAAATATCAACATATTCCTCTGGATTCATCGGGCAACATCATAATATCACACATTCCTCTGGACTCAAACCAGGCATTATCATAGTATCACATATTTCTCCAAATTCATCAAGCATCATCATAATATCACACATTCCTCCGAACTCGAATCGGGCATTATTATAATATCACACATTCCTTCAAAATCGAACTGGGTATCATCATAGTATAACTTATTTGTCTGGACTCAAATCGGGAATCATCATAATATCATATATTTCTCCAAATACAACAACATACATCCACATGCATAGCCAAACCAATAAGCATACACAAAATCTCACAATATATAAAGAAGTAGGGATATGGGATAAAACTTTCCATTTTACCTTACTAATAAGCTTCACACGTTGTTGAATATGTTAAAGACAAAGGAAAAATCACAAGCTAGAAGAGTCTAGAAGAATATGCTATGTACAGGAAAATTGAAAAATCTATTATAACTGTTTCCTTGAAACAGTTAGTTACTCTTGTTAACGGATAGTTGTTGATGTAGTTAGAGTGTTAGTTAATTCTCCTATAAATAACTGACTATGTACTATTAGCAAAAACAAGTTGAATACATAAGATCTTTGATTCTACTCTTAAAAAAACTTCTTCTATTCTGTTCTACTTACTCTGTCCTTCTTCTTCTTCTTCTTCTTCTTCTGTTATTCAGTGCATAACTCATTGTTAAGAGTTAAAACACTAATATTAGAATAATTTCATGGTATCAGAGCCAGGTTAGCTGGATTAAAAATAGCTACCTTAGTCGATCTAGATATTGAATAAAGTACCCAATTACATATTCGGGTTTTCTCAGTCTTAACTTAGCCATGTTTACAAGAAATGGGACACGGAAATTCAAGAAGAACTACAACCTGCAGTGTGACTTCTGTAAGCTAAAAGGTCATACTAAGGAAAACTTTTGAAATTTAGTTGGATATCCTCAAGATCAAAATTTCAAAAAGAGGTTTAGGTCTAAATGAGCTAATGCAGCATATAAGGAGACTACTGATTCACAAAATACTACATAAATAACTACAAGGCAAGGTTCTCATTTAAGGTCTGTCCAAAGTAACTGGTTCAATAATGGATGCCATCAAGAAGAGTCTAAAATGTAGTTAGATCATCTAGGTCAGATGGGAACAACAGCCTTTACTAAGGAACAATATGATCAAATCCTGAAGATAATCAACAAAAATAATGGTGCTAGCACTTCTACTGAGACAACAAATGTTGCAATGTAGGTATTAGTGTATTTTTAGCTTCATATGAGTCAATAAATTGGATAATTGACACTAGTGCCACAAATCACATAGTTGGAAAGTTGAATTTACTAGTGGATGAGTCTATAACAAAACTAGATAAGACAAGAAGGACGTATTTACCTAATGGTAATCTGACTGAAGTTACACATGTGGGATATAGTTGTGTGTCTGCTGAAAATAGTATAGCAAATGTGTATCATATTCCTTAGTTTACATGCAGCTTGCTTTCAGTAGCACAACTGACCAAGGAATGGAAATGTTCAGTGAATTTCTTCCCTAATTTTTGTATTTTCCAAGATCTTTGCACTAGAAAGGTGAGGGGGATTGGTAAGCTTGATGGAGGTCTATATCTCTAAGTTAATACTCAAGAAAGGAAGGTTTAAGCAGCAACAAAAGTCTCTACTAAAGCTGATGAGAGTAAAACCCAAGCTGAGGTTGATCTGTGGCATAGAAGATTAGGACATGCCTCCTCTAATATACTTTTAAAGTTGCTACCTAATAAGTTTCATGTAGTATAAGATAGAGTAAAGAAATGTATTGTCTGTCCTTGTGCCAAACAAACCAGACTTCCTTTTCCTACAAGTAATACTCGAACTGCATGTTGTTTTGATCTAATACATATGGACCTATGGGACCTTATAGAATTCCAACTATGAATGGTAACAGATTTTTCTTAGCAGTGGTTGATGATTGTTCAAGATTTACTTGGTTGTTCTTATTGAAACTCAAGTCAGATGTGTATGTGCAGATACAATAATTTCTTGAGTATGTTAAGACACAGTTTGGCAAAACTGTGAAAGTAATTAGAACTAACAATAGAACTGAGTTTATGGACTCATTATACAGTAGTTTATTTGCAACAAAGGGTATTGTACATCACACCTCATGTTCTTATTCACCTCAATAGAATGGTGTGGCTGAAAGAAAGTACAAACACATCCTGGAGGTCACAAGAGCTTTGAGGTTTCAAGCAACAATATCTATTAAGTTTTAGGGATATTGTGTTTTAGCTGTTGTTTACCTTATAAACAGGTTACCTAGTTCAAGTATTGATTATTATACTCCATATGAGAAGTTGTATGGTACTAAACCATCTTGTGAGAACGTAAGAGCAATAGTTTATCTCTATTATGATAAGGTGCTAAATAAGTCTTACAAGCTCATGCCAAGATCAAAAGCAGTTGTGTTGATGGGATATTCTTGTACCAAGAAGGGATATGTCTTATATGACATAACTACTAATGTTTTCTTTATTAGCAGGGATGTGTCTTCTAAGGAAGATGTGTTTCCTTTTAAGCTTGAAGCAGCTGATGATCAGATTCCCTATCATCTGTTTCCATTGGAAGATCAATTTCCAGCAGCAAGTAATGTTATGACACCTTTATAGGCTCCTATGAATGTCTCATCTTAAGAGGCTCCTAAAATTGTGAACAAGCTAGAGCACCTACATCCTTATGAACCTACTACTAGACAGACCATAACCAAGGTATATCAAAGAAGATCAAGCATACATCAAGAGGTTACTAAGAAAGAACAGCAACTACAAAGGGTTCCTAATACTACACAGCCTTCAACTCAACCATCTGCAGCTTAAGATCAAAGGAAATCAACTGGAGAAAGGAAGTCACCAGCATGGATGAATGACTTTTATCTCTAAGAATACAAAGAAGGTACCTTATGCTTTTGCTAATCATGTGTCATATGATAAACTATCTCAGTCTATAAGAGTTTTATGGTGAAAACATCATCTGTTACTAAGCTTATAAGCTACTCTAAGGCCTGCAAAGATCCTAGATGGATAGATGCAATGAAGACTGAAATAGAGGCCTTAAATTCTAACCACACTTGGGAGGTTGTTCCCTTTCCTAAAGGTAAAAATGCCATTGGTTGTAGATGGATATATAAGGTGAAGTATAAGGATTCAGGTGAAGTGGAAAGATTTAAAGCCAGACTTGTAGCAATGGCTTATGGACAAAGAGAAGGGATTGACTACAAAGAAAGCTTCTCACCAGTTGTGAAGATAAAAATAGCAATAACTATTCTTGCTACTGCCACAAAGAAGAATTGGGTTGTTCATCAGATGGATGTCTACAATGCATTTCTAAATGGTGAACTCACTAATAAAGTATACATCGAGTTGCCACAGGGATTTGCCTGGGGGAAAATTCAGTATACAGACTGACCAAATCCCTATATGACTTAAAGCAAGCACCTAGACAATGGAACACAAAGCTATCAGAAATCTTACTAAGGTCTCAGTTTATTCAAAGTCATCCATCTCTATATATAAGAAGGACACAAGAAGGAATCACTTTGGTACATGTGTATATTGATGATATGCTAATCACTAGTGATATCTTGAAACTGATAGAAGATGCAAAAGTTATGATACAACAAAGCTTTAAAATGAAGGATCTAGGTAAGTTAATGTTCTTCCTTGGCATAGAATTTGCAAGGTCAAGCAAAGGGATACTAATGCACCAGAGGAAGTACACTCTAGATTTGCTATCAGAGTTGGGATTGAGAGCAGCTAAACCAGTGGTTACTCCTATGGACTACAATGCCAAACTGACCTCAAAACAATTTGATGATCATGTCAAATAACTACAACCTACTGATGATCCTCCTATAGATCAAGGTTTACATCAAAGACTGATTGGCAAGTTACTATACTTAACCATGACTAGACCTGATATTGCATTTAGTGTACAGAAACTAAGTCAATTTCTAAAAGAACAAAATAATTCTCACATGAATGTTGCAATCGAAGTTGTGAGATAAGTTAAAAATCAACTTGGTCAGGGTGTGTTACTATCTAGTGAATCAAGAGATTAGGTGAGTGCTTACAGTGATGCAGATTGGGCATCATGTCCTCAAACTAGGATGTCATTGAATGGTTACTTTGTAAAAATTAGGAAGTCAGTTGTATGCTGGAAGTCAAAGAAACAATCTACTATTTCCAAAAGTTCAGTTGTAATACCCCACATTTTGGACTAGAATGAAAATCTGTCATTCATATGCGTGGATGTTTCAAAAGCCTCAAATCTTATATAAATTTAGTGTGTTAATCAACTATTTAGTGTGGAAATCTATTTGAGAATGAATTTAGATCATACAGATTCCCTAACTCAAGTACAAGTTGAAAGCTTTCCTATCGTTCAAGTTTTAGTGAGCGTCAAAACTTGGGTCAACTTCAATCGACCATAACTCGTTGTATATGATGAACTAGGTGACTTACTATATATAAAATTAAATATCTTTGAATTATCTTTCCAACGATACAAATTTCTCCTAAATCCGATATTGGAGCAAAGAGTTATGCCTATTTTGCTCCAGTATGTCAGGCTGGAAACAGGGTGACGACATTCATAATAGCTTATCACATTTGTGACGCCCTATCACAAAGGTCGTCAGCCTTAGACAGAAACCAGCTCCTAAGTGACGACATTCATGATAGCTTATCACAATTGTGACTCCCTATCACGAAGGTCGTCAGCTATGATTTTTCAGCAACTGGGAAATTATTTTGTAAGGGTATTTTGGTCTTTTCCATCACCTTCCACGACTTATAACCCTAAAGAGGCATAATTTTTCCTATTTTTCTTCAGTTAAGCATCTTAAAAATCCCCTCTTACACTCTCAACCATAAGATTAGGGTTTCCATCAAACTCATCTCTCAAAAGCATTCAAGCTTTTTTCCAAGATAATTAAGAATTAAGTTTCCCAATCCAAGAACTCTCCAGCAAATAATCAAGGTTTTCTTTCGAAGGCATGCGTGTGTTCATTCATGAACTCCTTCCATCCATGAAGTTCAAGAACCCTTTTCTAAAACTATATATTATGGTTTTCATGTTATGAATGGATTGTTGATCATGTTTATGTGTTGAATGATGCCAAGATAGAATCTTTATGTGTTATTATGAATCTATGACAACATATGAATTGAAAACATGTAGGTTTGATTATTTATGATCAGTAATTGTATGATTTACACCTATTCCTAAGTTGTGCATGTAAGGTGTTTGATAAAATACCTAAGAGACCAGAAATCATGCATTATAGCTAAATTGTGACTAAGGGAAGGATTCATGATAGGGCTCTATGATTCAATGTTATCCATGTTGATAATGTGTCTTGTGAACACTGTTGGATTACTCATGAACTAGTCTTATGGAATTATGCTATGCTTACTTGCAAAACCCACTTATGTACAAGAAATAGAATACCCATCTACTTCATGAAATTCCCCAAGTTATGATATTATGGATTGTGGTTGTAATATGTAATGAGCATTATATTGAAAGCTATGCAACTATATACATGTTGTATGAAATTCCCTTCCATGAAATAGATTGTTGAGAACCATGCTTAGTATGAAATCCCTTATTTATGATATTATGGATTATGGACTCTACACTTATGATCAAGTCAGTCATGTGTGTCAGTTTCCTTCCATCGAGTCCTGGGGGTACTTGTACCCAAAAAATATAGTTGTGCCTAGATCCATGTCATGTTATCACGATACTCAGTTAAGCAATGAGCTATAGAATTCAGTCAGTCATGTGACTCAAGAAAACTCAGAAATCTCAGTAATCTCAGTAGTTCAGCAATCTCAGTGATCTCAGTACTCAATCTGTCACTTCAGTATTCACAGTCAATCTCAGTAACTTCAGTACTCTTAATCAATCCTCAGAACTCATTATACTCCATCCGTCATCAGAATCCAGTAAACTCAGTTTTAGCTCTGCTAAACAATACCATTATTTTTAGTTTAGTTAATCAGGATCAGTTCAGCAAATTAGTTAAGTTAAGTTACTTAGTTTAGCCCAGCTATTCAGTTCAGTGTCTTTTAGATGGGACTAGGATTAAGCACTGAGTAAACCTAGGGATGGGGATCACCCGCTAGAATTGGACTGAGATCCCTAGAAGCAATCCCTAAGTTCCAGAACTACGTTGCCAGCGTACGTATGAGATGTCACCCGTTAGATAGGACTGACATGCTCAGGGGTCACCCATTAGCACATTTATATGGATAGGACTGATCCCAGAATTCACCCACTAGATTAGGACTGACTCCACAGTAGATGTCTTTACTGGTGGCACGGTACTGACACCCTTCCCGTCAGGGCAGATATTAGACCCCAGTCATCTTAGCTTGGGGCATGTCAGTTAGATGAACACATCCCATAGTTTCAGTTACAGAATCAGGGCATTTGGATACAGTCAACTCAGCTTAGTAGGCAGATTCAGTACTGTTAGATACAGTCAATGCTTATCATGATAAATAGACTTCAAGATCACCCATTAGCTAGGACTGATCTCAACTATGATTAATCAGTATCAGAATCATCAGATTTAAAGATCACCCACTAGATAGGACTGATCTCATACTAAGTCAAATCATCCTTATTTTCACTATACTTATGATCACCCGCTAGATAGGACCGAGCTTAGATTTAGTTACTCCAAGTAGAATGAAACTCAGATAGTTCCATCAAAACTTAGACTGTTAGATATAGTTGCTCAGTATCAGTTATAGCGATTAGTTCGATCATTATAGTTATATTAGCTATATCAATTGTCATAGCTCACGTTATCAGTATTCAGTTTCAAGACTGTTAGATACGATCATTCAAACCAGTTCTTCATAATTTAAACTATCAGAAATAGTAAATAATCAGTACAGTACCTCTGTAACAGTAAAGTCATGTCGCCAGCATTCAGACTCAGTAGTCAATATCATCACGAGTTCATTATAGTTGTTTATGCATGTATGTATTCTCACATTCATATTAGTTAGCATTGTTCATGCATATAACCCTTTGCATTTAGCCTTCCTCACTCGTATAATCAGTACATTCAGACGTACTGACACATTTGTGTTGTGGTGCTTTCTCTTACATTACACCATAGGTTCAGAGGCACGAGCTCCAGATCAGCAGTAGCATTCCAGTGTTTAGAGTTCACAGTGAATCCTTCTCATTTGAGGACAATACGATTATTCATACATTCACTATTCAGTTGCTAGATGGAGTTAGTTGGAGACATGTTCCTTCAAATCCTTATTCAGTTCAGTTAGAGGCTTTCAGACTAGATGTCAGATTAGATATTTAGATCTCATTATTTTCAGTATTTATGACTTATTTTGGTATTGTTATACCTTTTTAAGACATTTTGTTAGCAGATATTTATTCAGTTCGAACCTTATGGCCTTTCATGTTCATGTTTCCATATTTTATGATATATTATGCAGTATATAGGTACAGATATCAGTCATGGGTTAGCTTGTGGTCCTTCAGGGTCATGAGCACTGTGTAGCATTTCGATTAAGAAAATCGGGGTGTTACAAACTTGGTATCAGAGCCTAAGGTTCAATAGAGTCCTAGGAAGTCTGAAAGCCGCATCTAGCAAAGTCTTGTACATGTGTGTGTTATGCACCAGACCTATGTGTAGGAGGCTATGAGATATTTTAGGAACAGTTTCCCTTCTTTCAGTATTCATGTTGTTCCAGTGAGCAGCCAGATTTGTATAGCTTATTTTCTCATCCTTGCATCTATTTATGCTATTCAAAATCTCAGAGAATGTAACTATTTCAAGGTAGAACCTCCTAGTAGTTGCAAGTTCAGTCTATCTCATGCATTAGTTTCAGACCCCCAAAGTTTAGTTATAATCTAGTTCGTAGATGCCCTATGCATTACCCAGTATCTTCTTAAGGTAGGCATTCTTAGAGGGACATAGATTCCCAAGAGGGAGATACCCTACTTTCTCTTCACGCTCTCATGCTTTAGATCCTTCCATTTCTCCTTGCATAACGAATTCAGTCTAGAATAGAGGGTACTCATAAGTTGACCTTCAAGTTAGACCTCGGTTATAAGTCAAGTATTCAGAGGTTCAATTCAGTTCATGATGTTCAGTCCATATGTCACATAGCAGAATCAGTCATGTTCTCATGTTTTAGTTCAATCTTAGTACCTTTACCATTGCATGTTCAGTTGCATGTTCATGAGTCAATTCAGTTATGTATTCCCGTATCAGATATGTGTGATCAGCTTACCAGTACTTTTAGTCATGCATTCACGTATCATGTCAGTCATATAATCATGCATCAGATATGCATAGACTCAACTATCAGTTAAGCATCAGATATGCATTCTCAGTTTGAGAAACTCAGTTTATCGGAACACTCAGTCCTACATTCATAAATCAGTTACCCATGCATCAGATATGCATGTACAGTATGATATGCTCAGTTTTCAGTCATGTCAGCCATGAAATCATGATCAATCATTCATGCTATATATATTTGAGTAAGTTTTCTTTTCTCTCATATCAGTCAGTATTATTTGAGGACAAATGTACAAAAAGGGGAGGTATTGTAATACCCCATATTTTGGACTAGAATGAAAATCCATCATTTCTATGTGTGGATGTTTCAAAAGCCTCAAATCCTATATAAATTTAGTGTGTTAATCAATTATTTAGTGTGGGAATCTATTTGATCATGAATTTAGATCATAGAGGTCCCCTAACTCAAGTAC
>NC_061119.1:206653926-206659494 GCF_002878395.1 Capsicum annuum | reverse complement strand
CTGATGGCTTATCTGCCTTGGTCGTCAGATGAGAATTTCAGCAACTGGGAAGTGGTTTCGTAGGGGTATTTTAGTCTTTTTATCATCCTAAACCATACCCCCACGATGTAAAACACCATAAATACAAAATTCATCCTCAATTCACCAAAATATACTCACTTTCTCTCAAACTCTCTTAAGAACAAGCCTTAGGGTTTTAATAGAAGATTCAAATCTGAAGAATTCACCATCAATCTTCTTAAAGTCAAGCATTAAGGCATGTCATGTGTTGATTAATGGATCCCTTTCACCCATAAAGCTCAAGAATCTCTTTTCAAAATACAAGATTTGGGTATTTATGAATGTTCATGATTTAAATAGAATTGAAATTCATGTTCATGATGTTGTGGGGTTTTGATTCATGTTTTAAATTACATATTCCAATAATTGACCCTATTATATGAAGATTTACATAATAATCATGATAAAAACCTTCAATTTACAAGTTGATTGATGTATCCGTAATTATTAGATGTGTTGATGATTGTATAACCAAAGCATGCTCCCTATGTGTTTGAGTAAATGTCTATGTGAAGGAAAATTGCCATACTAGTGTAAGAATATGAAATCCCCATTCATGTACAGGTTCATGTATGTCAAGTTTTTGATGAAATATCTTAGTCAATGAATTATGGATATATGTGTGGCAATTGTGGTTCTTTAGAACTTGTACTTCGTGAGATCCCAACTTATTGTATTATGGATTGTTGATGTTGGTCACGTATTCCAGAAAGTCATGCTTTATCAGTTTCTTTCCATTGAGTCTTGGGGGTACTTGTACCCAAAAAATATAGCTTTGTGCCTAGAGTCAGTGTCATGTTTTCACGATATCCTCAGTCAAGCCATGATCCATAGAATTCAGTTACTCATGTGACTCAGGAAAGCTCAGTAATTCAGTAATCTCAATATATTCCAACAGTTAATGGAACTCCATAAATATAGTGTAGTCCAGTTTAGTTAATCATGTTCAGTGTCTATTCAGATAGGAGTAGGAATTAGCATTGAGTGAACCCAAGGATGGGAACACACACTGTCAGATGAGGGTATGATTCTTAGAAGTCATTCTTGCATTCCCGAAGTATGTAGCCAGCATAGGTTGAGACATTAAAACTCTCAAATGAGGGTTGATGAGGTGGATAAACACTGTTAGATGAGGGTCTCACAATTCTCTTTTGGGGACACTGTCAGATGAGGGTCACCCACATCTTATCATTTCCAGTGGCTCGGTATTGACACCCTTCCAATCAGTGCACAGATTGGACCCCAACTCAGCTATTATGGTATATTTTAGGGCATGTCGGTTAGATACTACTTTCCATAGTTTCAGTTACAGAATCAGGACTGTCAGATATAGTCATACAGTTTTAGCAAAAGAACTCAAATAGTTTTTTAGATTTTAGGAATGTCAGATACAGTCATCTCAGAATAGTATGGGACTCAGCTAGTTCCATCAGAAACTAGTCTGTTAAACACAGTCGCTCAGAATATCAGTTATATCAAGTATATTAGTTCTCAGAATTTCCATGTTATCAGTATTCAGACTCAATAATCATATTATCATGAATTCGATTACAGTCTCTTATTTATGCATATATTCTCACATTTATATTGTTCAGTCAGTTAGCATAGTTTATGCATGTGAAATCTTTGCATTAGCCTACCTCACATGCTTACCAGTACATTCCATTGTACTGACGCATTTGCGCTATGGTGTTTTACTTTACGCCATAGGTTCTGAGGCTCAAGCTCTAGAGCACCAGTAGCATTCCCACGTAAGCAGTCAGAGCTAGTAGTGAGTCCTCTTTTTTCAAGGACATGATTATTATTTTATCATTTTTGTACTCAGTTTATTTTAGTAGCCGGAGTTAGTTGGGGACATGTCCCATCAATTCCTTATTTAGACAGTTAGAGGCTTTTCAAACTATTATGTTTAGACAGTTTATTTTAGTTGTTTTGGGTATTCCATACCCTATTCAAATGTTATGTTTTTATTGGTTATGTTATAGAATTGAACCTTATGGCCTATCATCCTTTATTTCTACATTTATATACATATATTATGTATTGTACAAGTACAGATATCAGTCATGGGTTAGCTTGTTGTCCTTTGGGGTCATGGGCTCCGTGTAGCATTTCGTGTACCAGATTCCGGGTGTTACAGTGATCGTGTGTTCCTTTGAGTTTCACCTATGAGAGGTGTAATGAGGTTTAGAAGGAAGGGTAAACTTAGCCCTCGCTATATTTGTCCTTCTGAGATTCTTCGTGTGGTTGGTGAGGTGGCCTATGAGTTGGCTCTACCTCCAGACTTTGCCGCTATCTATCCAGTTTTCCATGTCTCTATGTTGCAAAAGTATATTTCAGATCCTTCTTATGTGATTAGATGGGACTCGATCCAGTTAGACGATCAGTTGCCATTTGTGGAGTGGCCCGTGCTTGTTTTGGCTAGTTATGTGAGACGACTGCGTACTAGGGAGATTTTGGTGGTCAAGGTTCAATGGAGACATCGCCCAATAGAGAAAGATACTTGGTAGATTGAGAGTAATATGCGGGCCCAATATCCTCACTTGTTCGAGACTTCAGGTACTTGCTTATCTTTAAATTTCGGGGACAAAAGTTCCTTAGTAGTGGATGTTGTAATGACCCTTCAGGTCATTAGCCATGTTCTTGCTTATTTTTGCTGATAGAACTCCGCCATAGCCGTCCCAAGTCATTAGTTACTTGCTGGAACCAATAGTTTGGTTACCTGATAGTTCATTTGGTTTTTAGAACCAGTTTTCCAATTTGAAGTCTTTGTTGATTCCAAATGGCCGCCAAGCAAAAAATTTAGTAAAATGATTTCAGATGCAAATTTTGACTATACCAGTAGCTATGTAATATCAATTTTAGGATAGACAGACCCTTGGTTCGGATCCATAGCACTCGAGCTCATTTTGACCCATTAGTCAAAAAGTCAAAAATTGAAATATATGGGTGTGGGACACACAAGTGGCCTAAATGACCTTGGATAGAAAATCCAAATTCACCAATGAATTTGGAATGTCAAATTTATTGGGGTTACATAGTTCATTAGAAAGAAACAGAGTCCGAATGAGTTTGGGAGGTTTTGACCTTGTGGGCCCATTTAAACCAGTATAAAAAGGTCCTTTGGCCGATTTTTGAGACATTCTTCAGCCTTTTGAAAGTCCTACCTGCCATAAATATTTGTTGACAAAAAAATGAGTTTTATGGGTTGATTAAAAGTTTAGCAACTTGTGTAATCCATCTTTTTCTACAAATCTAAGGTAAGAATTCCTCTAATTTGATATTGATTTCATGGTTTCTTGACTCAAAACCCCTAAATAATTTTGGGTCAATTGTAGCCCCAAAATTGAGTGATTGACTCAAATTACTTGAGGGTTTTAATTCCCTAAAGATAATTAGGCTATGGGTTGGTCTTGGAAACTCCTTTCCAAGGGTGAAACCCAATTGGGATTTTGGTGTCCATTTGAAACCCATGGCACAATGGTGCTATAATGTGTATTTTTATTCTTGTTGTAATGCTTATATTGTATTGTTGATAGCATTACTTGTGAAAGGATAAGGTTCTCACAACGGAAAGAAAAAGCTCATTGGTTCGTGAGTTGCTTGGATTCAAGGTAAGTTAGGCTTACCCATAGTATAGATTGAGCTTGTTTGTAATGTAATCATTAATATCTTGTGAGACTGGTCGGGGAATTTAGACGATAGTTGATTAAATGGTGAACTTGGGATTCATTAATTGTTATAGGCCATGGATTTTTAAGGAATGATATTTGACCCTTAGTCTAGGACCTTGGTTAGCTTAATTGTGGTCTCATAACTAGTGTGAGAACACTATAGTTGTTCTAAGTAGGCATGAATGGTATACTTCTCTATCCTTAGGAGTGTATTGACCTATATAATGCCTATATAGGAGATTACCTTGATGTTGGGTTGACTTAGAAGGGATTCTTGAAGAGACTTTCCCTATATACCTAGAAAGGATTGGTAAGCCCTTATGCTGAGGTATGGATAACTTAGCCTAATTCTATGTAAAAGCTAGACATGTGTTAGTAAACTTGATATTCTCGGGATTTAGAAGCGGGAACTGACTCACCTTAAGCTTGAACTAAATAAATGCTTAGCGACCTAGATATATGGTGACTGTCCAAGCTATATACATATGTGTAGGAGTTGAGATGGTTGCACTCGATTATTGGATTATCTTGTGATCATTACTTGAATACCCTTGTTAAGTGATTCCTGTGCATGTTTGGTAAATACTTATGCTCTTATTGATGCTCATATTACGTATGAAATTATTCTTAGATCAGTACTTTAACTCTTAACAATGAGTTATGCACTGAATAGCAGAAGAACAAGAAAAAGGATAGAGTAAGTAGAACAGAGAAGAAGAAGAAGTTTTTTTAAGAGTAGAATCAGGGATCTTGCGTATTCAACTTGTTGTTGTTAGTAGTACATAGTTAGTTATTTTTATGAGAATTAACTAAAACTCTAACTACTTCAACAACTATCCATTTACAAGAGTAACTAATTGTTTCAAGGAAACAGTTATAACAGATTTTTCAATTTTCTTGCACATAGCATATTCTTCTAGACTCTTCCAGCTTGTGATTTTTTCCTTTGTCTTCAACATATTCAACACTTTCCCTCAAGCTAGGAAGGTGAAAAAATGTCACACATTCCTAGCTTGTGATTTAGATGCACTTGTTAAGCCTTGGTGAGGCCTTAGGTCAGCATATCTGCAGGCTGATCTTGTGTAGCAATGTAGTTTGTAATGATCATCCCTTGGCTTATCTTTTCTCTTATGATGAAGCAATTAATGTCAATGTTTTTAGTTCTTTCATGGTAAACTAGATTGGCAGCTATTTGAATAGCTGATTTGCTGTCACTAAACACCTTGACTGGCAGCTTTACTTCCATTCCAATCTCCTTTAGCAATCCTAGTATCCAAACTAGCTCAGCTGTTACAGCTACTAAGCTTCTGAATTCAGCCTCAGCTAATGTAAAACCCCAATTTTCTAAACCGGAATGCTACACGATGCTCATGACCCTGAAGGAACACAAGCTAACCCATGACTGATATCTGTACCTATATACTATATAATATATCATAAAATATGGAAACATGAACATGAAAGGCCATAAGGTTCGAACTGAATAAATATCTGCTAACAAAATGTCTTAAAAAGGTATAACAATACCAAAATAAGTCATAAATACTGAAAATAATGAGATCTGAATATCTAATCTGACATCTAGTCTGAAAGCCTCTAACTGAACTGAATAAGGATTTGAAGGAACATGTCTCCAACTAACTCCATCTAGCAACTGAATAGTGAATGTATCAATAATCGTATTGTCCTCGAATGAGAAGGATTCACTGTGAACTCTAAACACTGGAATGCTATTGCTGATCTGGAGCTCGTGCCTCTAAACCTATGGTGTAATATAAGAGAAAGCACCACAACACAAATATGTCAGTACGTCTGAATGTACTGAGTATACGAG
>NC_061119.1:206653570-206653826 GCF_002878395.1 Capsicum annuum | reverse complement strand
CTAATCTGACATCTAGTCTAAAAGCCTCTAACTGAACTGAATAAGGATTTGAAGGAACATGTCTCCAACTAACTCCATCTAGCAACTGAATAGTGAATGTATCAATAATCGTATTGTCCTCGAATGAGAAGGATTCACTGTGAACTCTAAACACTGGAATGCTACTGCTGATCTGGAGCTCATGCCTCTAAACCTATGGTGTAATATAAGAGAAAGCACCACAACACAAATGTGTCAGTACGTCTGAATGTACTGA
>NC_061119.1:206584285-206650570 GCF_002878395.1 Capsicum annuum | reverse complement strand
CTATTTGATCATGAATTTAGATCATAGAGGTCCCCTAACTCAAGTACAAATTGAAAGCTTTCCTATCGTTCAAGTTTTAGTGAGCGTCAAAAGTTGGGTCGACTTCAATCAATCATAACTCATTGTATATGACGAACTTGGTGGCTTACTATATATACAAAGAAATCTCTTTGAATTAGCTTTCCAAATATACCAATTTTGTCGAAATCCGATATTGGAGCAAAGAGTTATGCTTATTTTACTCCAGCATGTCAAGCTGGAAATAGTGTGACGACATTTGTGATAGCTTATCACATTTATGACGCCCTATTGTGATAGCTTATCACATTTATGACGCCCTATCACGAAAGTCGTCAGCATTAGGTAGAAAATATCTCCTAAGTGATGAAATTTGTGATAGCTTATCACATTTTTGATGCCCTATCAAGAAGGTCGTCAACCTTAAGCAGAAACCAGCTCCTAAGTGACGACATTCGTGATAGCTTATCACAATTATGGCGCCCTATCACGAAGGTCGTCAGCTATGATTTTTCAGCAACTGGTAACTTATTTTGTAAGGGTATTTTGGTTTTTTCCTTCATCTTCCACGACTTATAACCCTAAAGAGGCGTAATTTTTCCTATTTTTCTTTAGTTAAGCATCTTAAAAATCCTCTCTTACACTCTCAACCACAAGATTAGGGTTTCCATCAAACTCATCTCTCAAAAGCAAGATTCAAGTCTTTTTTCAAGATAATCAAGAATTAAGTTTCCCAATCCAAGAACTCTCCAGCAAATCATCAAGGTTTCCTTTCTAAGGTATGTGTGTGTTCATTCATGGACTTCTTTCGTCAATGAAGTTCAAGAACCCTTTTCTAAAACTATATATTATGATTTTCATGTTATGAATGGATTGTTGATCATGGTTATGTGTTGAATGATGCCAAGATAGAATCTTTATGTGTTATTATGAATCTATGACATCATATGAATTGAAAATATGTAAGGTTGATTATTTATGATCAGTAATTGTATGATTTACACCTATGCCTAATTGTGCATGTAAGGTGTTTGATAAAATACCTAAGAGACCAAAAATCATGCATTATAGCTAAATTGTGACTAAGGGAAGAATTCATGATAGGCCTCTATGATTCAATGTCATCCATGTTGATAATGTGTCTTGTGAACACTGTTGGATTACTCATGAACTAGTCTTATGGAACTATGCTATGCTTACTTGCAAAACCCACTCATGTACAAGATGTAGAATACCCATGAAATTCCCCAAGTTATGATATTATGGATTGTGGTTGTAATTTTTAATGAGCATGATATTGAAAGATATGCAAGTATATACATGTTGTATGAAATTTCCTTCCATGAAATAGATTGTTGAGAACCATGCTTAGTATGAAATCCCTTATTTATGATATTATGGATTATGGACTCTACTCTTATGATTAAGTCAGTCGTGTGTTTCAGTTTCCTTCCATCAGGTCATGGGGGTACTTGTACCCAAAAAATATAGTTATGTGCCTAGAGCCATGTCATGTTATCACGATACTCAGTTAAGCCATGAACTATAGAATTCAGTCAGTCATGTGACTCAGGAAAACTCAGAATCTCTGTAGTCTGAATAGTTCAGTAATCTCAGTGATCTCAGTACTCAGTCTGTAACTTAAGTATTCACAGTCAATCTCAGTAACTTCAGTACTCTTAATCAGTGCTCAAAACTCATTATATTTCATCCATCATAAGAATCCAGTAAACTCAGTTTTAGATCCGCTAAACAATACCTTTATTTTCAGTTTAGTTAATCAGTATTAGTTCAGCAAATCAGTTCAGTTAAGTTTTTTAGTTCAGTCTATTTATTCAGTTCAGTATCTTTTAGATGGGAGTAGGATTAAGCACTGAGTAAACCTAGGGATGGGGGATCACCCGCTAGAATTGGACTGAGATCCCTAGAAGCAATCCCTAAGTTCCAGAACTACGTTGCCAGCGTACATATGAGATGTCACCCGTTAGATAGGACTTACATACTCAGGGGTCACCCATTAGCACATTTATATGGATAGGACTAATCCCTGGAGTCACCCACTAGATTAGGGATAACTCCATAGTAGATGTCTTTACTGGTGGCATGGTACTGACAACCTTCCAGTCAGGGCAGAGATTGGACCCCAGTCAGCTTAGCTTAAGGCATGTCGGTTAGATGAACACATCCCATAGTTTCAGTTACAGAATCAGGGCGTTCTGACATAGTCAACTATGCTTAGTAGTACAAATTCAGTACTGTTAGATACAATCAATGCTTATCATTATAAATAGTCTTTAAGATCACCCATTAGCTAGGATTGATATCAACTATGATTAATCAGTATCAAAATCATCAGATTTAAAGATCACCCTCTAGATAGCACTGATCTCATACTAAGTCAAATCATCCTTATTTTTACTATGCTCATGATCACCTACTAGATAGGACTGATCTCAGATTTAGTTACTCCAAGTAGAATAGAACTCAGATAGTTCTATCAGAACTTAGACGGACAGATACAATCGCTCAGTATCATTTATATCAATTAGTTCGATCATTATAGTTATATCAGCTATATCAGTTGTCTTAGCTCACGTTATCAGTATTTAGTTTTAGGACTATTAGACACAGTCATTCAAACCAGTTCTTTATAATTTAAAATGTCAGAAATAGTCAATAATCAATTCAGTACCTCCATAACAGTAAATTCATGTCGTCAGCATTCAGACTCAGTAGTCAGTATCATCACGAGTTCATTATAGTTGTTTATGCATGTATGTATTCTCACATTCATATTAGTTAGCATTGTTCATGCATATAACCCTTTGCATTTAGCCTTCCTCACTCGTATACTCAGTACATTCAGACGTACTGACACATTTGTGTTGTGGTGCTTTCTCTTATATTACACCATAGGTTTAGAGGCATGAGCTCCAGATCAGCAGTAGCATTCCAGTGTTTAGAGTTCACAGTGAATCCTTCTCATTCGAGGACAATACGATTATTGATACATTCACTATTCAGTTGCTAGATGGAGTTAGTTGGAGACATGTTCCTTCAAATCCTTATTCAGTTCAGTTAGAGGCTTTTAGACTAGATGTCAGATTAGATATTCAGATCTCATTATTTTCAGTATTTATGACTTATTTTGGTATTGTTATACCTTTTTAAGACATTTTGTTAGCAGATATTTATTCAGTTCAAACCTTATGGCCTTTCATGTTCATGTTTCCATATTTTATGATATATTATATAGTATATAGGTACAGATATCAGTCATGGGTTAGCTTGTGTTCCTTCAGGGTCATGAGCATCGTGTAGCATTCCGGTTTAGAAAATTGGGGTTTTACATTAGCTGAGGCTGAATTCAGAAGCTTAGTAGCTGTAACAGCTGAGCTAGTTTGGATACTAGGATTGCTAAAGGAGATTGGAATGGAAGTAAAGCTGCCAGTCAAGGTGTTTAGTGACAGCAAATCAGCTATTCAAATAGCTGCCAATCTAGTTTACCATGAAAGAACTAAAAACATTGACATTAATTGCTTCATCATAAGAGAAAAGATAAGCCAAGGGATGATCATTACAAACTACATTGCTACACAAGATCAGCCTGCAGATATGCTGACCTAAGGCCTCACCAAGGCTTAACAAGTGCATCTAAATCACAAGCTAGGAATGTGTGACATTTTTTCACCTTCCTAGCTTGAGGGAAAGTGTTGAATATGTTGAAGACAAAGGAAAAAATCACAAGCTGGAAGAGTCTAGAAGAATATGCTATGTGCAAGAAAATTGAAAAATCTGTTATAACTGTTTCCTTGAAACAATTAGTTACTCTTGTAAATGGATAGTTGTTGAAGTAGTTAGAGTTTTAGTTAATTCTCATAAAAATAACTAACTATGTACTACTAACAACAACAAGTTGAATACGCAAGATCCCTGATTCTACTCTTAAAAAAACTTCTTCTTCTTCTCTGTTCTACTTACTCTATCCTTTTTCTTGTTCTTCTGCTATTCAGTGCATAACTCATTGTTAAGAGTTAAAGTACTGATCTAAGAATAATTTCATACGTAATATGAGCATCAATAAGAGCATAAGTATTTACCAAACATGCACAGGAATCACTTAACAAGGGTATTCAAGTAATGATCACAAGATAATCCAATAATCGAGTGCAACCATCTCAACTCCTACACATATGTATATAGTTTGGACAGTCACCACATATCTAGGTCGAAGCATTTATTTAGTTCAAGCTTAAGGTGAGTCAGTTCCCGCTTCTAAATCCCGAGAATATCAAGTTTACTAACACATGTCTAGCTTTTACATAGAATTAGGCTAAGTTATCCATACCTCAGCATAAGGGCTTACCAATCCTTTCTAGGTATATAGGGAAAGTCTCTTCAAGAATCCCTTCTAAGTCAACCCAACATCAAGGTAATCTCCTATATAGGCATTATATAGGTCAATACACTCCTAAGGATAGAGAAGTATACCATTCACGCCTACTTAGAACAACTATAGTGTTCTCACACTAGTTATGAGACCACAATTAAGCTAACCAAGGTCCTAGACTAAGGGTCAAATATCATTCCTTAAAAATCAATGGCCTATAACAATTAATGAATCCCAAGTTCACCATTTAATCAACTATCGTCTAAATTCCCCGACCAGTCTCACAAGATATTAATGATTACATTACAAACAAGCTCAATCTATACTATGGGTAAGCCTAACTTACCTTGAATCCAAGCAACCCACGAACCAATGAGCTTTTTCTTTCCGTTGTGAGAACCTTATCCTTTCACAAGTAATGCTATCAACAATACAATATAAGCATTACAACAAGAATGAAAATACACATTATAGCACCATTGTGCCATGGGTTTCAAATGGACACCAAAATCCCAATTGGGTTTCACCCTTGGAAAGGAGTTTCCAAGACCAACCCATAGCCTAATTATCTTTAGGGAATTAAAACCCTCAAGTAATTTGAGTCAATCACTCAATTTTGGGGCTACAATTAACCCAAAATGATTTAGGGGTTTTGAGTCAAGAAACCATGAAATCAATATCAAATTAGAGGAATTCTTACCTTAGATTTGTAGAAAAAGATGGATTACACAAGTTGCTAAACTTTTAATCAACCCACAAAACTCATTTTTTTGTCAACAAATGTTTATGGCAGGTAGGACTTTCAAAAGGCTGAAGAATGTCTCAAAAATCGGCCAAAGGGCCTTTTTATACTGGTTTAAATGGGCCCACAAGGTCAAAACGTCCCAAACTCATTCGGACTCTGTTTCTTTCTAATGAACTATGTAACCCCAATAAATTTGACATTCCAAATTCATTGGTGAATTTGGATTTTCTATCCAAGGTCATTTAGGCCACTTGTGTGTCCCACACCCATATATTTCAATTTTTGACTTTTTGACTAATGGGTCAAAATGAGCTCGAGTGCTATGGATCCGAACCAAAGGTCTGTCTATCCTAAAATTGATATTACATAGCTACTGGTATAGTCAAAATTTGCATCTGAAATCATTTTACTAAATTTTTTGCTTGGCGGCCATTTGGAATCAACAAAGACTTCAAATTGGAAAACTGGTTCTAAAAACCAAATGAACTATCAGGTAACCAAACTATTGGTTCCAGCAAGTAACTAATGACTTGGGACGGCTATGGCGGAGTTCTATCAGCAAAAATAAGCAAGAACATGGCTAATGACCTGAAGGGTCATTACAACATCCACTACTAAGGAACTTTTGTCCCCGAAATTTAAAGATAAGCTAGTACCTGAAGTCTCGAACAAGTGAGGATATTGGGCCCGCATATTACTCTCAATCTACCAAGTATCTTTCTCTATTGGGCGATGTCTCCATTGAACCTTGACCACCAAAATCTCCCTAGTACGCAGTCGTCTCACATAACTAGCCAAAACAAGCACGGGCCACTCCACAAATGGCAACTGATCGTCTAACTGGATCGAGTCCCATCTAATCACATAAGAAGGATCTGAAATATACTTTTGCAACATAGAGACATGGAAAACTGGATAGATAGCGGCAAAGTCTGGAGGTAGAGCCAACTCATAGGCCACCTCACCAACCACACGAAGAATCTCAGAAGGACAAATATAGCGAGGGCTAAGTTTACCCTTCCTTCTAAACCTCATTACACCTCTCATAGGTGAAACTCAAAGGAACACACGATCACTGTAACACCCGGAATCTGGTACACGAAATGCTACACGGAGCCCATGACCCCAAAGGACAACAAGCTAACCCATGACTGATATCTGTACTTGTACAATACATAATATATGTATATAAATGTAGAAATAAAGGATGATAGGCCATAAGGTTCAATTCTATAACATAACTAATAAAAACATAACATTTGAATAGGGTATGGAATACCCAAAACAACTAAAATAAACTGTCTAAACATAATAGTTTGAAAAGCCTCTAACTGTCTAAATAAGGAATTGATGGGACATGTCCCCAACTAACTCCGGCTACTAAAATAAACTGAGTACAAAAATGATAAAATAATAATCATGTCCTTGAAAAAAGAGGACTCACTACTAGCTCTGACTGCTTACGTGGGAATGCTACTGGTGCTCTAGAGCTTGAGCCTCAGAACCTATGGCGTAAAGTAAAACACCATAGCACAAATGCGTCAGTACAATGGAATGTACTGGTAAGCATGTGAGGTAGGCTAATGCAAAGATTTCACATGCATAAACTATGCTAACTGACTGAACAATATAAATGTGAGAATATATGCATAAATAAGAGACTGTAATTGAATTCATGATAATATGATTATTGAGTCTGAATACTGATAACATGGAAATTCTGAGAACTAATATAATTGATATAACTGATATTCTGAGCGACTGTGTTTAACAGACTAGTTTCTGATGGAACTAGCTGAGTCCCATACTATTCTGAGATGACTGTATCTGACATTCCTAAAATCTAAAAAACTATTTGAGTTCTTTTGCTAAAACTGTATGACTATATCTGACAGTCCTGATTCTGTAACTGAAACTATGGAAAGTAGTATCTAACCGACATGCCCTAAAATATACCATAATAGCTGAGTTGGGGTCCAATCTGTGCACTGATTGGAAGGGTGTCAATACCGAGCCACTGGAAATGATAAGATGTGGGTGACCCTCATCTGACAGTGTCCCCAAAAGAGAATTGTGAGACCCTCATCTAACAGTGTTTATCCACCTCATCAACCCTCATTTGAGAGTTTTAATGTCTCAACCTATGCTGGCTACATACTTCGGGAATGCAAGAATGACTTCTAAGAATCATACCCTCATCTGACAGTGTGTGTTCCCATCCTTGGGTTCACTCAATGCTAATTCCTACTCCTATCTGAATAGACACTGAACATGATTAACTAAACTGGACTACACTATATTTATGGAGTTCCATTAACTGTTGGAATATATTGAGATTACTGAATTACTGAGCTTTCCTGAGTCACATGAGTAACTGAATTCTATGGATCATGGCTTGACTGAGGATATCGTGAAAACATGACACTGACTCTAGGCACAAAGCTATATTTTTTGGGTACAAGTACCCCCAAGACTCAATGGAAAGAAACTGATAAAGCATGACTTTCTGGAATACGTGACCAACATCAACAATCCATAATACAATAAGTTGGGATCTCACGAAGTACAAGTTCTAAAGAACCACAATTGCCACACATATATCCATAATTCATTGACTAAGATATTTCATCAAAAACTTGACATACATGAACCTGTACATGAATGGGGATTTCATATTCTTACACTAGTATGGCAATTTTCCTTCACATAGACATTTACTCAAACACATAGGGAGCATGCTTTGGTTATACAATCATCAACACATCTAATAATTACGGATACATCAATCAACTTGTAAATTGAAGGTTTTTATCATGATTATTATGTAAATCTTCATATAATAGGGTCAATTATTGGAATATGTAATTTAAAACATGAATCAAAACCCCACAACATCATGAACATGAATTTTAATTCTATTTAAATCATGAACATTCATAAATACCCAAATCTTGTATTTTGAAAAGAGATTCTTGAGCTTTATAGGTGAACGGGATCCATTAATCAACACATGACATACCTTAATGCTTGACTTTAAGAAGATTGATGGTGAATTCTTCAGATTTGAATCTTCTATTAAAACCCTAAGGCTTGTTCTTAAGAGAGTTTGAGAGAAAGTGAGTATATTTTGGTGAATTGAGGATGAATTTTGTATTTATGGTGTTTTACATCGTGGGGGTATGGTTTAGGATGATAAAAAGACTAAAATACCCCTACGAAACCACTTCCCAGTTGCTGAAATTCTCATCTGACGACCAAGGCAGATAAGCCATCAGATATGTGACGGCCTGTCAAATATGTCGTCACTCAGTTGCCAGGCTAACATGCTAGAGTAAAATGGGTATAACTTTTTGCTCCAATATCAGATTTGGGAGAAATCAGAATCGTTGTAAATATAATTCAATCATCTATCTATTGGTGGGTTATGAACTCAAAAATTCATAGTATAATGAGACATATGCTAGTTTGAAGTTGACTATACCAATATCCTTCCTAATAATTCAATCGGTAAGGAATGTTTTGATTCAACTAATAGCTAGGACGTAATTGAGACCTTAATTGACATCAAACTTGATCATGAAACTACCAAAAAACCAAGATGTACTATGCATAAGCTTGAATTATGGCACTAATATTGATTTGCATTTTTGGGGGTATTATAATATTTCCCCTTGGGAACATTCATCCTTGAATGAGACTGATTAGACTGAGAGAAATGATAACTGAAAGTACATACTGGACATGAACAATAGAAACATGATTTCATGAATGACATGACTGATAGACAGACCATATCATACTGAATATGCATATATGATGCATGGGTAACTGACTCATGAATGCATGATTGAGATTTCTGATAAACTAGATTTCTCATAATAAGGATGCATATCTGATGTATAACTGATAAGCTAAATTCATGCATATCTAATGCATGATTATATGACTGAACTGATATATGAATATATGTCTGAATATGTAATGGTACTTAGTACCAAGTTTATAATGGAATTCTGAGCATGAAATTGAATACCAAGTTGGTAATGAAACTGGACATGATAACTGATACCAAATTTGTAACTCAAATTTGGGCATGGAACTGAATAAACTTAAGGAAATCTATTACCTTGAGCTGAATCTGAGTTAGCAAAAAATAGAGGAGGATACTTGATCCACATGTTTGCTCCTACTTCCTAAGTAGCTCCCTCAATGGACTTGTTCCGCCAAAGAACTTTGACTAAAGGGACTTCTTTATTCCTCAGTTTGCGAATTTGATAATCTAGGATTTCAACTAGAATCTCTTCGAAAGAGAAGTTGTTCTCATTATCTATGCCCTCTATAGGGACTATAACTGATGAGTCACCTATGCATTTATCAAGCAAGGAGACATAGAACACTGGATTAACGGAGGCTAGATCTGAAGGCAATTCGAGCTCATAAGCTACTTTGCTAAAGCAACTGAAAATTTTGAAGGGATCGACATATCGGTGACTGAGTTTTCCATTCTTGATAAATCTCTTTATTTCCTTCATGGGAGAGATATCTAGATACACATAGTCACCAATCTCAAACTCGAGGTCCTTTACTGAACATGCATAAATAGGAACATGAGAACATAGCTGAGTCTGAGACGTGATGCATAAACTAAATACTGTGAACTTAATATCGTGAACTGAATTGAGCCCCTAAATACATGGCTCACAACTGAGATTGAAACTTGAGAGTCAACTTATGAGTACCCCCTACTCCAAACTGTATTCATTACATGAAGAAAGAATGGGATGTTTATGACATGAAAGTTTGGGAGTTTATAGTGTATCTCGCCCTTGGGATGCTATGTCCCTTGAAGAATGGTGACTTGGTTGATATGATGAGAAAAACTGGGGTGATGCACAAGGCAACTATGAACTGAACCATGATAGATTATCTGAGATCTAAAACTAAGTCATGATACATGGACTAAGCTGAGCTTGCTTCTATCTAGTTGGTTCATCTAAGAATGGTTACATACATGAGACTTTAGATAGTACATCTGGATGGAAGGGATGGGAACCCAAGCCATGCGTACTTGTCCGTCTGACTGCTAAGCTAAATTACTGGCTTTGCAGATTAACTCATACTGAAAACTTATAATTGACAGAAGCCTTTCTTTAAAAATCTTTTTATAGAGTTCTAGTGGCTTTAGGGTGCAAGGAAACCTTAACGTGATCTGATCAAGATAGCTAAATAAGAAAATCATCACTTGGCTAAATTTTGATAAGAAGAGTTGAGGTCTACGAACATGATTTAAAATGAGGTGACTAAGCCTCCTGTACTGTAATTGACACTACTCAAATATTCACGTGGGTGTTGAGCATGAGTGCATAAATATTTTGAATTATCTGATTAACTGGATAACTGATAGCTGAATACTAGGCATGTAAGACTGAACTATACTTAGTCTGAATAGCTGGACTGAGGCTGGAGAATACTATGCATAGGATTTAAGAACTAACTGTGAAACATGAGGTAACTTGAGAATGGATTCATGTGGTCTGTATTATTTGTGAATACGGGATCAAGTGTATGACATGATTTGGAAACATTCTGTAAACTGAGGTACTGAAATACTAATAACTGAGTGACTGATAATTGTACGCTAGGGTCAAGCAAGTCTGAAACTGAACTAAGTTTCTGATCTGATTACTGAACTAAAGATGACATTATGACTAAGGTGCTAACTGCGACTCATAATGGAACACTGGTGACTAAGGTTTAGACTGATACTGAAGTACTTAATTCTAAGATTGAACACTGATCACTGAGTACTGAATACAAAAACTATAACTGATCTATCAACTGAGTTTTGATAGTTACGTAATAAGGACTAACATAAGTCAAGGATCTTAATGTACACTTACACTTTGTACCTTCCCATCTTCTAAATACTACCTCTTGCTAGCCATTTACTTGCACACTAATATGACATTCAAGCCTATTTTCATAACTACACCCTCATGTACAACAAGCATGAAATAATCTTATCTTAATATGTAACATCCACTCTCTCCCATCCATGCAACTGCTCATCACTACATAGTTTTCACAAAGAGAGGTCACTGAAGGGTTGAATTAGGAGGACCTGAAGCATAAATGGACACTAACAGAACTTTGACACTTGACTGAAGCCTGTGGAATAGAATATAAACATCTTGGATTCACCAATAGGCCTAAACTGAGGATATGCATAACATAGTTTGAATTTAACTGATCAGTAGAGGCATAGCAGGAGTCATGAAATCTGAGTATACTGTAGAGCATGATATGTGTACATGAGTCATGAGCTGCATGACTTGAGTTTTGGAGTTTTCTATATTCGTGTGATATGATTTGTATTACTGAGGGGAATAAAACTGAACAAATTATGCTAGGAACTATAATTGTACTTGATTCTATAAAAAGCGTGCGAATATAAGATGGGTTCATGGAACTGAGATATGAAGCATGCGTAGGCATCATGCTGACTGGAGAATGAAACTTTACACTTAGATAAGAATAGGTATAGAATTATTTTCTCCTTACTGCCTTTCTATACGTACTAGCACTATTACTAGAATTTGAGGGCCTGACTTGGTCACTTGGTCTATCATCTCCCCCTTATCTTTACGCCATCAACATAAGTCTATGAACACTTTACTAAACTCTGAACTGAACTGCAATCATCATTACATACTTATACTTTGTTAACATATGGTTACCTTACTAAACACACTATCAACTTCTATTTCTTGATAGACTACTAATATCACATCTCCTAACTCACATCCCCACCTTCATACTTAGTATCAAATTAATAAACTTAAATTCTTACTAGTACTATTCAAGCCTACTAATTTACTTTGGCACAACTATCCCCATGAATACATAATCTGTTCAATACGGATAATATTATCCCAACTCTACTACTACTAAACTCCTGGGTTCATGCATCAAACTCTAGGTCATGTGCTATCATAGGATTCTAAGAAGGGGTCTGATGGCATATCTAGATTTGGGTTCGTGGATGAGTTCTCATGATCATGAATGAAATCTGTACAACTTTGGAACATAATGGAACTGATGGGATACTTATGAGCCTATGGGCAATCCCATAATTATCTACGGGGACACTCTGTGAAAGCCCTATCCCTAGGACTTTGAGCTTCACTATTTTTGTTACCTTGAAAGTAAGGTAGAATTGACATGAGTGAAGCATAATGAGAATCTTCATAAGTTTCCTAAAGAACCTTCTATAGCACGATCTAAGACATGAAAGAAGGGAAATTTTTCCTAAAACATCTTATAGCCTCTTGCAGATAAGTATGGTGCACAATATACTCATGTGCAAGACTCTACTAGATGTAGCTTTCAGACTTCCTAGGACACTATTGAACCTTAGGCTCTGATACCAAGTTTGTAATTGTATCTGACAGTCCTGATTTTGAAACTGAAACTGTGGATAGTAGTATCTAACCGACATGCCCCAAAATATGCCATAATAGCTGAGTTGGATCCAATCTATGCCCTGATTGGAAAGTTGTCAATACCGCGCCACTAGAAAAAGACAAGCTATAGGTGACCCTCATCTGATAGTGTCACCAAAAGAGAGCGGTGGGACCCTCATCTGACAGTGTTTATCCAACTCATTAACCTTCATCTGACAGTGTTGATGTCTCAACCTATGCTGGATACATAGTTCTGGAACATAAGGATGACTTCTAAGAATAATACCCTCATTTGACAATGTGTTTTCCCATCCTTGGGTTCACTCGGTGCTAATTCCTACTGACACTGAACTGGACTACACTGAATTCGTTAAGTTTCGTTAACTGATGGAATACTATTGAGATTACTCAATTACTGAGTTTTCCTGAGTCACGTAACTGACTGAGCTCTATGGATCATGGCTTGACTTGGGATATCGTGAAAATATGTCACTGGCTCTAGGCACACAGCTATATTTTTCGAGTACAAGTACCCCCAGGACTCAATAGAAAGAAACTGACAAAGCGTGACTTTCTGGAATAAGTGACCAATATCTACAATCCATAATACAATAAATTGGGGATCTCATGAATTACAAGTTCTAAAGCGCCACAATGGACACACATATATCCATAATTCATTGACCAAGATATTTCATCAAACACTTCACATGCATGAACTTGTACGTAAATGGGGATTTCATATTCTTATTCTAGTATGGCACTTTTCATTCACATAGGCATTTAATCAAACACATGGGGAGCATACTTTGGTTATACACTATCAAAACATCTAATAATCAAGGATACATCAATCAACTTATAAATTAAAGGGGGGTTTATCATGATTATTATGCAAATTTTCATATACTAGGGTCAATCATTGGAATATGTAATTTAAAACATGAATCAAAACCCCCTACAACATGGTGAACATGAATTTTAATTCTATTTAAATCATAAACATTCAGAAATACACAAATCTTGTATTTTGAAAAGAGATTCTGGAGCTTCAAGGGTGAAAGGGACCCATGAATCAATACATGACATACCTTAATGCTTTACTGTAAGAAGGTTGATGGAAAAATTCTTCAAATTTGAATCATTTATTAAAATCCTAAGGCTTGTTCTTGAGAAAGTTTAAGAGAAAGTGAGTATTTTGGTGAATTGAGGCTGAATTTCATATTTATGGTGTTTTACGTCGTTGGGGTATGGTTTAGGGTGATTAAAAAGACTAAAATACCCCTACAAAACCACTTTCCAATTGCTAAAATTCTCAGCTGATGACCAAGGCTAATAAACTGTCAGATATGTGACGGGCTGTCAGATATGTCGTCACTCAGTTGTCAGGCTAACATGCTTGAGTAAAATGGGTATAACTTTTTGCTCCGCTATTGGATTAGAGAGAAATTAGTATCGTTGAAAAGATAATTATATTATCTATTTTTTGGTAAGTTATGAACTCAAAAATTCATTATTTAATGAGATATATGCTCGTTTGAAGTTGACTATACCAATATCCTTCCTAAGAATTCAATCTGTAAGAAATGTTTTGATTTGCCTAATAGCTAAGACGTATTTTTGACCTTAATTGACTTCAAACTTGGTCATGAAACTACCAAATAACCATGATGTATTTTTCATAAGCTTGAAATATGGCGCTAATATTGATTTGTATTTTTCAGAGTATTACAATATCTCCCCCTTGGGAACATTCGTCCTCGAATGAGATTGATTAGACTGAGAGAAATGATAACTAAAAGTACATACTGGACACACACAATGGAAAAATGATTTCATGAATGACATGACTGATAGGCTAAACTATCATACTGAACATGCATATCTGATGCATGGGTAACTGCTTCATAAATGCATGATTGAGATTTCTGATAAACTGGGTTTCTCATAATGAGGATGCATATCTGATGCATGACGGATAAGCTGAATTCATGCATATGTAATGCATGATTATATGACAGAACTGATACATGAATGCATGACTGAAGATGCAATGGTTCTTAGTACCATGTCTATAATGAAATTCTGAGCATGAAATTGAATACCAAGTTGGTAACGAAACTGAACATGATAACTGATACCAAATTTGTAACTCAAATTTGGACACGAAACTGAATAAACTTAAGAAAAGTTATTACCTTGAGCTGAGTTTGAGTTAGAGAAAAAAAAATTAAGGATACTTGGTCTGCATGTCTTCTCCTATTTCTCAAGTAGCTCCCTCCCGGACTTGTTCCGCCAAAGAACTTTGACTAGAGAGACTTCTTTGTTCCTCAGTTTGTGAATTTGATAGTCTAGAATTTTGGCTGGAATCTCTTCGAAAGAGAAGCTGTTCTGAATATCTATGCCCTCTATATAGACTACAACTGATGTTTCACCTATGACCTTATCAAGCCAGGAGACATAGAGCACTGAACGAACTCAGGCTAGATCTGAAGGCAATTTGAGCTCATAAGCTACTTTGCCGAAGTGACTAAATATTTTGAAGGGACCGATATATCGTGGACTTAGTTTTCCCTTCTTGCCAATTCTCTTCACTCCCTTCATGGGAGAGATCTCTAGATACACGTAGTCACCAATCTTGAACTCGAGATCCTTTATTGAACATGCATGAATAGGAACATGAGAACATAGATGAGTCTGAGACGTGATGCATGAACTAAATACTGTGAACTGAACGTCGTCAACTAAATTGAGCCCTTAAATACATGGCTCATGGCTGATATTGAAACTTAAGGGTCAACTTATGAGTACCCCATACTCTAAACTGGATTCATTACATGAAGAAAGAATGGGATGTTTATGTCATAAAAGTTTGGGGGTTTATAGTGTATATCCCCATTGGGACGCTATGTCCCTTGATGAATGTTGATTTGGCTGAAATGTTGAGAAAAATTTGGGTGATGCACAAGGCAACTACGAACTGAATTGTGATAGATTATCAGAGATCTAAAACTGAGTCATGATACATGGATTGATCTGAGCTTGCTTCTATCTAGTTGGTTCATCTGAGAATGGTTACATTTATGAGACTTTAAATAGTACATCTGGATAGAAAGGATGGGAACCCAAGCCATGCATATTTGTCCGTCTGATTGCTAAATTGAATTACTGGCTTTGCAGATTAACTCATGCTGAAAACTTATAATTGACAGAAGCCTTTCTTTAAAACTTTTTCTATAGAGTTCTAGTGGCTTTAGGGTGTAAGGAAACCTTGGCGTGATCTGATTAAGATAGCAGAATAAGAAAATCATCACTTGGCTAACTTTCGGTAAGATGAGTTAAGGTCTACAAACATGATTTAAGATGAGGTGACTAAGCCTTCTGCCCTGCAATTGAGACTACTCAAAATATTCACGTGGTTGATGAGCACGAGTGCATAAATATTTTGACTTATCTAATTAACTGGATAACTGATTGTTGAATACTAGGCATGTAAGACTGTACTGTACTTAGTCTAAATTACTGGACTGAGGCTAGAAAATATTATGCATAGGAGCTAAGAACTAACTGAGTAACATGAGGTAACTTTAGCGTGGATTCATGAGGTCTATATTATTTGTGAATACGGGACCAAGTGTACGACATAATTTGGAAACATTCTATAAACTGGGGTACTGAAATACTAATAAATGAGTGATTGACAATTGTACGCTAGGGTCAAGCAAGTCTGAAATTGAACTGAGTTTCTGATCTGATTACTGAAATAAAGATAACATTATAACTAAGGTGCTAATTAGGACTCATAATGAAACTAAATGTTGGGTCCTCATAACTGAATACTGATAACTGAGGTTTAGACTGATACTGAAGTACTTAATTCTGAAACTGAACACTGATCACTGAGTACTGAATACTAAAACTGTACCTGAGATGGAACAGAGTTTTGATGGTTATGTAATGAGGACTAACATAAGTCATGCATCTGAATGTACACTCATACTCTATACTTTCCCAACTTCTAAATACTACCTCATTCTAGCCATTTACTTGTACACTAACATGATATTCAAGCCTATATTTATAACTACACCCTCGTGTACAATAAGCACGCAACAATCTTATATTAATATGTAACATCCACTCTCTCCCATCCATGCAACTACTCATCACTACATAGTTTTCACAAAGAGAGCTCACTGAAGGGTTGAATTAGGAGGACCTGAAGCATAAATCGACACTAACAAAAATTTGACACTTGACTGAACCCTGTGGAATAGAATATAAACATCATGGATTCACCAAGAGTTCTAAACTGAGGATATGGTTAACATAGTCTGAATTTAACTGATCAGTAGGGGCATAGTAGGAGTCACGAAAGCTGAGTATACTGTAGAGCATGATATATGTACACGAGTCATGAGCTACATGACCTGAGTTTTGAAGTTTTCTGTATTCGTGAGACATGATTTGTATTACTGAGGGGAATAGAACTGAACTCTTTATGCTGGGAACTAGAATCGTACATGATTCTATAAAAAGCATATGAATATAAGTTGGGTTTATGGAACTGAGATTTGAAGCATGCGTAGGCATCATGCTAACTGGAGTATGAAACTTTACACTAAGATAAGAATGGGTCTGGAATCATTTTCCCCTTACTGCCTTTCTATACGTACTGGCACTACTACTGGAATCTGAGGGCCTGACTTGGTCCCTTGGTCTATCATCCCCCCTTAGCTTTAAGCCATCATTATAATTCTGTGAACACTTTACTAAACTCTGAATTGAACTGCAATCATCATTATATACTTATACTCTATTCGACATATGGTTACCTTACTAAACACACCATTTACTTTTGTTTCATCATAGACTACTAATATCATATCTCCTAACTCACATCCCCACCTTCATACTTAGTATCAAATCAATAAACTTAAATTCTTGATAACACTATTCAAGCCTACTGATTAACTTTTGTACAATTATCCCCATGAATACACAATTTGTTCAATACGGATAATATTATCACAACTTTACTACTGTTAAACTCCTGGGTTCATGCATCTAACTTAGGTTATATGCTATCATATGATTTTTAGAAGGTGTCTGATGGTATATCTAGATTTTGGTTAGTGGATGAGTTCTCATGATCATTAATGAAATTGGTACAACTTTGAACATAATGGAACTGATAGGATACTTGTGAGCCTATGGGCAATCCCATAATTATCTGCGGGAACTGTCTGTGAAAGCCCTATTGCTAGAACTTTGAGCTTTACTATTTTTGTTACTTTGAAAGTGAGGTAGAGTTGACATGAGTGAAGCATGATGAGAATTTTCATGAGTTTCCTAAAGAACCTTTCTATAGCATGATCTGAGATATGAAAGAATGGAAATTGTTCCTAAAACATCTCATAGCCTCCTGCACATAAGTGTGGTACACAACACACCCATGCGCAAGACTCTACTAGATGTGGCTTTCAGACTTTCTAGGACACTATTGAACATTAGGCTCCAATACCAAGTTTGTAACGCCCTGAATCTGGTGCCCGAAATGCTATTCGATGCCCATGATCATAAAGGAGCACAAGCAAACCCATGACTGATATTTGTACTTGTACACTGCGTAATATATATATGTAAATGTGGAAATAAAGGCTGATAGGCCATAAGGTTCAATGCTATAACATAACTAATAAAAATAAAACATCTGAATGTGGTATAGAATACCCAAAACAACTAAAATATATTGTGTAAACATAATAGTCAGAAAAGCCACTAACTGTCTGAATAAGGAGTTGATGGGACATATCCCCAACTAACTCCGACTACTGAAATAAATTGAGTACGAAAATGATAAAATATTAATCATATCCTCAATAGATAAGGGCTCACTGCTAGCTCTAACTGTTGATGCGGGAATGCTACTGGTGCTCTGGAGCTCGTGCTACAGAACCTTGGCATAAAGTTAAATACCATAGCGCAAATATGGCAGTACGATGGAATGTACTGGTATGTATGTGAGGTAGGCTAATGCAAAGGTTTCACATGCATGAACTATGTTGACTGACTGAACAATATGAACGTGAGAATACATGCATGAATAAGAGGCTATAACCAAATTTTTGATGATATAATTACTGATTCTGAATACTAATAACATAGAAATTCATATAACTAATGTAATCGATATATCTGATATTCTGAGTGACTGTGTCTGACAGTCTAGTTTCTGATAAAACTATCTAAGTGTTGTACTATTCTGAGTTGACTATATCTGACAGTTCTGAAATCTAAAAATCTATCTAAGTTCTTTTACTAAAACTGTATGACTATATCTGGCAGTCCTGATTCTATAATTGAAACTATAGGAATAGTATCTAACCGACATGCCCCAAAATATGCCATAATAGCTAAACTGGGGTCCAATTTGTGCCCTGATTGGAAATATGTCAATAACGTGCTACTGGTAAGGACAAGCTGTGGGTGACCCTCATCTGACAGTGTCCCCAAAAGAGAACGGTGGGACCCTCATCTAACAGTGCTTATCCACCTCATCAACCCTCATCTGATAGTGTTGATGTCTCAACCTATGTTGGCTACATAGTTCTGGAACACAAGGATGACTTCTAAGAACCACACCCTCATCTGACAGTGTGTGTTCCCATCCTTGGGTTCATTCGGTGCTAATTCCTACTCCCATCTGAATAGACACTGAACATAATTAACTAAACTGGACTACACTGAATTCATGGAGTTCTGTTAACTGACGAAATACTATTGAGATTACTGAATTACTGAGCTTTTTTGAGTCACATGACTGACTGAGCTCTATGGATCATGGCTTGACTGAGGATATCGTGAAAGCATGTCATTGACTCTAGGCACACAGCTATATTTTTCGAGTACAAGTAATCCCAGGACTCAATAGAAAGAAACTGATAAAGCATGACTTTCTAGAATACACGACCAACATCGACAATCCATAATACAATAAGTTGGGGATCTCATGAAGTACAAGTTCTAAAGTACCACAATGGCCACATATATATCCATAATTCATTGACTAAGACATTTCATCAAACACTTAACATGCATAAACTTGAATATGAATGGGGATTTCATATTCTTATACTAGTATAGCACTTTTCATTCACATAGGCATTTAATCAAACACATGGGGAGCATGCTTTGGTTATACAATCATCAACACATCTAATAATCATGCATACATCAATCAACTTGTAAATTGAAGAGAGGTTTATCATGATTGTGATGCAAATCTTCATATAATAGGGTCAATTATTGGAATATGTAATTTAAAACATGAATCAAAACCCCACAACATCATGAACATGAATTTTAATTCTATTTAAATCATGAACATTCATAAATACCCAAATCTTGTATTTTGAAAAGAGATTCTTGAGCTTTATAGGTGAACGGGATCCATTAATCAACACATGACATGCCTTAATGCTTGACTTTAAGAAGATTGATGGTGAATTCTTCAGATTTGAATCTTCTATTAAAACCCTAAGGCTTGTTCTTAAGAGAGTTTGAGAGAAAGTGAGTATATTTTGGTGAATTGAGGATGAATTTTGTATTTATGGTGTTTTACATCGTGGTGGTATGGTTTAGGATGATAAAAAGACTAAAATACCCCTACGAAACCACTTCCCAGTTGCTGAAATTCTCATCTAACGACCAAGGCAGATAAGCCATCAGATATGTGACGGCCTGTCAAATATGTCGTCACTCAGTTGCCAGGCTAACATGCTAGAGTAAAATGGGTATAACTTTTTGCTCCAATATCAGATTTGGGAGAAATTAGTATCGTTGTAAATATAATTCAATCATCTATCTATTGGTGGGTTTTGAACTCAAAAATTCATAGTATAATGAGACATATGCTAGTTTGAAGTTGACTATACCAATATCCTTCCTAATAATTCAATCGGTAAGGAATGTTTTGATTCAACTAATAGCTAGGACGTAATTGAGACCTTAATTGACATACCTTAATGCTTGAATTTAAGAAGATTGATGGTGAAATTCTTTATATTTGAATCTTCTATTAAAATCCTAAGGCTTGTTCTTGAGAGAGTTTGAGAGAAAGTGAGTATATTTTGGTGAATTGAGGCTGAATTTCGTGTTTATGGTGTTTTACGTCGTGGGGGTATGGTTTAGGGTGAGGAAAAAGACTAAAATACTCATACAAAACCACTTACCAGTTGCTGAAATTCACAGCTGAAGACCAAGGCTGATAAGCCATCAGTTATGGACAGCCCATCAGATATGTCGTCACTCAGTTGCCAAGCTAACATGCTGGAGTAAAATGCGTATAACATTTTTCTCCGATATCGGATTTGGGATAAATTGGTATCGTTGGAAATCTAATTCAATTATCTATCTGTTGATGGGTTATTATCTCAAAAATTAGTATTATAATGAGAGATATGCTCGTTTCAAATTGACTACACCAATATCCTTCCCAAGAATTCAATCGGTAAGGAATGTTTTGGTTCGCCTAATAGCTAGGACGTATTTGAGACCTTAATTGACATCAAAATTGATCATCAAACTACCAAAGAACCATGATGTAATATGCATAAGCCTTAAATATGGCTCTAATATTGATTTGCATTTTTTGGGGTATTACAATCATCCACTCCGAATCTCAAGGCACAGAGTCTACGGTCGGCATAGGCCCTCTGAATACTCTGGGCTGCTCTTAACCAATCCTGAATCACCCTAACTCTATCCAACAATTCCTGAAGCAAATCTTTACCACGGGGTCTAACCTCGGATGTCTCAAACCATCCTATAGGAGAACGACACCTCCTACCATACAATGCCTCATAAGGGGTCATCTGAATACTTGAATGATAATTGTTGTTCCGGATGAACTCTGTCAATGCTAAGTACTAATCCCATAGACCTCTAAACTCCATAACATAAGCTCAGAGCATATCCTCCAGCACCTGAATAGTCCGCTCGAACTAACCGTCCATCTACAGATGAAAGATTGTACTCAAATCCACTCGAGTACCCTACTCCTCCTGGAATGCTCTCCAAAACCTCGAAATAAACATAGAACCACTACCTGATATGATAGACACAAGAACTCCATACAAATAAACTATCTCTCAAACATAAATCTGGATTCATATCTCGACACTAAAGGTCATCTGAATAGGAATGAAATATGCCAACTTGGTCAAACAATCCACAACAACCCAGATACCATTGTGACCACGGAAAGTACGAGGCAAACCATTAAGGAAGTCCATGGTGATCATTTCCCATTTCCACTTGGGAATGGGAAATCTCTAAGTCAATCCACCGGGATGTTGATGCTCACCGTAACCTATAGAAAACACAAGTAATGATCTACAAAGACTGCCACATCTCTCTTCATACCATCCCACTTATATAACTACCTCAAATATCTATATATCTTGGCCGTACCGGGATAAATAGAATATCTAAAACTGTGAGCCTCATCCAGAATAGACTGGATCAGATCATCAAGTCGAGGAACACAAGAGGGCCCTGGAATCTCAGAATCCATGGTGTGCCTCCTAGACTCGCCATTAATCACCTAGTCATAGAGAAAGCACAACTTGTTATCCTCATACTGACGATCATGTATCTACTCAAATAGGGAGGACCTCACCTCCACACAAGCAAAAATCCTTATAGTATCTAAAATATCAAGTCGAACCATCAAGTTGGCTAAGAACTAAATGTGTTGTGCCATAGCCTCTGAGAAACTGATATACATGCCAAACTACCCATACTCACTGCCTTGCAACTCAAAGCATCAGCAACCAAATTTGCCTTACCCAGATTATACAATATAGAAATATCATAGTCCTTTAGCAACTCGATCCATCTACGCTGGCGAGCATTAAGCTCCCACTGGGTCATAAGATATTGAAGACTATGATGATTGGTGAAAATGTCACAACGCATACCATACAAGTAGTGCCTCCAAATCTTGAGCGCAAAAACTACCGCTGCCAACTCCAAATCATGAGTGAGGTAGTTGCACTCATGCACCTTAAGCTTTCTAAAAGTATAAGCAATGACACGAAGCTACTGCATCAAAACACATCCAAGACCGACACCAGACACATCATAAAACACTATGAATCCCTCATCCTCAATTGGAAGATCTAGAACAGGGGTGGAAGTGAGATAATCCTTGAGCTTCCCAAAGCTCAACTCACACTCCTTGGACCATCAGAAAGAAACTTTTTCTGAGTCAATCTAGTCATAGGGGCTGATATGGTAGCAAAGCTCTCAACAAAGATCCTATAGTAAACTGCCAAACCAATAAAACTGTGAACCTCAGTCGGAGATGTAGGCCTAGCCCAATCACGAATCACTGAAATCTTAGTCGGGTCTACCATAATACCTGCCTTGGATACCACGTGTCTAAGAAAAGATACTGACTCAAGCCAAAACTCACACTTGGAGAACTTGGTAAAAACCACATGCTTTTGCAAAACCCAGAGCATAATCCTCAAATGTTGTGCATGCTCCTTACTACTCCTCGAGTACACAAGAATATAATCAATGAACACAATGAAAAAGAAGTCTAGATAGGGTCTGAACACATGGTTCATCAAGTCCATAAATATGGCGAGGGCATTAGTCAGCCCAAAAGACATCATCAATAACTCATAGTTACCATAACGGGTCCTAAAGGCCATTTTCAGGATATCCTTAGCCCGAATCCTCAACTGATGATAACCAAACCTCAAGTTAATCTTAGAAAACACTACTGCACCCTGAAGCTGGTCAAACAAATGATTAATGTATGGCATAGGATAACAGTTCTTCACCGTCACCTTATTAAGCTACCTGTAATCAATACACATATGCATCGAACCATATTTCTTATTTACAAACAAAATAGGAGATCCCCATAGGGACATAGTCGGACTAATAAAACCCTTACCAAAAAGATCCTAAAGATGAGGATTCAACTCCTTAAGCTCGATAGGAGCCATACGATAAGGTGCCATAGAAATAGGTCGGGTGTCAGGCTTAAGGTCAATAGCAAACTCAATCCATGGTCAGGAGGAATACCAGGTAGGTTGTCAGGAAATACATCAGGAAACTCACACACAATAGGAACAGAGTCAAGTGTCAGACTCTCTATGCGGGTATTACACATATAAGTGAGATAAGACTCCCAGCCTCTCGATATAAGTTTTCTAGTACAAACATAAGAAATAATCCCCGTCGGCTTGCGGCTAACCGCTCCCTACCACATAACTGGAGGTATGCCGGGCATGGCTAAGGTAATAGTCTTGGCAAAACAATCCATGACCGTATGATAGTGAGCTAACCAGTCTATGCCCAGTACCACATCGAAATTTAGCATATCCAGAATAATAAGATCAGCATAAGTATCAACATCACTGACTATCACAACACATGATATGAACACTCGATCCATTACTAAAGAATCACCCAAAGGAGTAGATATGCGCCATGGCACGGATAATAAATCACTAATCAAATCCAACCATAGTGCATAATAAGAAGATATATAAGAATAAGTGGATTCAGGGTCAAATAAAACAAGAGCCAACTTATGGTACACCAAAATCATACCAGTCACTATAGCATCTGAAGTCTCAGCCTCGAGTCTAGCATGTACTGCATATAACTAACCACGCCTGCCAACTAACTTGGAACCTGACTGACGTCCTATCCTGCTTGCCGGAGTACCACCTCGATCACCTTAGTAACCACTTCTATGACCTCGCAAACCACCTTTAACTAAAGGAGGAACTACCCTAATGGGAGTATCTCCCTGGGCTGAGTCAACTATCTCCCCACGACTAGGGCACTCTCTAGAGAAATGATCAGAAAGACCACAATTAAAAAAAACTAATGAGAAGAATCAGAACTTAAAAATTTGGCTGATCTGACATAGCTACCACGCCTAGCATAGCCCATAGATGAACCACTCAAATAATGATCACCTCCCTTACTAGGATGACCACTAGAAATAAACTGATCCCCATCAGCGGTTTGAAGAGCTTTCTGAACTAGTCGACTAGTCTAACTCTGATTCTGAAAAGATAGATGTGGAAGATGTCTAGTATAAGAAATACCACTCCTAAATCAATAACTAACACGGCTCCCACCAAATATACCCTAGAATCTAGGCCTCTTATCACGGCTCTCGTGACTTTCCATATACATCTCCTCTATCACTATAGCATAATCAGAAACCTCAGCAAATGTCCTACCCATAGCAACTAGACTCTGAGTAACCATCCAAATAGAGAGTCTCAACCCTCTGACAAAGAATCAAACCCTCTCATACTTAGTGCCCAAAATAGAAGTAGCATGTCTGGCCAACTAATAAAAATGAGCCTCATACTCAGTGACTGTCATGGAACCCTCAATTTATCTCTAAGACTATATGGCATATACTTTTCCAAGAACATCTCGTAGAACTGAGTCCATGACAAGGGAGAAGATCTAACTGTTCTAGAATCCGCGAAACCCCTCCACTAGTGACAAGCAGACAAATCCAACTGAAATATGGTAAAATCCACACCATGAGTCTCAACAAGGCCTAAAGCATGAAGCCTATCCTCACAAACAGTAAGAAACTTAAATGCATCCTCCCTCAGAGCACCAGAAAACCTAGGCGGATCTAACCTAAAAATCTACAAAACATCTTCTGCTCATCGACAGACATAGAAGGCTGGGTCACAATTAGCAGTGCGGCTACCGTCTGAATGATTACCAGTGCAGAAGAAATCTTAATGTTGGGAGCTACAGCTGCAGGCTGCGCCCCGGTCCCTAAAGTCTTTGCACCATCAGATGGTACATGACCAACCATACTCAGTATCTAAATCAAGGCATCTCTGAACAAAAAAGATGGAATGAGACCTGGTGAAGCCTGGGCTGGTCCCTGGCCCACCACTTGCTGTGGTAGAGAAATCTCTAGCTCAAGTGCGGGGATAGCTCTCAGAGAAGGCGGCCTATTCTAGTCCCTATCTGGAGATACATCACGAGGCTATCCTCGACCTCTAGGTCATCTACGAATAGGAGTAAGATTCCTGGGACCAATCTCGAGACTCGTACCTCACATAAGGGCATCACGTCTCCTCGACATCTACAAAAGAGTAAAGTCAAGAAAATATACTACAAACTAACTCAGACTCTTAGCACGATATGAATGAAAAAAATGAAGGACTCCTAAGAATGTCACATAGCCTCCCGAAGATAGGAAACGGACATCAATGTTCCAATCTGTAGGACTCTATTAGACACTTACTCTTGTATTAATAATATCGGTGAAACCTAGTCTCTGATACCAATTTGACTCGACCTCATTTGGAGTCATGATGGCACCTACCACATCACACCGGTAGGTAACCTGATACCGTAACTCAGAGCTATAGCAATGGGTTACTTTGATAAGAACGTCCAACATAGACTCTATATATGAACACAATATATAACAACAATATTTCACAACTAAGTACAACCGATATTCAAACACAAATCCCATGACCTGATAGTATTAATACAAAGCTTCTAAAGTTGACAAGAGGAACTTACAATCCTAGAATCTAAAATGTCTTAAATAATCTCATACATTTATCTTGAAAGCAAAAGACATATAAGGATAGAGGGGAAAGGGGAAAATCAATCTCCAAGAGCTCACCCTATCTCTAAATAGTCAACTCACATGAACTAGCTCAATGGCAGCAACTAGAACTTGGGTCTGCACCAAAAGGGTACAGAAGTGTAGTATGAGTACCAAAATATGGGTACTCAGTAGGCATCATCGGTCGACTGAGCTCAAATATAATGTAAAGACGATATAAAGTAAGACAATGATTTTAAAGTCAAGGGGAAGGATCGGACCTGAATCTTCTTTGATACCACTGTAACAACATCTATACTACTAAAGCAATAACATGATGTAATATCCCGTATTTCTATCTAGCTTCGATTCATCCCTAGAACATCAAAGATCTTGCTTCATAGATGAATACCTTTTACTACCTGTGGTATTTTCAAGATTTTGACATTTTATCATGTGGGAAATTGAATAAGTTTTCCATCGATACCAAATTTTCCCAAATTCGACACTCGGGTGAAGAGTTAGAGCCATTTTAGTAAGACAGTGTACCACCTAGTACTTTAGTACGTCATGGAGCCAACCAAAATGGCAATCGTCAAAATCCAGTGAGCCTTCACGATTCCACCGAATCACGATACCATTCCAGTTTGTAACTAAGGTGGTAACGCAATTTCCACCGCATCACACTGCCAACTAGTTTTCCATTCGTCCACTTTCCAGTGAGCTGGCACGATTTTACCGCATCGCGCTAGCGTGAAAAATTGAGATTTTGTTCAGGTTCCATTATTTAAATTTTAGGGAACATTTAGTAATTTCCCTAAAGCCCCAATTAGTCTATACACAAGATTTAAACCCTTAATAGACAAAATTTCTCATTTATTTTCACTATTCCTCAAGAACAAAAGCATTCTGTCTCAAAGATAGAAAACCCTAGCCCCCAAGTTTCAAAAGCAGTCTCAAGAATCCCTCCAAGAGTCTTCAAGAACTTCAAAAATCTAGATTTCCAGGTAATTTAGATGTTGATTCTTGGGTTCCTTCCACCCAAGAAGTTCAAGAATCCTTTTCTAAATTCAAAGATTATATATTTATGAGTTTTCATGATTCATGTGAATTGAAATTGAAGTTCATGTTGTTATTGAGTTTTAATTCGTATTTTGTTTACAAAGTTCCAAGTTTTGATCCTAGTATGTGATGTTTAAGTGATGTTCATGATAAACCCCTTCAAGATGCATGTTGATTGATGTAACAATGTTAATTAGGTGTATTGAATGAAGTATGCTCCCCATATGTTTGATAAAATTCCTATGTGAAGGAAATAGAGTCATTATAGCATGTTGACAAGAAATCCCCAATTATGTATAAGTTTATGCATGCTAAGTGTTTGTTAGAAGACCTTAGTGAATGAATTATGATATGTTGCATGCGTTCCTACTCAAGTTCCTTCCTTATTGAATGAATTATAAGATAATAGTATGCACTCCCTATACATTTACATGTTTAACACTTCTAAGGGCTTGAAGAGATGCTTCATTGATTGTGTTGTGAATGATAGCCTATTTCCATGTTATGTATGAGTTGCCCTGTCTTGTATTAATTATGTTATCGAGTCTTGGGGGTATTTATACCCGATAAATTAGCTGCTTGTCTAAATCTAGCTTCAGTTTTCAAGATACTCTCAATCAAGCCATGATCAGTAAAACTCAGACAGTTATAGAACTTAGGAAATCTCAGTAATCTCAGTATCAGTAGCATTCTAGCTTCAGTTCAGTAATCAATTCACAACTCAGTAGTATTTCGCCAGTCAATGAAACTCAGTGAACTGAACTTAGCTCAGTTAATTAGTACGATCAGTAATAGATTTAGCTCAGTCTAGTACAGTATAAGAATCAGTTTAGAGTCTTTCAGTTGGGAGTGGGATTCAGTACCGAGCAAACCTAGGGATGGGGAATCACCCATTAGATAGGACTGAGATCCCTAAAAGAAATCCCTAAGTTCTAGAACTACATAGCCAACGTAGGTTATGATATGTCACCCGTTAGATAGAACTGGCATACTCAGGGATCACCCGCTAGTACGGGACTGATCTCAGGGGTCACCCACTAGATTAAGACTGACCCCATAGCAGTTGTCTTTACCCGTAGAACGGTACTGACACCCTTCCTGCCGGAGTTATAGGTTAGATCCCACTATTTTAGATTTGGGGTATGTCGGTTTTATTACTACCTCCTACAGTCTCAGTTTTAGAATCTATCTCAGTAAAAGGACTCAGCTCAGTAGTACAGATTCAGGACTGTTAGAAATAGTCAATCACTAGCCTCATCAATGGATTTAGGGATCACCCGCTAGATAGGACTGATCTCAGATTTAACCAAGTAATATCAGTATTAATAGATTTAAAGATCGCTCATTAGATAGGACTGTCTCAAATACAGTCAATCATTATCAGTACCATTAGATTCAGAGATCACCTGCTAGATAGGACTGATCTCAGATTCAGTTAATTATCTTCATTATTAGTATATTTAGAGATCACCCCCTAGATAGAACTGATCTCAACCTCAGTCAATCAAATATCAGTATCAGTAGACTTACTAATCAAAAATCCAATTATTAGAATTCAGTATTCAATGTTACTATAATTTCAGTTAGAGTTTATGCACTGATGCATGTATCCTCATTCAGTAGTCTTATGATATTTAGTCAGTATTGTTCATGCATGTAAACCCTTCCATTTAGTCTTACCTTATCTAGCGTACCAGTACATTCAAAGTACTGACATATACTTTTCTCTTACATTATGGTCTCTTATACCATAGGTTTAGAAGCACGAGCTTCAGAGCATCCTTAGCAGTTCAGACTCATCCAGCGCTAGTAGACTTAGTAGTGAGTCCTCATCATTCGAGGATGTTCCTTATTTCACTATTGCATTAGATTTAGTATTTCAGTAGATGGAGTTAGTTAGGGGATTTGTCCCATCAACTCCAAGTTCAGACAGTTTTTTTAGTTTTGGTATTGATATATTTTATACAGTTGTAATTTAGTTTGAACCTTATGGCAAGTTTTCCTCTAGTTTTCTATATTTTTACAGTATATTATTCAATGCTCAGTTACAGATATCAGTCACGGGTTAGCTTGTGGTCCTTCGAGATTATGAGCATCGTGTAGCATCCGGGGTTCAGAATCCGGGGCATTACACATGATACACTCCATAATTAGCATAACAAATGAGTATCATTTCAAAAGCGTAAAGCCATATAAACAATAGAAAAACATCTACTTGTCATAATCATCATCAACCATCTTTAGAACATACACACAAGAACTTACCACGACATCCCATACCACTGGAAAGTACACAAAAGAGAGCACAACAATGAACTCATCACGGCATTCCATACCACCGGATAGTACACAAAAGAATACAACCAATAATACCTTAAAGCACAACTACTCCATCAATTACCGAAAACCGCGGGTAGCACAACCCCGCCATAACTCATTACTGAAATCCACTTCCAAATACCCATACCGTAATTCAACATAAAGAAAGCAACACTGTCATAGCATAGGCATGTAATCATTAATTCTATAATTCATTGATAAATACCGCAAAGTTCATAATAATTAACCTTATTTTTTCAAAAGTAAAAAAGATTACAAGTCTTAAAATCACTAGTCATCAAATTGGAAAAAAACTACAAGCCACCCATCGTATAGGTTATTCAACTATCATAAGGCCATTCTTTAACTAGCATCATCATGACATGAGTTATCAACTAAGCCATATCAAATTCACATGTTAGGAGATAATTTAACTAACCATCATGCAATACTAGATCCATCATCACTAACTGATCATGTCAGAACCTTAAGGACTAGTTTTTATATTTTAATCAAGTAAAGTCCACCAACCAGTTTACTAGGTTTTTAGGTTCCAAATAATAATCATATATTTTAGTAGTAGCTAGTTACCACATAAGCCACCTTACTAGGCAAGATTTCATAATATAACCTCTTATTCAAGTCAAGTATATATATTAGGTTAGCCATTGAATTTTTATGCAAGTTTACACATAACGCTAAGCCTTAACTCAATATTAGGCATAAATTTCCTCTAGTAGATAATTTAGCATCATCAAGGGTCACACCTCTAATAAAGTGATTTGGAACAAGAAACGAATAACTGTTGACACCTAATTTTTGCCCTCCGCAACTAAATTTAATACTGAGTTTCTTTGATTTTTAATAAAATTAAAATATTTATTTCATCTGAATAAATTTTTTTAAAATATATTTGTATGTAATTTTTTATTTTAAGTGGCGACTACATATTTTCGTTTTCAATTTTACGAGGTTATATAATTTGATTACTTAAATGTTTATTCTATGGATCGGATTTTAATTAAAGATTATTCTTGAAAATAAATTCAAATCGTTACAATCTTAATTTAAATATAATTGACTGTCAAAAATATTTTTTTTGGATAAATATGTGTTTGATTTTATTAAATCAAGAAGGCCGAAATTAAAAGAAGTATTAATTCGTATCGAATTTTAATTTAATTTAGCCAATCTATTAGATTTGGCCATAATTGAAATCAAATTGGTCATAATTGTAATACAATCCGCCAATTGATTTTTAATTTGGTCAAAATTAAATAAGTTTGGCAAAATTTAAATCCCAATTGGGTTTAAATTTCAAATAACCCCAAAATTTCCAAAAAAACTCTCATTACTTCTACCCAATTTCCGCCAAAAATAATTTCAAGTTTGTACTGCATTGTACAATTCCCTCCTCAACCTGATCCTTTTTCCAATTTTGAAATTCAAAAAATTGTACTACATTGTACAATCCCCCCCCCCCCCTCACACACACACACATTATCTTCCACCTCACCTTATCTTCAATTTTAAAATTTCAAAAATACCACAAAATATTTTCTCTCCCACATTGGTGGATGACAAGAAATAAATTCTCATCCTTTCTATAAATACTTTTCTCCTACATTGGTGGAGGAAAGGAAAAAAAATCATTCTCTCCTATAAATACTACCACTATTTTGGTAGAAAGGGAGGGAAAGGTAAAAAAAAAAAAAAGGCTAGAAGGGTAAAAAAAAATCTTTTGAGAAAAATAGTTATTTTTATTTAGTAAAAATTTTTGTTTCATAGAGTTGGTTGGCTAATCAAAATTTTTGAGTTGCTAGCGACGTTTTTCGGTGGTGGTTGATTTCGACGAAGCTTGTAGTCTCATTTTGCTGCCCCCAAAAAGGTAAACATATCTTTTCTTTTTTTAGTTTTATTATCGTTTTCTTCTTCATCTGTTTCTTCTTCGTAGTTCGTAGTTATAATTTTCTTTGATGGGATTATTTGTTGTAGATGGCCTTGAAGACCATAGGATATTTTGGTATTGATATTTTAATTATTTGCATGTTCATGATATAAAAATGAGCTAGCAATAGTTGTACGTACCTTTTTTGACTTTATTATTTGATTATTATAGATAAAGTTTCAATCTTTGCTTAAAAGATGTATTTATGCTTTGCTTAAACTAATTTTTCGTGGATATGTTTATTTTTAGGATATAAAATTATTTTCTTTATGTTGAAAAGAATAGTTAATATTGATTGTTTCACCTTTTCACCCTATTCTTTAATTATTTTGGATAATGTTTAGATCTTTGCTTGAAAAACATACTCATGTCTTGTTTAAACTCACTGTTGGTAGATATGTTTGTTTTTAGCATGTAAAGTTATTTTATTTATGTTGAAAAGAATAGCTAATATTGATTGTTTTGTCTTTTGACCTTATTCTTTGATTATTTTGGATAAAGTGTACATCTTTGCTTGAAAAACGTACCCATGTCTTGTTTAAATTCGTTGTCGATAGATATATTTATTTTTAGCACGTAAAGTTATTTCCTTTATGTTGAAAAGAATAGTTAATATTGATTGTTTTTTCTTTTGACTTTATTCTTTGATTGTTATGTATAAAGTTTTGATCTTTGCTCAAAAAAGGAACTCATGCCTTGTTTAAATTCATTGTTCACAGATATATTTGTTTTAGCATGTAAAGTCAAAGTAGTTCTTATTATTTGTTTTGCCTTAATAAAAATAGTAATTAGTTAAGTCAAGCATTTATCATTTGCTTGCTAATTATTTTAATGGATTTCAAAATCCTCATATAAGAGATGAAGTGCTAGCTTTACTTTTCATCCAAGATGTTTATTCCTCTTTTGTTTGCATGTTGTCTTGTCAAAATGATGAGAAAGTTCGGACTTTTGTGGCTAAATAGAATTATTTGGATATTTTTGACCCATGCATAGTGTGATTGTTGAACGATATTTCACTTTTAGAGATGCTAAATTTTTATTTTTATTTTCTTACTCTGAATTGTTGTATGTGCTCTTTGTGTGTGTAAAGACTTGATTCATGTATCTCTTTTATTCATAATATCAAAAGAGAATCAACGATATCTTAGAAATATAAATCATAGGTCGTTACATGTTTTTTCATAAAATGTTGGTTGTAATTTAAATCTATGAATTTTTGTTAATATAGCCTTAATTGAAATTTAAAGATTCTTTTTCTTGAAAAGTTAACCTTTATTTTCTTTTGTTAGATGGATTAGTGTCTATGTTTGTTCAATTTTAGAAGTCATGAGTATTTTTCTGGTTGCCTCATCCCTTTACTTTCGCAAGCTTACGCTGTTTGTTTCTCACATTAATTCATTGAATACGGCCTTTGTCCTTTTACCTTTATTCATTCTTAATATGAACAAAAGTCATGGGGCATGCAAGTGAATGTCTTTTCTTTGGATTTTATCTATTGACTCTCACTCTTGTTATACGTGTGCAAGTGTGCATATCATTGTAATTCAAAAATTGATTCTTGATATTTTCTTTTGCTTTGAAATATGTAACTATTATGCCTTGAACGTATATTAATTTCTTTATCTTTTCTTTGCATGCAAAAAAATATCTCGAGTCCAAATGGACTCCTCTCCTATTGTATTTCGTAATGGGTCAATGAGGCTCACCTCTTTGAGTCAAGTCCGAAGTTTAAAACCAAGGTCCACTACATGGTGTGGATGCTAGAAGATAGACGAAGAAGGAAAATGGGTCAGCACTCATTGATGAGGTCACTAAGAGACTTGAAAAGTCTCGATTTTTTATTATTGTCTTCTTTTTATTTATTCATTTAGTCATTTATTTAGTCATTCATTTGGGCCTCGAAGCCAAAGTTGTATTTTAATATAGGTGAGGCGGATTTTGGGCCTCAAAGGTACGAAAACTAGCTTAGTACAAGTTGTGGGCCAAAAGCCCAATATTTAGATTAGGACAAGTGCAAGTGGGCCAAAAGCCCAATTAGATTAGGACAGGGTCTATTGATTTAGGCTCAATGGCCTAAGTCTTTTATTTTCTCCCCTTCTCCTTTTACATGTTTTGTTATTAATTTATTTAGACTTAGTTAAAATTCCTACTAAGTCATCCAAATCTATTTTACATAAGCCTTTTTCTAAAATCAATTACTTTTTAACAATCAATCTTTCTTTTTGAAGTTAGTCAAAAGATATTTTCAAATAGTCCGGATAACCGCAAGTTAACGGATACTCTTGGTGCCTTAACAACCTTCCAAGAGTATTAATAGGAACCGCTTACTCAGAATCTTCAACTTAAATGATTTTTTTATTTTGGATCATTTAAGTAACTTTCAAAGGTTTTCTTAATTCCTTTTTAAATAAATTAAGTGGCGACTCTAAAAAGTTAAAATTTCCGCAAAACAATAACAATTTACCAAGAGAGACCTCATAATTCAAGCACATAGGCGGTTGGACCCACACGGCCTAACCTTACAAATATCAATGAATATAAGTAAATTTGCCCCACACGGCATCATAATGTTCTTACCTCTTCCGAATTCACCGGGCATCATCAAAATATCAACATATTCCTCCGAATTCATCGGGCATCATCATAATATCACACATTCCTCTGGACTCGAATTGGGCATCACATAATATCACATATTCCTCTGAATTCATCGGGCATCATCATAATATCACACATTCCTCCTGACTCAAATCGGGCATCATCATAATATCACACATTCCTCCAGACTAGAACCGGGTATCATCATAATATCACATATTCCTCTGGACTCGAACTGGGCATCATCATAATATCACATATTTCTCCGAATACAACAAAATACATCCACATGCATAGCCAAACAAATAAGCATACACAAAAGTTCACAATATATAAAGAAGTAGGGATGTGGGATAACACTGGCCATTTTACCTTACTAATAAGCTTCACACATAATATGATCATCAACAAGAGCATGAGTATTTAACAAACATGCACAGTAATCACTTAACAAGGTTATTCAAGTTATGATCACAAGATAATCCGATAATCAGTGCAACCATCACAAGTCCTACACATATGTATATATCTTGGACAATCACGTGTCTAGGTTGCTAAGCATTTACTTATTTCAAGCTTAAGGTGGATCAAGTCCCACTTCTAAATCCCGAGAATGCCAAGCTTACTAACACATGTCTAGCTTCTACTCGAAATTAGGCTAATTTATTCACACCTCACCATAAGGGCTTACCAATCTTTTCTCGGTCTATGGGGAAAGTCTCTTCAAGAATCACTCCTAAGTCAACCCAACATCAAGGTTATTTCTTATATAGGCATTATATAGGTCAATGCACTCCCAAGGATAGAGAAGTATACCATTAATTTCTACTTAGGACAACTATAGTGTTCTCACACTAGTTATGAGACCACAATTAATCTAACCAAGGTCCTAGACTAAGGGTCAAATATCATAGCTTACAAATCCATGACCTATAGCAATTAATGAATCCCAAGTTCACCATTTAATCAACTACTAAATTCCCCACCTAATCTCGCAATATATCAATGATTACATTACAAACAAGCTCAATATATACCACTGGTAAGCCGAACCTACTTTGGCCAAAGGGCCTTTTTATACGAGTTTAAATGGGTCCACAAGGTCAAAACTTATTTTTGACCTCCTGGACTCATTTGGACTTTGATTTTTGCAAACGAACTATGTAACCCTACTAAATTTGACATTTCAGACATATTGGTAAAGTTGGATTTTCCATCTAAGGTCATTTAGGCCACTTTTGGGTCTCACACCCATATATTTTGATTTTTAACTTTTCAACTAATGGGTCGAAATGAGCTCGGGTGTTGTGAGATCTGAACCAAGGGTATATATATCCTAAAATAGATATTACATAGCTTCTGGTGCAGTCAAAATTTGCATCCAAAATTATTTTACTGAATTTTTTGCTCGACGGCCATTTGGAATTGACGAAGACTTCAAATTGGAAAAGTGGTTCTAAAAACCAAACAAACCGTCAGGTAACCAAACTATCAATTTTAGAAAGTTGCTAATGACTTGGAACGGCTATAGAGTAGCTCTATCAGAAAAAGTAAGCAAGAACATGACTAATGACCTGAAGGGTCATTACAAGAACACCTCAGCAAAATGTAGTAGAGAGGAAAAATAGGACATTGGAATAAATGGCCTGAACAATGATGATTGCAGGAAATTTTGCAAAAAATCTTTAGGTTAGAGCAATCAGTACTGCTACATATATCATAAATAGATGTATGATTAAGCCTATTTTAGAAAAGAGTCCCTATGAATTACTAAAAGGAAGAAAGCCTAACATTTCTCACTGTAGAACCTTTGGTTGCAAGTGTTTTATTCATGCTAATGGCAAAGATAATCTAGAAATATTTGATGGTTGAAGTGATGAGGGAATCTTTTGAGCATATTCACATCATAGCAAGGCTTATAGGGTTTTAAATAATAGGACAAACTATGTTGAGAAAAGTTTGCATGTGGTATTTGATGAATCTTGTGCTAAGACTAACATGCAAGAAGCAAGTGACTTTGAAGTACAGTCAATGGAACAGGTTGCACAACCTGGTCCATCGACTGGAGAAACTGAATCTAGAGGCACCTTAAGAGGGGAGAATAGATCCGAAGGTATTCAAAAAAAGGGGAACTGAATCACCATCTACTCCTGCTCAAACCAGCCATGGCGACCCTAGCAGCTCTTAAAAACTTATCCCAAGAGAGTACAAGTATCAAGGATCTTGTCCTATAGAAAATATTCTTACTGATCTCACTTCAAAAATCACCACAAGATTAGGACTAAGAAGTCTATGTGCCTTCTAAGCATTCTTGTCGGTGATTGAACCAAAGAAGGTAAATGAAGTACTTCTTAATGCTAATTGGATCATATCCATGCAAGAAGAGCTCAATCAGTTTGAAAGAAACAAGGTCTGGCACTTAGTTCCACTTTCAATAGACAGAACTGTGATTGAGACTAAGTGGGTGTACAGAAACAAAGTTGATGAACATGCAACAGTCATAAGGAATAAGGCCAGATTGGTGGTCCAAGGATATAATCAGAAAGAAGGCATAAATTTTGATGAGAAATTTACACATGTGTCAAGACTTAAGGCTATCAGTCTTTTTGTGGCTTTTGCAGCTTACAAGGAATTATACTTTACCAAATGGATGTTAAGAGTGAATTCTTGAATGGTATTCCTAAAGAGAAAGTTTATGTGAAGCAACCTCCTAGATTTGAAAGTAAGGAATTTCCTGACTATGTCTACAAGCTGGATAAACCATTATATAGACTAAAACAAGCTCCAAGAGCTTGGTATGAGTGTTTGTCAAAATTTCTTTTGGATTATGGACATACTAGAGATAAAATTGCCAACAATTTGTTTTTTAAATACTAATGGCGAAGATTTGTTGATAGTGCAAGTATACATTGATAACATCATATTCGGCTCAACAAACATCAACATGACTCATGACTTTGCCAAACTCATGAGTTGTGAGCTCGATATGAGTATGATGGGGGAGATAACCTTCTTCTTAGGCCTACAAATTCAAAAATAACCTTTTGGAACCTTGATTCATCAACAAAAGTATTTAAGAGAACTTCTCAAAAAATTCTCCATGAAGGAAGCTAAGGAATTCAGCACACTAATTGCCACTGCTACTAGCTGGATATGGATGAAACAGGTCCATCTATAGATCAAAAATTATTTAGAAGGATGATTGGGTCACTACTATATCTCATAGAAAGCAGATCTGATATTCTGTTCAGGGTAGGACTATGTACAAGGTTTCAAGCAAATCCTAAGGAGTCACATCAAAAGATGTGTAAAGAATCTTAAGATATCTCAAGGGAACCACTGATCTTGGATTGTAGTACCCAAAAGGGAGTAATTTTAATTTGGTAGGTTACTCTGATGCTGACTATGCAGGGTATTTAGTGGACAGAAAAAGTACTACAGGTATGGCTCACTTCCTTGGATTATGTCTAATTACCTAGTCCACTAAGAAACAAAACACATAGCTTTATCCACTGCTGAGGTTGAGTATGTTGCTACTGGTTCTTGTTGTGCCCAATTATTGTGGGTCAAGCAACAACTCATGGATTTTGGTATGCATGTAGGTTATGTCCCTATATTTTGTGATAATACAAGTGCCATCAATATCGCTAAAAATCCTGTGCAATAGAAAAGAACTAAACATACATATATCAGACACTATTTTCTTAGAGATAACATTGAGAAAAGTCTTATATCAATCATGTTTTGTTCTACTGAGGACCAAATAGCTGACATTTTTACTAAGGCATTGAGTAGAGAGCACTTTGAAAAGAACCGATTAGAGTTAGGGGTGATTAAGATTGCATAAACTCCCCTCGATGATTGACTAGAAATCTTAGATTTTTTTTAAATCCTGATTAAAATGTTGAATAATTTAGTCTTGCACATTAAGTTGTGTGTCCTAATTTCAAAATTTTGAATGAACTGACAAAATTGTGTAATTGTGCAAAATTATTTATTCATGTGAGTGATTTTGGATGTATTTTGAAATTCATCAGGTACGATCTCCATTAATCTTTTCTAGATTCAGCTTAACGGAACAGCTAAGCTTATTTAGTTCCCAAACTATTTGCGTCTATAGCAATAATCTCTAGAGTCCCTCTTCTTCAAAACACTATATACGTTCTCCCATTAGAAGTCTACTTCACCTAAATTTCTTTCATCGTCACATCTTATATATCCCATGTTCCCTCACTCACCAATCAACTCTTACACTACTCTCTTTCTCTTTTCATCAAGAGTGTGGTTCTTAGGTGTGGAAAAAGATGCTACAGGCAAGGGACTTGGTGGAGCATCAAACTTATTGGCGAATAAGGGCAGGAAATTCAAATATGTGGTTTGATAATTGGACCAAAGAGGGAGATTTGTACACTCTATTATAGAATTCAAGGGAATGAGATAATAAATAACAACAGGTAAAGGATTTGATTCATAATGGAATAAGGAATTCATAGCTGATGTATCAGCTTTTTCCACAAGAAAATATAAATTATATCCTGGAATCCATCAATTCCAGCTAATAGACCAGGAAAGGATAGTCCAATATGGATTTTGGAATCAAATGGTAGATTTACTGTCAAGTCAGCCTGGAATTATATCAGACAAAGGGAGGAGAAGAATGTTGTTTATAAAAATATTTGGGTGAAAGGTTTGCCTTTTAATATGGCATTCTTAATGTGAAGGTTTTGGAGAGAGAAAGTGCATATTGATGATAACTTGAGGAGATGGAGAGTATAAGGACCTACTATATGATGGTGTTGTTCTCAGTCTGATCAAGAAACTATTTCACATGTGTTTCTTAAATCAGGCACTGCTAACAGGACATTGTCCTTTTTTTCAACTTGTGTAGGTATAAATATGCGAGGAGCTAGTCTAAGAGAACTCATTAATTATTGGTGGAATTATGGAAAATAGGGTACAACTAAGGCTTACTATCAGTAAATTCCTATCATGATCTTATGAAAGCTATGGAGAAGAACAAACAATGCAAAACATGAAGGGAAATCTTTGTCAACTCATAAAGTAATATACAATATCAATAGAAATATTGGTCTATTACTTAAAGTGAGGAATACTAGACAAGTTTTCCCTTTTCTGTGGCCACATATTTATCTGCAATTATACCAAAAGAGAACTATATTCAAGTTGACAAAGGTAGAATGGCAATTCCCAGAAGAGGGATGGTTGAAGTACAACATAGATGAAGCTTCTAGAGGTAATCCAAGGGTCAGTTTTTATACTTTCTGTATGAGAGATGAAAAGGGAGATCTAAGGTATGCACAGGGAGCTCAGATTGCAGATACTACTAACATGGAGGCTGAAGCATATGCTATGCTTCAAGAAGCAATCCATTGTAATCTATCTAATCTAGATAAGCTAAACTTTCAAACAGATTCTCTTATTATGCTGAAGATTTTAACTAAAGAGTGGGAGTGTCTATAGAATGTGATAAATTGTGTTAAGAAAATCACACAACTACTACATGATAAGCAAGTAAAGTTTCAGCACATTTTAATGAGGGGATTCAGTTGGTGGATCATTTAGCAAACATAGCAATTGATAATGGTGGATTCAGTTAACAACATTTTAGCAACTACATGTCAAAGGTAAGAAAATCCTTAACAGTAAAAAGTTACAATGCCCATACATATGATTGTCACTGAAAAAAGGATGAAAAGACTTTAGGCTATAGTTATAGCTAACAGAGCTAAATTAGCTTACAAGTACCTACTTACAACCAATGAGGGAAATCAAAAACATCAAGAGCTATATATTCCATATAGATTCAACCATCAAAAGGGTACTTCATGTAATGGGGGAGGGTTGAGTGAGTTTGACCTAACCAATACAGCTAAGAAGCAGACTACATCTTTAAAAATGGTGGGTCCGAGCAGCCTTTATCTCCCTCCCTTCCATATCTATTAACAAACTTGTAATAAGGGGATTTTATTAGAAACAACAGTCAAAATAAAGAAGGAGCAAGGATTTTCTTGGATAAGCAATCTCACTCAGGGATCTAAAACCCTCATTTCAGCATCAAAAAGGAGGAACCATTCCATTTACAGGAGAATACAGCTTAGAAGGAGCATAAACATACGAAGGAAGGTGAAAGAGTTAAAGAAGAAGCTGAATAAATGGTGGCAAGTAAATACTTACTTTAGGGAGCTATATAAAGTAGGAATATTCTAGAGCTTAGGCAAGGAGTTAATGATTCAGAGGACTAGCACCATGAATAGAGGATTGAAGGTCGTTGACACCATGGTTATTCACCTGAAGGAAGCTCCAATAGTGGAGAAGACAACAAAATGCATTTTGGAAACCCTAAGGACATTTATATATGTCTGAATATTGAAGTATTGGGTCGGGTTTCATTTTACTTTAATTGTATTGGGTCCAATGTATTAACTAAATTTTGGTGGGTTGGTCTATCTTGTAATAATTTGATATTATAGCAATAAAATCCCTATTAATTTTTAAAAAAAAAATGAATTTCTCTTCATCTCCTTCCAATGATTTACATTCAGATCTCTCTTCTAATCCTTTACACATCAGCAAGAAGAGGCATGTTATAACTCCTATTACCATATCTTCCTCTCTCTCTCCAGATGTGTTGTGTGGCTCAATGAGATTACACAAATCAATGGAATATTCTTTAGTTAAACCTTCTTCACAGTCCGTTCAGTCATAGTCTGTCCTTCCTATCAAGAAACACGTTGTCAAACTTATTCCTTATGATTCCTCAGATTCTGATGAAGATAAGGTTACCATGGTTAAGCAAGAAATAAACTATAAGATTATGGAAAACCTTGGACCAATGGGAAGTCCTGCTAATCCTATGCAATGGTTGAGAAATATGTTTGATGAATTGGTCCTGAAAAAGACAGTGAAACGTGAAAAATCTAATATGGGTCAGCCTACTTCCTAGGAAGTTGCTCAAACTAAAATCCTCCTTTCTCGAACAGTTCATAATAGTGAAAAAAAGGAGCTCTTTGCTAAGATTGATGCTCTCCAATGTGTTCTTGTTAAGAAAAGTGATGCATTGGCTACTTATGAAGCTGAGAGAATACTGTTTCTTGCCAAAAAAAAGTCCCTTTAGGCTGATCTTGCTCGTGAATGCGCTGATAAGTGACCACCGAACCACCTAACTTTTTTTTCTTCACCAACTCTTAAATCCCTAGGATTTCTTTTTTTTTTCATATGATTGTCTTTTAATCGACTAGTTGTTATCATGTGTTGGTGGTTTTAATAATATGGTTTTTTTTGCTCCTTCAACTTATTACTCCTACACTTTTATGCCTTATGTGTCTTTTCCTTCTAAGTTCTATGTATATTAGTAATAGACCAAGTGGCCATAAATTATTAAACGGTCTTTTTGTCTTGGCTTATCTTGAACCAGTTTTTCGATGATGTCAAAAGGGGAAAGATAAGTTGTGCAATGTTTATAACCTAATGACTAATTTGTTTCATTTTTAGTGCTTTTTATTGACTAAGTGTTTCAGAGAATTAAAGTTTGTCATCATAAAAAGGGGGAATTTGTTAGATCAATGAAGTTTTGATGATTGACATATAAATGAACATATTGCTCAAGCTAGTCAAATCACATGAACACAGTCACTACGGAAAAAGGACAAGTTTTGCCGAACGTAGGAATAGATAAGCTCTCTTGAGAATGGATAAGTTCTCTTACTCTTTTGATGGATCACGTGTGATAAAGAAGACGTTGTAGTTGAATACAACACTGTATTGATAAGCTGAAGAGAAAGAGTTTCATTCAAACAAGGAGATCAAGTTCATGAAGGAGTCTTGCCAATGCAAGAGTTTTACTTGAAGAAGGACTTTGACTCAACAACAAACTCTGTTGAGTTAAAGAATCCAAAACAAGGTAAAAGACTAAAGATGGTGAAGGAATCTTTGGAGAGTCATTATATATTGAGGGAGTAACTCATTTCATTACTCATGCACTTACAAAGATAGAAACATATCAACAAATTACGTGTGAAGTTCCAAAGCTTGAAGCAGCCTGAGTTGAACCTGCTCCTATTACTTAGAGTTAAGGAGTTTTAGACTTTATGTATTAGGTTGGTTCTTGAGTTGTATTGTGTTCTAGTCTCAGTGAAGTATAAACTGAGTTAGAAGAATTGTCTTCAAGTTTGGGAACTCGAAGATTTGGGAACACTTATCTTGTGAAGGTTTGTGTTTTTATAGAATTAGGAGTTAGAATCTAATTCCTAGATTACAAGAGTCTTGTAATTTGTTGATTGTTGAGGCTCAATTGTTTTAGTGGATTTGGGTTTAAATCCTGTAAAGGTACAGGTCATGGTTTTTTATACCTCTTTGAGCCGGGTGTTTTCCACGTAAACATTACTATGCAATAACTTACTATTTTAGCTAGGTAGGAACACGTTAGGGAACCAGTTCCACTGACAGGCAACTGTTAGTCTAAAATAATTAATTAGTAGGGTATGTACTCTAATAGGCTATATAAATATAAAGGTTGTATTTCAAATATGTGTCAATGCAGGTCGCATCAGTATATATCATTATCAATATGTAGACAATATCAGATGAAATCATGAGGGAGAGGTGTATCAGATTCGGTCCAATGAAATCGTTGCCTATATTAGTCTGTATCAATGGTTTGCATTAAAATCATGAGTGAGAGATGTATCAGATGAAATCACAAAAGAGAGATGTATCAGATACAATCCTAGCATATCATGTCAAACTATATCAATGTTTTTTTCAAGCTTTTATCTTTGTGTATCAATGATGGAATCGATATGCAGTGTGTATCAGTTGTTATCAGGCAAATGCATATTGATATATATTGTATCAATTCCGCCATTGATGCAATTGTATGTCTCTGTCATGGCAGATGAATTCAATTATTGGAAAATCTTGAAAGGTAAACATAAAGTGATATAATCTATGAAAAAGGAGAGAGAGGTAGGACAGGGAGAGGGAGAGAGGTAGCAAGAAAGGAGAGAGAGGTACAAACAGGCGAGATAGAGAGAGTGAGTGACAAGAAATCGGGCGAAAGAGGAGAGATTTTCTATAAAACTCCAAGTATAACCACGTTAGGTAATATCTTAAATTAAAGCTATGTATAATAGATATAGTAATTATTTTTGCTACGTTATGTAGCTTTAATATATGTTTTACACAAAATATTGATATTTTAATTATCAAAGATATATCTGAATATAGTAAGGGAAAAAACATCAAATTTACCCTGAACTTGTCCTAAAAAGTTATTTATACACTTAAACTATTGTCGCGATTAATATACACCCATACTATGTAAAAGTGAATTTATTTCCACCCCAACACGTAAACAATCAGTCGCATGATGGAGTTGTTTTAGACTCACATCATCACCATGTCACTGCTACATCATATATTATGTTAATTTTTTAATTAAAAAAAAATCATGTCGCCCAATTGCTTCTTCTTCACCAAACCCAACATTAAAACACTACCATCTCCGCCATCACACTAAAACCCACATCTCCACCACGATAATTCTAAGAATCCACCATAGATTCCACATCGTAATCACAACACAACCATTGGTATAACAAAAATCACAAACAACCATCATAAACAACACCCACTATTAAAATTACCATCGGAATCACAATATCATCATTTTCAACCTCCAAAATTATAAAGAACCACCACAAATTTAACATCCATCACCAAATCCAACATCAAAATTACATCCCCATCACTACCAGATCCTACATCAAAATCATCAAATTCAACATTCAACTTATGAAATTTGTCACATCGAATCCCACTATCAAAATCAATTATTCGTGATGAATTTGATAGTGACATTTGTGATTAAATTGATAGGGGTAGGTGATGAAATTGGTGATAGTGGCTGGTGATGGATTAGGCGATGAAGGTATGAGGGAGATGGTGAAACTGGTTTATAAAGTTCTTTATTTTTGGTGGTGATAGTAGAATTAATAGGAATTAGGTGGTTGTTCTTCAATGATGTTTTGATTTATGTGGAAAAATCAATGGCGATGTAATTTTTCTTCACTACTTTCTAGTAAAATTGTAGTGAAGAAGAGGGATGGCCTGTGGGGTGTGAAAAAGAATGGTGTAGGTGGGTGGGATAGGAAGGAGGATTTTTGACCCTTTTTTTAACTTTAATTTTGACTCAAACACGTTTTTTTTAATTAATTTCTTTTGTCATGTTAGTTTTAGGGGTAAATAAATTCACTTTTAATATTCAGTATAAGTGTGTATTAGGTCGCGATAGTAATTTAAGTGTGAAAATAACTTTTTGAGATAAGTTTGGAGTGGATTTCGAGACAAGCTTGGAGCCCCGAGTATTGGCAAATAAAATTGGACCAAGAATATCAGTAGAAAGTTTCTTCAGCACAGGTCTATTTGCATCTTCAAGAATTTATGATCTAATTGAGGAGTTATTGTCAAAAGAAAAGTGTCACGACCCAAATCGAGGCCCAGGACATGACGGACATCTCAAACCATGAAGGCCTGGGCACCCATCTCTATCTGGAAATCATACACAATGTTCAAACAATATAAAGAAATGCGAAAAAAATTATCATATGGAAACATGATCATTTTCTTACTTCAACAGAACAATATGAAATTTAGTTCATAAACATTCAGAACCACATGAAACAAGTCTGTGAAATCTCTACTAACTGATAATCACCATCTGACTAAACACTGGGACAATGCCCCCAGTTGGACCATGAACTAAAATCAAACAATATTTTTTCATAGACATGGCCTTCGGAAATAAGGGTGGCTCACCAACTACAAACTTCTGACAATAAAGCTACTGTTTAGTGGCACCCCGGGACTGTGCCTCAGATCCTAAAATATAGGGGTCAATACAAATGTACTGGTATGCAGAGCAATCCAAAATAATGTATTTTATACAACATAAGTGAGAAATTCATAAACAGTTTACAAATGGTCTAAGAAATTGTAACACCCCACAAAAAAATCATCCACGCATTAGCTCGTGGTAATATGCTCTTAGAGTTAAATGACTAGAACAGTGTCAAAGAGACTTAGTCTCATTTTTGACTTCCAAAGTGAGTATATTTAAACCATCTACAATTTCCCTACTTTCAATTTTTTATCATATGGGAAATTGAATAAGCTTTCCGTCGATATAAGATTCACCCAAATCCGATACCCAGAAAAGAAGTTATGGCTAATTTAAGTTCTAGTTGTAAAACACCGTCATTTTTGTGCTTAGCGCTTCGTGGAGGTGGTCTATTTAACAATTGTCAAATTCCAGTAGCCTAGCGTGATTGTGGTACGTTGCACTGAAGTTTCAGGTCCCAACTAGTGGGACAATGCGATGGCTCCACGTCGCGGTGACCCTAAGAATCCCATTAGTCAATTTCCAGTGAGCCACCACGATTGTGGTGCATTACGGTGGTCCATAAAATTGGGATCCCAATTATATTTTATTTTATTCTGTCTCATTAAGGGTATATTGGGTAATTTCCACCCCCTTATCAGCTTAAACATGGGATTTTTCTCCCAAGTAACTACATTATTCATATTTTCTTCAAAAATTCATAAGAACACTCTCTAGGGTTTCAAACTAATAACCCAAATAACTCAACATTCAACCGTGAGTTTTCAAAACTAATTGAAGATTTGGGATCCCCAAACCGTAGGCTTCAATAATCATCCATCAAATTTCTAAATTGAAGTACGTGGGGTTTATCCTAAAAACTACATGGGCTTGAAAATATAAGCATGATTTAAAGATTTTGATGTACGTATTTTAAAGGGGTTTTGAAAACTATATTTTTGATTATGTATTCCGAATGTTTCAATGCTATTATTGATTTGGCCTTTTGGTCTTTTCCCCCTAAATTGATTTACATGTATATGTATATTTATAGAATTAAGACTGAAGAATGTTTGAGAGCATAAATTACGGACTCCCTCTCTTGTGATAAATTAAAGATTTTGGTTTTGTTGGAAAAAGAGTTGAAATGCATGTTTTGTGAATTGAAAGATGTTTTCTCAATGTCATAATGTTTGAACATTGATGTAGAATTGTTGAGAGGGTATTTCTTGATATAACTATGTTTTGTGTTAAAGAGAAGAATTGTATGAGATAGAGACTTTTGACATGACCACCATTGTTTGTTGAATTGTTGAAAAAGAGATTGCTTGCTTGGTTTTACATGAGTTTTTAAGAATGAGTTTCTTGAAAGAATTGTTGATATGGTCCTGAATCTCATGATTTGAAAACAGAGATTGTATTATGCTAATAATGGCCCAGAGATGTGACTTACAACTCAATGGTATGATGATTCCATAAGTATGTATGCCATAACAGAGTACGTTTTCAGAGAATGCATGTTTTAAAGAGTTAAAAATGGGCTTAAAGAGGGTTAGGTGGTTACCCGAAGAATACTTGAGTTCAAGTAAATCTTAGCCTAAAACTGTGATTTGCCGATCCGGGTATATTATTTTTACGCTGGCGACGGCCGTGTGGCGTAGCAGAGTTAAAGACTCCAACCCTTGCGGCACACTTGGGTTGGAGGATTCCCCACCGAGTCAATGGCAGATTCCATATAGCCCATGGAATTTCAGAGTTGTAGGGTATACCACCTAGTGCAGAAGTAAAATAAAGAGTGTCACAGAGTTCAGATGATTTTTCAGAGTCTTTCAGAAATTCCCATGAGATTTCTTACTATATAATATGTTTATGAAATGTTTTAAATTGCTCTCATATATGTTGAATATAAATTATTGTTTTGGATTTGCTCTGCGTACCAGTACAATTGTATTAACCCCTACCTCCCAGGTTCGGAGGCTCAATCTAGGGGTCCAACTAATCAGTAGAGTATCCAGAGAGAAGTGATCCATGCAGGGGTGAGCCTTCTTTGTTCCAGAAGGCCTGTTATTTCAGATTATGTTATTTCTTTGTTTTGGTCTACTGGGGGCCTTGTCCCAGTTTTTAAAACAGTTTTGATATGTAGTAGAGATTTCGCAGACTGAGTCAGATCTTATTCAAATGTTTTGAATTGCAGCTTTCATTCTTATGTCTTGAAACTCAGAGCTAATGACCATGTTTCCATATCAGATTGTATTTTTGCATCTTCTCTTATTACATGAATGTTGTGCATGACTACCAGATAGAGTAGGACGTCCGGCCTTCATGGTTTGGGATGTCCATCACGGCCTGGCCCTAGTTCGGGTCGTGACAGAAAAACACATGGGCATTCTTTGATAAATTTTGAAACACATTCTTGAAATCATGACTCTACTCTTTATTTCTCTTCTGAGCTAGATGGTACAGCCTATAATTTGTAATTCCAAGGGCTATATGGAATCCGCCCTTGACTCGGCGACCAAGCCCCCAATCTAAGTTTGCCGCAAGGATTGGAGTCTCAATAAGAGAGACACGCAAGATGTCATGGTAGTGCACAAGATTAAAAAGCAGGACTCCTAACCATAGTCCCAATTTGGGACGACATAAATGAAGGTACAAAAGATCATAAAGCAGGGTATCATAATCCCATGTCGGCAAATCATGGTTTCTAGCATAGAGCCTTTCAACTTGTACTTTCTTTCGGTAACCATATAAGTCTCTTTAAGCCTATTTTTAACCTTTTCTAAACATTCATCTTTCTGAATTCAAAATCTAAGTAAAATTTGTATTTTAAGTTTGTTCTGAATCTAACATGGCATTCACCTGTTTGGTATTATCATACTAAGAATTACAAGTGATATCTCTGCGCCATACATTATCTTGTTATAGATCTTTCATTCAAAACAATATTTAGACCACCAAAATACTCAAACTGTACAAGAGAACTCATATTTCTAAAACATATGTCAAACTAGGCAAAAATCCTCTCTTTTCAACATTTTTAAAAATGGTGGTCAATTTCTCAAAATAATCATTCAATTCTTTTGATTATCACATTCAGCCTATACAAGCAAGAAATATCCCTCTCTTCAGTTCATAACAAAAATCAAGTCTTAAACAATAACAAAGACATTTGTATTCATGCTTCTCTATATGCAATTGAACCATTCATAACAGATAAAATTGAGATGCTTCGTAACAAGAGAGGGGATATAAATCTTCATGCTCTCAATTCAAACTTCAAACATCAAATACATACATATATATACGAGTAACAATCAATTTCAAGGGGAAGACCTCAAGATCAAAACATTATTATCAAAAAGAGTTCACAAAGTATAATTGTTAATGTAAATCTCAAAACCTTTTTATAATTTCATGGCTTCTCAACATTCAAATATCATTAAAAATATTTCACCATGCCCATGTAGTTTTAGGAAAACTCCACGTACCTTAGCTTACTTAGTTCGAAGAATAGAACCTAAATCTTGATTTGTTTTCTTCAGTTCCTTGACTTAAGAGCTTGGGTATTGATCTTTTGGGAGGTTTAGGGTTTTCTTGGAGTAGAAGAAGAAATAATGATGTTACAATTCCCTTTGATGCCTTGTGTTTTGGATGGTTTTGGGGTGAGATAAATGATCTAATTTCCCCCAATTACGCGGATTCAAAAGCTGGAAAATAAGCGCCAAAATAGAGTGTACGTCGTACGCTCTATCGCACACTCCCGCAGGGGTGAAATGGAGTGTGCGTTGCATGTTTATCGCATGCAGCTACTGGTTCTGACGAAAATAATCACAACTTTTTGCTCAGGTATCGGATTAAGGCAAAATTGATATCGTTGGAAAGCTGACTCAATTATCTACAATTTCATGGGTCTTGAGCCTCAAAATTCTACTTTTATCTAAAGTTATATGCATTCAAAGTTGAGCCTTGTAAAATTGAATACAAAGATTTATCCGAATCAAAGGTTCTTAGCTCAACTTCACTCTAAGCGACTCCTATAATGATTTTTCACCTCGATAGCACTTCAAACACGAGGATATAGAGAACGACACTTATTCTCACTTGAAAATAATTTCTATTAGAGCTAACACATATAGGAACTGATTTCTAGTTCGAAATTGCAGGGTGTTACATTATCTCCCCCGTGGGATCATTCATTCCCAAATGATGGGTAGGGACTTTTGAAGATCTAAAAGTGTAGAATAAAGAACGTAATATCGCATTGAACATTTTTCCTCAACAAAATATGCAAAGGTATCAACGAGCTTCATGATAACCTCCAGGAAAACGTATAAGCATAAAACATGAGATAACAAAACTTGACATCGACATGATCTTGGCATGTGTTTTATGGTACATGATCAAAACATCGTAAGGCATGAATTTTCCTAAGAATCCTCGGCCTAATTAAGATTGGTACAAGACATGAGATAAGATTTTTGCAGGACATAAGAATAGAACAGAAACATTCTCTGCCTCAATTGATACGCTCTCCACTATGTTTTCAGCCATGATTAGCACATTTCAACATCTAAATCTTATAATTCCCCCACTAAATACATAACTACAAGAGTTTGAATCTAACCGCATCACACTCTTATGTTGAATCCTAACTCGAAACAAAAAGATGCTAGCTTAAGCTATGGGACTCCACACTCTACCTCGCTTTAAGAAGATTAGTTCACTTTATCACTACCATCAGACACCCTCGATTCTTAAATCAAGGAGTCCCAACCACATACATTGGTTAGCATTTTTATCAATCACCACATTCAAGTCTATCATTACAACACCCAAATTTATGGATCTCTCCACTAAGACCAGCAAATTGAATCATTCTCACAAGGATTCTCACCATATATCTCCTTCCTAACTTTTCCACGTAACAAAAGTTCATCTCCTTCTTCCCCCTTGTCCTATAGCCTTAGCTTAAGAATTCATAATACAAAAATTTCACCTTAAAGAACATCTACTCCCCTACCTAACACATTACTATGCTTCCACAACCATCATCATACTAATATATAGAGGGTCATTAAGGGACCCGAGTACAAGCATCATGAATGGGAGAAACACTACTCAATTACAAACCATATCTGTTGATCTACTCAAGGTGGCACATGAGGTGAAGATACGATACAATAGACATGATGTGCTTCATATATCAAGTGCCTGGATCATAAGTAGAGAGTCACTCTAGCATAACTCAACATAGCACGAGTTCTTAGGACAAACCACAGTGAGGAACACGGGCGCTTACATCATGAGTCATATAACATAATTCGGAATTCATAAGGTCAATGATTGAGACAAGGATGTATACTTGAAGCTATTGCTTCTAATTTTTTTTTAAAGCTGACGTAGTCATGAGTTTACACAACTTTATCATTTTGGTTAATCCCGACATAAACAAACTAGTAACTTATAAAATCATAGTTCCTTTGAACCAAGCTTATGTGAGACATGGATTTTTATGGATTGTGAGCAACATAACATAGAGCTTGGATACTTGGAAGATTTGATCACTAAGACATTATTGCTTCTAGTTTGGAGGTCGGAACATTACACGAATTACATAGAGAATTCAGACCTTAGACATAGGCAGGACTTGAATACATAAGACATTGGTAGATGTCCATTAAAATCAAAGTAGGAGGAGCTTGCTTGAATAGGAATTGATATAACATAATTCTTACTTGAAACTTAACACCACAAGAAAATTCGGGAACTACTTTAATCCATCATCTCCCCCTTAGACCAAAGTCACACTTCTAGACTTGCGAACATAACCTTACATCAACATCTATAGCCTCAACTCTCAACACAAAAGAGACATCACCATATACTTAGACTCTAAACTCTCCCTGATGAACTATAACTATACTCTGAAGGCCTTTCTTTTCCATAAATGCTACTCATAAATTTTGCTAACCTCTATGGCCATCACTGTAAAACTCCCACTCTCATGAGTGCATGCATCCACATTCCTTATCACAAAAAAAAAAGGGTATCAGTATATATGAACACAGACTCCTCTCATTAATTTCTAATACAAAGATACTAAATTCTTTTGAGGACATCCCCTTTCAGGGACACTAATCCTAACCTCCTCTAACCCCCAAAGTCATCGACTCAAGACTAACACTATCATGGGCATGGACATTCATGTTTCTAAATACTTAACACTTCACCTTCAACTCCATAGATTACTAGCATTACACCTCTAATCACATAACTTGCAACTTAACAAAATTAGTATAACTACTCCAATAGCGCATATTGCCTACCTATATTTCCATAATTCAACTCCACACAACACCATACAACAACACCTTAGTATTTCCCATACTACAAAATCTATGAACACAAACTAGGCACATATGACACTTCGACAAATATAAACCTTATCTAACAACATGTTATCTTGGGTTTAACTGGTGCTTTTATACTTACGCTCTTATCCACTTAATGATTCAACCACAATTCATCAATTTTAACACTAGTCGTCATGGCTAAATGGATAACATAATTATCTATTCCTCATTCCGCAAGTTGCCAACCTGGGCTATTTCATATATTATACCAAACCAATTCATTCATTCCCATAAAACATGCATAATTAACCTTAATCTACTATTCTTACCACCATACTCCACATCTAAAGTTCAAGCCTATTGTCTAACAACGCCAATCATATAAAGCATGCCACAGGCTATACTAATCAATCGAATAAAAATATCAACTTAATTCTCTTATTTCACTCAACTATGGCCCATAAGTTTATCCTCTCCACGACAATACTACTACACCTCAAAATCTAGTACATATCTTCTCACATGCAGTACTAGTTTACAACTACTAGAGAAAAGACAATCAAGGGGGTAAAGCTACATAATAAAGACAGTCGATCTTAATATTATAATATAACCCATTACTATCTATTAACATACCTTACTTTCTCACATCATATTTACTTACCCATGCATACAATTAGACTACCTTTAAATTCCATTCCCATTAATGAGTCTCTACCCACAACTTACTGACTAATCTACCTCTTTCTATTCACAACCTGTACGTGATTTCTACAACCACCATAACTATACATTCTGAGATTCTTCCCTATTTTAAAGAAGCAATAATCATAGCCAAACACTCCCTCCACAGACTATCATACAATCTACAAATATTGTTGCCACATTAGTCTATCACTATAAATGACAACCCACCTCTCGGTCAAGGGTTATACAACTCAACGTATTTATTTAAGAAAAAGTCACCCTCATCCTGACTTCTAACCTTGTGACTTCAAATCACTAACTTCGGGATCATCTTACTACCAATAGGGTACAACACCTTAACACATACTACTACTCGGGTGGAAATATTGTTCCAACATTCTGACATATATCACTACCCTTTAGCATGTCATCTGCAACAAGAATTTTTAAAGGGACTGAATACACTTTATGCCTCAGGCTCAAATGCATGATTGATGTAGATATGAGTATAGGCTTAAATCAATACACTTTAAGGCACTTATGAACTCCTCTTAAGTCCTTATGCAATTTCATACTTTATGGATAACTCAATCAGAGAGAACTACATTGTTGGGGAAGATAGACTCTTAGACTTGTATCGCCTCTACAATGAGGCATGGCCCATGAAATTGGTACAAGTAAGGAATTTGGATAACCTCCTTATGGACGATGCTATATCACAAACTAAAGTATGAAAGAATAAGAAACAACTCCTACATATCCGGTAGCCTCCTAATTATAAGTGTGGTGCACAACACATCCATAAGCAAGACTTTGATAGACACAACTTCAAAGACACTCTGGGACTATGAATCATGCTCTAATACCAAATTTGTCATGACCCAAACTGAGTCCCTGGCCATAATGAAAATCTCGAACCATGAAGGTCTGGACGCCCATCTCTATCTAGCAATCATACACAATATCCATACAATATAAAGAAATGCAGAAAAATTATCATATGGAAACATGGTCATTTTCTTGCTTCAACTAAACAATATGAAATTTAGTTCATAAACATTCGAAAATACTTGACACCAGTCTGCGAAATCTCTACTAACTGAAAATCAATATCTTTCTAAAAACTGGGACAAGGCCCCCAGTTAGACCATGAACTAAAATCAAATAATATTTTTCCATAGACACAACCTTCAAAAATAAGGGTGGATCACCAACTACAAACTTCTGACAGATCAAGCGACGGCTTAGCGGGACCCCGGGACTGTGCCTCAGATCCTGAAATATAGGGGGTCAATACAAATGTACTGGTACGAAGAGCAATCCAAAATAATGTATTTTATACAACATAAGTGAGAGAAATTCATAAAATAGTTTACATACAGTATAGGAAAAACACATGGTCATTCTTTGATAAATTTTGAAACACCATTCTTGAAATCATGACTCTACTCATTATTTCTCATCTGAGCTAGATGGTACACCCTACAATTTGTAATTCCTTGGGCTATATGAAATCCGCCTTTGACTCAGAGATCAAGCCCCAAATCCAAGTTTGCCACAAGGAGTGGAGTATCAATAAGGGGGACACGCAAGATCACACAAAATGGTGCCAAAATCCCCAATCAAATCAACATGTCATAGTAGTGCACAAGATTACAAAGTAGGGCTCCTGACCATAGTCCCAATTTGGGACGACATGAATCAAGGTACACAAGATCATAAAGCAGGGTACCATAATCCCTTATCAGCAAATCACATTTTCTAGCATAGAGTCTTTCAACTCGTACTTTCTTCAGGTAACCATCTAACTCTCATTAAGCCCATTTTTAACCTTTTCTAAACATGCATCTTTCTGAATTTAAAATCTATGTAAAATCTGTATTTTAAGTCTGTTCTGAGTGTGCTATGGCATTCATCTATTTGGTATCGTCACACCAAGACTTGCAAGTCATATCTCTACGACATACATTATCTTGTTACAGCTCTTTTATTCAAAATAAGGTTTAGATCACCAAAATATTCAAACTGTACAAGAGAACTCATATTTCAAAAATATAGGTCAAACTATGCAAAAATTCGCTTTCCAATATTTCAAAAAATGGTGGTCAATTTCTCAAAATAATCATTTAATTCTTTTGATTATTACATTTAGCCTTTACAAGCAAGAAATATCCCTCTCTTCAGTTTATAAAAAAAATCAAGTCTTCAATAATAACAAAGACATTTGTATTCATGCTTCTCGATATGCAATTGAATAATTCATAACATATAAAATCGAGATGCTTCCTAAAAAGAGAGGGGGTATAAATCTTCATTCTCTTAATTCAAACTTCAAACATAAAATACATACACACACACACACACATATATATACGAGTAACAATCAATTTCAAGGGAAAGGCCTCAAGACCAAAACATTATTATCAAAAAGAGTTCACAAAGCATAATTGTTAATGTTTCATGGCTTCTTAACATTCAAATATCATTAAAACTATTTCACCATGCTCATGTAATTTTAGGAAAACCCCACATACCTTAGCTTACTCAGTTCAAAGAATAGAACCCAAATCGTGATTTGATTTCTTGAAATCCTTGACTTAAGAGCTTGGGTATTGATCTTTTGGGAGGTTTAGGGTTTTCTTGGAGTAGAACAAGAAATAATGATGTTACAATGCTCTTTGGTGCTTCAAATCTTGTGTTTTGGATGGTTTTGCGGTAAGATAACTGATTTAATTACCCCTAATTGCGCGGATTCAGATATTGAAAAATAAGGGGTGAAATGGAGCGTGTGTTACATGCTCTGGAGTGCTGAAATTAAGCGTGTATCACATGATCCATCACACGCTCCCGAAGGGGTGAAATGGAGAGTGTGTCGCATGCTTAATGCACGCAGCTACTGGTTTTGACAAAAATAATCATAACTTTTCGCTCAGGTATAGGATTAAGCTAAAATTGGTACCGTTGGAAAGCTGACTCAATTATCTATAATTTGGTGGGTATTGAGCCACAAAATTCTACTTGTATCAAAATTTATACGCATTCAAATCAAAACAATCCACTAGTCAAGAAACTATGGAGATCTTTGATGACCACACTTGGATTCATTAACAACAAAATCCACCGTGAATAGTAGTGAACAGTAAAACTTGCAGGAAAAAGTACTGAAGCCTGGCGTATTTTTGCTCTAATTTTAAATGATCATAACTCCTTGTACATAATGATCTGGATAATTTACTATATATCAACGGAAAGCTCTGCGAGTCCTCTTTCTAACGAAATTGGTTTCATCCAATTTGTCTATCGGAACAAAAAGTTATGGTCGATCTACTTCAGCCTATCAAAAGTGAATTCTTGGATCAACTTTAAATGATCATAACTCCTCGTACACAATGATCTGGGTGAGATACTATATATCAATGGAAAGATATGAGAGTCCTCTTTCTAATGAAATTAGTTTCATTCAATTTGGATATCATAGTAAAACGTTATGGTTGATCTACTTCAGACTTTCAAAACAGTCCATCAAAGGACAGATTCGAGAATTTTTTTTATTTTTAGGGGCGTTTTGGTCATTCCCCCTCACCCAAAATCTGTCCAAACCCTATATTAAAGCCTATTAGAAGCATTATATGTTATATTTCATCAAATTCCCTCAAAAAGAAAATACTAAGCTCCTACATCCAACTTCAAGAACCTCCAAAGTTCACCATTAATTCTACAAATTTATTCAAGATTCCAAGTTCCTAATTCAAGAACTTCAAGAAACATCATTCAAAGGTACGATTAACAACTCCAAAATGAGTATCGATCTAAAGTTCATCATTCAAGGTATGTGGGATTTTTCAACAAGAACTCTCTTTCGTTCTTGTGTCCAAAAGTACTTTTCTTTACAAAGGCATGATTTTTATTTGATTTTTTGATGAATTTGAAGCATGAACCTATATCTTATGATGATTATTATGAAATCTTGATGTTTATGATTTTGAAAGATGAATTTACATTTGTGGAGATATAAAGCATGAATCTTGAACGATATTTATCATGATTTTGATATTTGGGTCGTGAATCCCCATTGAAAATTGTGTTTTTTTGAGAAAGTGTGTGTTATAAGCACGTTGATGTTGAATATTTGAGATATTTTGAATGATTTGACCTTTTGGTCTTAATGGAGTTTTTTTGAACTCGAGTGTGAAAGAAATCCACAACGTGGTTGATTTTGATAGATGGAAAGCATGATGGCTCCCGATGTATATTTATATATTACTGAAATTATTTTGTTGTGGATTGTCTTTGAAATGATCTAAGCTAAGTTCGGGAGAAATATTTAGCACCGAGTGGGAGGTATAAAGCGACCTTACTTTCCTAGAACTATGTGCCCCCGTAGGAGTGAGCCTGAGGCTGATTTATATAGTGATCACTAGTTTATTTAGATTTGATATCGATAGTCCTACTCCGATGGCAAGGATAGGACTTCTCTCCCCCAACGTGGGTTGTATGTTGGACTCCATGTAGCTCACATGGTTTATGTCGGTTATAGGATCTCCTAGTGTGTGTGTGTTTTCTTGTGTCTATGGTGAATGGTGAAGTGATTTGAAAGTGAAATTGTGAAAGTTATTCTTTTGAAAGATTTAAATGATATTTATATTATGACAATTGATACTCTTGATGAACTGAAAGTGATTGACAAATTATATGATGACTCACATGTGTTATTGTACTTATTTCATCCTCTCATGATTATGATGATTTTCTTTGGGCTATGTGAGTCTTTCATACATCCTGCATATTTCTTATAAATATTTATGATGATGATGCTTATACAACTGCATACACCCACATATACTCGATTCCTTTCCATAGTACCGACCCACATCTTCGGATGTGGGCTGCATTTTCTCGGAATGTAGGTTCAGGTGCTCAGTTCCAGGTTCGACAGTGATTCTTCGGGCATGTTGTTCTACATCTTCTATTGTGGTGAGTCCTCATATTCCGAGGATGTGATGTCTGATGTTAGTTTCACAGAATTGTTTACATTTGATAATTGAGTATGAGTCAGGTGGGGCATGTCTCAATGGCTCGCTAGTTTTATTGATTTTCTTAGAGGCTTGTCAGACTAGTATAGATGTTGGGAGTTGACTAATAAGTCGTATTTTGTTATCTTTCTGAAATTCTTTTATTCTTGGATGATGATTACTCTGTTGATATTTGAGGGTTATTTATGAAAACCCCATTGATTTGTGTTGAACTGAATGAAAATGGCTCAAAGGGTTAGCTTGGGGCTACTCATAGCCTCAAGCACCGTGTGACACTTCGGGACCCATTTTCCGGGGTGTTACAAGAGGATGGTTTGGTCTATCTTGTTCTTGGCTTCGGGAGTAAAGATTGGTTGGATTTGTGGCAATTGGTGGATATAGGATTTGGTGCAAGGTCTTGGGAGTATTAGTTGGGGAATTATTTTGAGGGGTGGAAGGTTGACTTCTTTGGCTTTCCACATTCTAATCTCCTACTCATTGATGCCAAATCCATATCTAATTTCTCAAGACCCATATTCAACCTAGCCACATCTCGAAACATAGTTTCAAGGCGAGCCAAAATGAGATTGATGGCATTATTGTCCATTGTTTGAGAATTTGAAGCCTCGAGTTCTATTGTGGTTGTACCGAAAATAACCCTTCAAGTTACAGTCCAACAAGACACCTAATCAGTCCATAACATCACACACAATAATACAACACAAATCATACAAAACAAAACACATGTTAGTTCAAAACAACCTCACTACACTCTCACACAGTTTGTGGTTTCACACTTGATTTCATAAATATTTGCAAGTCGGCTTGTAACTCATGGTGAGTTGAAGAGTAAGTCTACTCATTAGTAGGAATTGATTATTTGTTTGATGACTCAATTAAGTAATGTCCAAAATTGAACCAAGAAGTACTACTATTTAAAAATGACAAAAGCACAAAAGAAAAGTAGACACAAACAATGACTTCAAAGGACTAATTGACAACCTAGTAGGAGTTTACTAGTTTGTTAATTAGTTCTAGGATCAATTAATTGAAACCAAGAATCAATAATTAGAAACTAGAAGATCCAATTTTTGATCTTAATATTAACGTGAACAGTAGCAAAGGTGACGTGGCAGCATGCAATTGGTCATGGTTCCACACAAATTTTTAGGCACAACTTAAAGTTTTGTCCTTATACAATCTTAGAATGGAAGACAATTAGTATTGGAGGGAAAACACAAGTCTTGAAACTCTTCAAATTCAACTCAAAAAGGTGAGATTTGACCTGTACTAGTTTCACAAAACAAGGCTCCTTGAAACAAGGTAAGTGGTTGAAAAGTTGATGACAAGTCTAGGAAGTGATGGGTTCAAGTTCTTTCACCAACAAGCTTTACAATTTTATCTTACACTTTTTTAGATCCATTAGATACTTTAAGTTGGTCAATATATGGGAGTGGGTGAAGAACAACAAGAACTCCACAACACCTTTTCAAGAACACCAACAACACACCCAAGGTTTCAACCAATATTCACAACACATGGCCACTTTCAAGTTCACAACAACAATGTCAATGTTTTAAGCTCAGACTTTAGATCTAGACACTTGTAGTGTTGGTGCGAAAGAAACCAACACTAGAAACACTCTAAACAAGCAAAAGATTAATATATATAGACAACACAATTTGGCCAAGACTACAACAACAAGAACAACAATTTCTCGACCAAGAACAAAAATGGACAGATTGCACCTTTTTCTGAAATTTTCAGTTTTTCAATATATTTTTTTTATTTTCAAGTTTATGAACCCAAGATTGATCTTGTGGGAACAAGATCAAACCATGCTATGATATCAAATGATACAAGAATAACCAAGGAAGATACAAAAACCACACACCAAAACAGTCCACTAGTCAAGAAATCATGGGCCTCTTTGATGACCACACTCGGATTCAAGAACAACAACAAGAACACAAGAGAATAAGGTGTTTAATACCTATTGGCAGCTAACAATATCAAACTATATTAATAACAATAGGATGAAGTACAACAATATTATAACAATAAGAACAATACGGGTTACAATACAAGACACTACCAATGGTTACAACAAAATAAAGATAGAAAGATAGACAAATGGATGGTATAATCTTAAGAACCCAAGAGCTTATTCTACTCTTGGACCCTTAACACTACACACAACTATCACCTATCTATTATAATTGACACAAGAGAGGCGTCCACCACCCAAGCACCAATGTATCAAGCAAAATCCAATACACAAATAATTCCACACTTGTGCAATGCCTAGTTTTGGTTGGACTCTCTCTCACTCTAAGAGAAGTATTCTTTCAATAATAATAATCAACTAAAGAACTAGAAACCCTATAATGTTCTATTTATATTACATTACAAAATAAGAGACAAAAGACTAAAGGGCCCTTTCATTAATAGGGTCCAAACCGCCTATTGAGTGCACTTTAGGGGCGGGTTTGGGCCTTCTTCACACTTGGGCTTCTGCACCCTTTTAGGTGATCTTCAAAATACTCAAAAAGTGTCCAAGGTCATGATCGTACTTGTATCAAAGACTTAGCCGAATCAAAGGTTCTTAGCTCAACTTCGCTCTAAGCGACTCCTATGAAGATTTTTCACCTTGAAAGTACTTCAAACACGAGGATAAAGATCATGACACTTATTCTCACTTGGAAATAATTTCTATTAGAGCTTACGCAAGTAGAAACAACAGTCCAATTTCTAGTTTGAAAATGCAGGGTGTTACAAAAATCCTCCAAAATATAGAGCAACAACAATGAAGGACTTCTTTAATATTCCAACAAGAAAGGACTTGACGGCCTATCTTATCTGTCTCACTACAAAATAATTTGAACTAAGATGTGAAGTGGAGTTGAAATAATGTTTTTAAATTTGTCAAAATCAAAAGAAAAAGAGTGTTTTTGTGATTTAACTCTAAGAAAATGGGCATATTTTCTTAATGTTAAGAAGGAAAGATGTAAAATTTGTACTTTGTGTTTGATATAAATAATAATTCAGTTTGGCTATCAATGTCATTACAATGTACTTGACCTGCGCATAGCGGGAGCAATCCCATACTTTGCAACTGAATAGGATGAGATGACACTACCAAAGAATATGGATCCCTTTTGTGGGTTTAAGTCTTTGTCCAGGAGCAGCTGAAAACAGTTTAAATCTACCATACAAGGTAGTGGGTTACTTCAAAACAAAACAATAGCAAGTTATCAAATCCAAGTTGAATTATATTAAGCTTGGCATAGCTAGGTGACTAAATTCTTTACAATTATTCATAGGCTTGAACAGCCTACATAAGTATTTAATAGCTTATACAAACAACAAGGGAGACAATGGATCAGTTTTAGAATTTTTATGATTCAGTCTGCTAACAAAAATGATAAATATGAACCATTTGTTAAATGGTAAGGGTATATATGCATCATTTATTAAATAATGTATTGAAATACAACTATCAATCATTTCTTTTTTCCTACTTCAACTATCACCATCTACTCATCCAGATGCATTTTAATACATAGAGGGCGATAGATCGGGTTGGAAAATGAAAATCTGATAGTTGAGATGTGAAATTCGTCAAAGAACTGACTTTCTCCATTTCAATTTGTTTATCTTTTTTTTCTTTTTAGTGTGTAATAAATAGAATGTCTCTTTTATTTTTTGGCATATTCTTAATTTTAATTTTTCATGTGACATATTTAAGACCCCAAAATTAAAAGATATTTTAATAAAGAGAGAAGTATCTATTACCCCCTGAACTTGTCACGTTTTATTCATGGTACACCTGAACTTTGACTTGTCCTAAGTACCCCCTCCCCCCGAACTTATTTTTTTGCAACGTCGCGTGGCCCTTTTTTGCTGACATGTCAAAATGTTTGGTTTCACACTTCTTCACGCGCGTGATGGAGTGATTTTTGGGTCAAATAAGCATTTTCAATGTTTAAAAACGAAAAAAAATCATTTTTATTTAATTGTTTCACAAAATTCAACTATCCCTCTTCCTATTTAACTTCCAATCTAAAAAAAAATCATCAAACCCCCAAAATATTAAAGGAATTGATTATTTTAATATTTGATGCTTGAAAGGAATGAAAGTTGTTGGAAACCATCCACAAATTTGAATAATTTATTTATAATATATATTAGTTATGACTATATGTAATTAAGTGTTTGATTTATATTTATCAGTAAAGCTAGAAGTTTTCAGTTTGAAAGAGTTTAGGCCTTTTATTAGTTGATTTTTGGAGATTAATTAATTATATCATAATATATATGGATTGTTTTTGTAATTAAATATTTGGGGGAGGTACTTATATATATAAAAAAAAAAAAACATCTGCGCATAATATTATGGGTACCACATCTGGGTCCTTGCACATAGTATTTTTACTGTTTAAACAGTAGAATGGTCCCACATATAGGTCCTATACATATGAGATAAACATAGTGAAAGCATCTACTGAATCTTCTAATCATATCTTGTCTTTTCTTTTTAGCTGGTAGAGTAATACCTTTGTTTTTTCGATTTCTCCTTCATCAAGAATATTTTCTGGATGAAGTGGCTAGAAATCTTGAATATCTTCAGTTTCCGCTGCTTCGTCACTTGTAAGACTTTTCATAGAAGTATTCGATTGTTGTTCAACTGTTTTCATTAAATTCCTTCGGACTTCTTCTAAATATTTCTCAATCATCTCATCTTATCTCTTTCATGTACAGAGATTCTTTTAGAAATATAACTGAGATTTTAATCTTCAACAAGTTTCTTTTGAGGAGTGGTAGAGTATTGGAGGATTTTTCTATTAATGGATTCGATCAATTCTTGTCCATGTGGTAATTTAGTAAGGAAATTTTTTTTTGGTCAGTTTTTTCCAAAAATTATTATAGAATACCCTATAGAGTCTAGGTATTTGTTCTTTAGTGTAACCAGATTCAACACCCCATTTATTTATCCATGGAATGAAGAATTTTATAAAGAAATACATCTGGTCAATTTTATCTAGATTGCGGACATGGTCTGAATGGTATAAATCCGTTAAGAATGGGGATACCTTTGTCCATTTTTTGTAGAGATACAGGTATTCTTCTGGCAGAATTTTAATTGTAGGGCCATGATATGACCACCACTGAATAAACCAATTTGGAATTGGATCTTCAAATACTTAGAACAGACGTGTAAAAATCAAGTATGCTTATGTTTAATATTGTTGTAATATAAATTCTGAGTGAAGGCCTTAATATATTCCCAATATGTAAAGAAATTTTTTTATCCTTTCATCATCATGGCCTTTTCTGACATGGAAGTAGTTCCCCAGACTTCTATTGAAATGAGTTTTTTAATAATGATCTTGGAGTATCCATGAACATCTGGGGTGGACTCACCCATTTGGTGATATTCTAATTCAATACATCACGTGGTCAAGAGTATTGATTCATAGAATGCCTTTGTCTTATAGGATTCACCTGCAAAATAAAGGTTAGCTAGTAAATATTTTTGGAGGAGTTTTCAGGGATCATTTTGTTTGCATATTTGAGAATTTTCTACGAGAACTATTAGCTCGCGATTTTCAAGTTTTTCATATTGTTGCCTTTCTGCAGAGTTTTCTTTAGTAACCGAAGCAAACTAATCAGCTTGCTTTGCAGATATAAAAGATTGCAGTTGCTCATATAAAGGATGATCCTTCGGAATATCTTCTAGATGGATCGAGGTGCTTATATGCTGAGTTTTTTCTTCTTTTGAAGAAGATTCTGCAATATGCGAAATTCTTACATTTATCAGGCTCATATTTCCCCTTTGCAATACTGGGAAATTAGATGAAGACGAAATATATGATGATGACGGGGAGTATCTTCCCCCTGAAGAGGAGTATCTTCCTTCATGGCTCCTTCCTCTGCCTAGCCCTCTGGGTATTCTTTAGGGCGGATCTGTAGCCATACTGCGTAGAAAATTAGTCATATAAATCAATATCATACCAATCAATTTTATTGCGGATATCTACAAAAATTGGGAAGAAATAAATCTTCTTCTATCATATCATGGATAATTTTTTCTAATATAATAAAATGAATATCTTAATTTAGAGGAATGCATTTGATAATCGTAATTATTATTTTTTTTTAGAAAGAAAGTATGTATAAAAATTTATTTAATTATTTAAATATTCTCTAGATAAAAAATTAGGTAAAGAATTTTCACTTCCTTTCTTGTTTTATATGTCAAAATCAAAAGAGGCTAATTGAGCTTGCCACTTTGCAAAGATTAATTTGGAAGCATCATGTTTAAAATCTTTATCAAACATATATTTAACTGATTGAGCATCAGTCCTAACTATAAAATTTTGATTACATAAATCATCTTGGAATTTTAAAACACATTTAACAATAGTCAACATTTCATGAGCCACAGTGGCGTAATTTTTCTGACTTTCAGACCATTTTTCAGAATAAAATCTAATGAGGCTTTCAATATGATTATGGGGATTTATTTGTTTAAGTATTCCAGCATAACCAACATTCGAAGCATCAGTCACTATTTTTAACCAAGAAGGATTAGCTAAGGTTAAACAAGGTAAAGACTCGACAAGTTTTTTAATCATTTTTACCAGATTAGTGTGAGAATCAATTCAAGGACCTTTGTAATTCCTTTTTAGCCTATCATATAAAGGGGCTAAATCACGAGACAGATTCTGATAAAAAGGAGAAATGTAATTAAGGCTGCCTAAGAATCTTTGCAATTGAATTTTATCCGTTATACATCAGGAAATTTTTTAGCAAAGTCCAAAGCCCTTTGTATGGGTTTGATTCTTCCTTGAAAAATTGTGTCCTAAAAATCGAATATCAGTTTGAAATAAACACATTTTTGGTTTAGAGATGACCAAACCATTTTGTAACACAATTTGCTTAAAAATATTCAGATGTTTAAAATGTAACTCTAGTGTTTTTGAAAATACAAGAATATCATCAACATACACAATTATAAAATTCATATATGAATTAAATATATCATTCATGATTTTTTAAAATTCAGAAGGAGCATTTTTCAGATCAAATGGCATCACATTCCACTCATATTGTCCAAAAGGAACATTAAAAGCAGTTTTATATGTGTGCTCTTGAGAAATATGAATTTGCCAATAACCAGATTTTAAATTAAATTTTAAAAATATATTAGCATTATATAATCTAGATAACAAATCCTTTTTATTACGTATGGGATACCTAATCCATTTCAAAACTTTATTAAGAGGTTCATAATTAATTACAAGTCTTGGCATACCACGTTCTTTTTCAGCAGCATTATTAACATAGAAAGTAGTGCACAACTAAGGGGATTTTGAAGGTTTTACAAGATCCTTTTGTAAGAGATTATCAATCTCTTTATTATAGAATTCAACTAACTCTGTGTTCATTTGGCAGGGTCGAGATTTGGTTGGGATTTTCTCTTCGCTGAAATCATCTTCATAAGGAAGAGTAACAATATGCTCGTTGCGATTCCAAAAACCATTAGGGTGATCAGCACAAATATTAACAATTAATTGATTAGATATCATTTTTATTTTTTTCTGAATTTTCCCAGAATTCATTGTATTATGAATATTCATACTCATCATTTCAAGATGTAAGAAATTTATCTATCGATGCTTCATGTCAATTAAAGCATTTATGTCCCTTGTTACTAGATCGCTAATAAAAGAATAGGAAATTTATTGGTTTTTATAAGTATCCTTGAAACCATTCGCATCAATATGCGTATAAGGATAAATAGCATATATAAAAGGTGTTCCTAAAATAATAGGAGGATATAACTAATTTTTTACTAAGAAAAAGAAATAGGGAATGCAAATCTTATTTCTACAAATATGAGCATGAGGTAGCTTATAATTAATATCAAGAGAATGACCAGATATAGATTTAACTATATGCGTGGTTTTTTCAAAATATCTAGTTGAAATTAGTCCTTCCTGAATGCAACTAACATCAACACCACTATCAATCATAGCCACATTAATTATAGAAAATTCATTATCAATCAAAATAGTACAGTTTATATACCATTTATGGGTCGTAACTATTTGCATCATACCCAAAAAATAATTATTAGCAACATCAATATTAGAAATAATATCATTTTCAGAATTTTCAGAATTTTCTACAATTTTCTCTTTTCCTTTAGAACTGGAGAAAATATCATTTTGAGAAATATCCTTATCGATCTTTGAAATTCTATGATCTGAAATCATTTGATTTTGTTTCAAATAAATAATTTCCTTTTTTAAATTTTCAACTTCTATTTTCAAATCATCGAAAGACGTGTCTTTACCAGGTGTTTGACCAATGGCAAGACATCTATTAACTTCAGTTAGAGAGTAAGGCATAATATCAATAATAGAATCAGTATTTTTCTTAACATGTTTACTATCAACCGGCTTTGAAGTACCGGTTTGGGAAGAAGTAAGATCAATAATTTTTTATCGCAATTTTTCATCAGTGACTTCTTTTAATAACTCTAAAGCACTATCAACAGTCATAGTTTGAATATTTAGATCTAAAACTTTAAACTATGATTGCAATTTATAGAAAGTATCATCACAATTGTAAGCATTATTATTAGAATCAGTACAAACATTAGAATAGGGCTTTTCACTGGCATGATTTTCATTATCAGTTAGATCAAATAATTCAACCTTAGTGTCAGAAGCAGATTCATAATCATAATCAGATTCAGAGCCTGAAGTATATAACAAACCATAAACCTTGTCATGAATTTCTTCAGAAAGTTCCAAGGACTTGAGTTTTTGAAGTTTACAATTTGAAGCAACATAACCAAATTGACCACAATTGTAACACTTGATTTTTGATAAGTCTCTCTTAGACCTATTTTTTGTAAATCTAGTAAACTTACGATGGGTTTTTCTAGCTTCACGTCTTCTTTTGATCTATGTCTGGATTTTCTCTTTATCCTATAGGGTCTATCTGGGTCATTAGTTCTAACAACCACATGTCTATGGCTCTTTTTCTTAGAAGTAGAGCCAGGATTTTTCATACCAAATTGTCCACAAAAATCACCTAATTGGATTCTTTCTTTAAGCCTATCTAGCTTAATTTGTCTAGACAATTT